>NC_091245.1:14618257-14921287 GCF_042477335.2 Ovis canadensis
TTCTGGGTAAAGCAAAGCTGGGAACAACAGATCAGTGGTTGCCAGGATTTAGGGGTGAAGGCAGGATTTGACTGCACAAAGTCCCACCTTTTGAGGTTGATGCTCCTGTTTTGTTACCCTGATTATAGTGGTTGTTAACACAAATCTGTACAGATATGAAAACTCAAACTGTACACCGAAAAAAATTAACTGCGTATGAATAATGAAAATCTATAAAAAATGAAATCAAAACAAAAAGTTGCAGAGCTCTCAGACTAGCTTTTGTTTCTTTTTCAGGTGAAGCTAGTGAATATTCGCAACGATGACATCACAGATGGCAACCCCAAGCTGACCCTAGGCCTGATCTGGACCATTATCTTGCACTTCCAGGTAGGGCCTGTGAAGTCTGGGGTCCTGGTGTTCAGTCTGGACATGGCCTAGACAGAGGTAGAGATTGCTCTGCTTTCCACAGGCACACTGAGCCTTCCTTCTCCGTGTTTGTCAGTGAATGAGGGAGGGGAGCAGAGCAGGGGCTCTAACGGAAGATGAGCATTGGCCTGGAGGCAACGCTGTTGCAGTGTAAACCGAGAACTTCCTCATCATTTGCATGACGAAGGGGGATTTTTCACCTGTTTATGCTGTGGCTCTGGCACTGACAGTCTAGTTACTAGCAGTCTGCCCAGCTGAGTCAAAACTGGCTCTTTGGGGACTCGGAATGTGAGGGATGAGGAGAGATGTTGGATTTGTTGCTCAGGAAGGGTGGGGTGAAGCCTTATAATCCTGCTTGATGTAGACTTTTCTTCATCTCTAATGATCTTAAACAAGCCTGGTTAATTGTAGCACTGTCTTAGTCAGGTTGGGCTGCCGTAATGAACACTGTAGGCTGGGTGGTTTGCAGCAAGCATTCAGTTCTCATAGTTTTGGAGGCTGGATGTCTGAGATCAGGGTGCTAGCTTGGTTGGCTCCTTAGTGAGGGCCCTCTTCCTGGTTATATCCTCAGGTGACCTTTCCTTGGGGCATGCATACACAGAGATCTCATGTCCCTTCAACTTTTCATAAGGGTGTTAATCCCATTATGGAGGCTCCACTCTCCTGACCTCATCTAAACCTAATTACCTCTTAAAAGACCGCACCTTCAGTTACTGTCGCATCACGGCTATTATGGTTTTAATATATGAGTTTCGAGGGGACACAAACATTCAGTTCATAGCAAGCACCTTGGGATATGTGCTTGTAAACACAATCTTGTAGCGTCCATCACACCAAGAACAGTGGCATCTTGGTAGTGTTCACGTGGTTACACAGCCTTCCTGTTCCTTCTCCCTAAGGCAAATCCTCTTCAAGTCTAGGTACTATTGGAAAGTCACAGCCCTATTTTTATAAAAAAGACTATCTTGAATCACGTTAGCTCAACTTAACCAAACTATTTCTCAGACAACTCTCGAATACCCAACTGCTGTATGCAAGGCTAATAGATGACAGGGATCACTTCTTGAGCAGGTGGGAAAAGAAGGCTTATATAAATATCTCACTCAAGGGGCTGACTCCAGGGTCCCTGTGGCTGTGATGTCCCAGTTGGGGAGTCAGCGCCACCTGCTGGGTGAATGCAGAACAGCAGGTGTCCCAGAATTCCTGAGAATCTGAGAACTTCTGAGAACTCAGGGATTATAATTTCTTGGGGCTCTGGTTTGGAGCCGCTGCTGACAATCTGCAGCATAAGTATGCTTAGGAAAGCGTGGAGGTAACATGTGTTTTTGTGGAACCACAGGGTGTCCTCAGGCATGCTTTGGATATAGGGATAACCAGGAACATGAACTTGGCAAGTGTGCCTTGGCAGGGTTGGAACAAGAACCTTGTTGAGCTTTCATAGCGTTATCCCCTTGGCAGTCTTATGAACAGCGGGCTGTTCTAGAGGCATCTTTTTGGTTGTTTGTATGCCACAAACCACCTCTCACTTTGAGACACCAGTGCTATCCTGTAGCCGTGAGGTAAGAGGCATCTGCCTGCTGTGTCTCCCTTTCTCCTGACTGCAGCTCACTCAACAGAAGGGGACTTCAGGGGCCAAGGAATGCAAACGGAATTGGCTAGTTACACTTCTCCTGGGACAGAAGATGTGGGGATAATGGTCCTTAACTGAGCATGCCATTAAGAAAATGTCCTAGAATTCTCCCTCTTTAAACATTTATGAAAAATTTCAGACATTGATAAATGCAGAGGAAATGGTTTAGAACGACCGTGTACTCGTCACTGAGCTCACCAGCCACTAACTCGTGGGCAGAGTCACACTGTCTGCTTCCTGATCCAGTCATCAAACCCTCCAGTAGGTTATTTTGAAAGGAGTCCCAGACATCATATGATTTCATCTGCGAGTGTTTCAGTGTGTCTCTCTGAAAGAGTCTTCATTTAAGCAAAGCACAGTATTATAGCTCTGTAAAAATCAGTAATTTCTTAAAATCATTGAATGTCTAAGCAGTGTTTAGATTTCTCGTTATCTCATTTTAAAAATGGCTTGTTCGAATCCAAAGCCCACACATTGCATAAAATCTCTCTTCCCCTCTTTTTGTCCCCTTAACTGTTTGTTAAAGAAATCAGTCTTTTGTCCTGTGCTGTTTATGGAAAAGATGCTGGTGGCGTCTCTGGATGTTTTCTAACAGTCTCCTGCATCCTTCTGTATTGTCTGTAAACTGGTGCTTTGGACCTAGACCTGAGGCTGGATCACATTCAGATTCCCTTTTTTGTGCTGGGGCAGGGCAAGGATGGTGGTGTCGAGTTGCATACTTTGACTGCTGCACATCAGAATGTCTGTTATCTGTCTTTTCATCATGTTAAGCTTAATTGGTGGGTTCAGGTGTGACCAGCCTGATCCATTCCTTGTAGACCCTTTCACCCTTAGCCCTTCACCTAAAAGTTTAGCAGCTACTGTTTCATTGTTTCATTAGAAGTTGCAACATGGTGATACTCAAAATTCTGAAATTTTTTCCTAAAGCAGAACGTTACCTCATCAATTACTCTGATAGTTCCTTTAAGAAAGGCAAGATAAATTTTGCCCTCTGTTTCAACAGTTTTCGAAATAATTAGTTGATTCTCTTAAGATTCTCTGTAAGACCAATGAAAGTTTCATTGTTGATACTCATCTTCCCTTTGTAACACTGTGACTCTCGGATTTCTACCAGACTTAAATGTGTTCCGATTGAATATTAGCTGTCATTCTTTGTAATATTCAGCTCGTCCTTTCGCCAGTGAGTTTTTTCACATTGACTCTGAGTCCTTCCTCATGATCCATATAGTCTTTGATAATGTCCTCTATTTCTTGTATGAAGAGCTGTTCCAGATACTTTTTGTATATTTCCTGTTTCAGGCCCAGGATTAGCAGCTTCTCCAAGGAACTGAAATTCTTTATTGACAACAGTCTGAGTGCTTCTTGGGTTGGTCACTCTTTCTGGGTGTTTTCTGTGGACAGAACTAGCCAACATTTGTATTTGACTTGTAAAAAGAAATCAAGAATTTATAATGTTTCTAATTGGTATTTAGAATTAGAGTTTTATTCAACCTCTTTGACTTTGTATTCTTTTTTTTCTTATGCTAAAAATCTTGATCCAAACAAAGCAAGGGAATATTACTTATTCCCTTTTCCATATACACACATGCAAACACATGGATGCAAGTATGTGTAAAATCATGTCTATATTATAGTGCATATACAAAGTCATGTGCATAAATGCACAAATTTGTATATTTGAATAAAAATAACCATGACAGTGCTTTATTAACAACACAATTACTGAAAAGTTTGTGATTTCTTTTCAGTTCTTTTTGTGCTTTAGTGTAAATCTCCTAAGGACATAGAAATAATTTTATATTAAAGCCATTTGAAATAACTTCTCTCTGTGTTGTTAAGCCATCAGTCTGATACAGAGGTTCATTTGTATTTTATATTTTTTCAGTTTTTAGCGATTGCTTTTCTCCCTTTCAATTTTATTTTGCATTATATAAATCATATATACTCTTACAATGGGAAATTTCAAAAAGTGAATACAAGGTGTGTTCAGAGTTTCGTTTCTGCCCCCTCCATCCTGTTTCTTCTCTTTCCAGCTGTTTTAAAGCAGCTTTTGGTCATCCTATTGGTTGTTTATTTTAAAAAGTAGATTCTTTTTTAAAAACAACTTTACTGAGGTAGAATTTACGTACCATAAAATTGACCCATTTTCATGGTATAATTCAATGATGTTTATGAGTTGTACAGCCATCACCATAATCCAATTTTAGAACATTTTCATCATCCCACAAAGGTCCTTCTTGGCCATTTATAGTTATTCCATTCCCATCCACAGCCTCAGGCAGCCAGGAATCTATTTTCTGTTTCTATAGATTTGCTTATTCCAGACATTTCATTTAAATAGAATAATATAATATGTGCTCTTTGTATCCCACTTCTTTCACTTAGGAATATTCTTGTGGTTCATCCACGCTGTAGCATGTATCAGTGCTTTGTTCCTTTGTTGCAGAGGAGGATTCTGTTGTGTGGGTATACCATATATTTTGTTTATCTGTTCAGCAGTTGATGGCCATTTGGGTTGTTTTCATTTTTTAGCCATTATAAATAACGTTGATATGAATGTTTGTGTGGATATATGTTTTCACTCTTTTTTGGATATATACCTATGGGTGGAAATGCTGGGTTATATGAGACCCAGGTTCAGTTCCTGGATTGGGAAGATTCCCTGGAGAAGGAAATGGCAACCCACTCCAGTACTCTTGCCTAAAATATTCCATGGACAGAGGAGCCTGGTGGGCTACAGTCCATGGGGTCACAAAGAGTCGGACACGACTGAGTGACTTCTAACTCACACTCACACACAGCAGGTTTATGTATAACTTTTTAAGAAACTGCCGGACTGTCTTCCAAAGTGGCTGCTGCATTTTATATTCCCACTAGCCCAATTGTGTGGGTTCCTGTTTCTCCCTATCCCTGTCATTATCACTGTCTGTCTTTTTGGTGATAGCCATCACAGAAAGTGTGAACTGCATCACCTTGTGGTTTTAGTTTTCTGGAAAATATGTTTTTTAACTGAATTCCATAAACATTTACTGAGGTCCAGCTATGAGCAAGGTCTTAGGTAGAGTCTGTGGGAGATTCAAAGTTAAACTAGGTACAGAATCACTCCAGTTTGACTGCATAATTCAAAGGAGTGAGAGGAGACATACCATGAATTAACTTGATAGAGGTTTAAAGAATCAGGAAGATATGGGAAAGGATGAGGGAACACAGCCTGCACTCAATAATTGGCAGCAATTATTGGTAGTAGCCTATTATAATTATTAGTGAAACTTATAACTTCATGGATTTTTGACCTAGCCTGCTGTTCTCTGCTGTTACTGATTTTACTGAAAGGTGTGAACAGGTTTGCCCTAGTCTGTCTGCTGATGCAGACTGGCTACCTGCTTTTCTCTGTTCACTATTTCAGCAGAGCTGAATTTTATCTTCTTATGGAAGGAAGTTCTGTTGCCAGAGTATTTTCCCAGATGCAACTAACTACTAATTACTTTTCTTTGCTGTTCTTGAAGGTTTGACATTTGCCTATTAATTAGCTAAGTGTTTAGAAGTGTGGGGAAAGGTTCCCTGCTTACAAAACTTTTGGTTAACTGATAAAGGATCATGTAGAACTTCTGTCCTGTCTTGCTATAGATAGGAAGTGATGTGTCTCTTGCTAGTTATCTATCATTGTGATTTTCTAGTCTTTCATTATTGAGCTGACTGTTCTGTGCTAGCTGTTCTCATCAAGAGTGCATGGTATATAAAGCCAAATAAAAATGCAGAGAAGAACTATCAAATGTTAGGAGATCAGTGAAATAGTCATTCCAAAAACTAAGATCATGGCATCCTGTCCCATCACTTACTGGCAAACAGATGGGGGGGGGGGGATGGGAACAGTGAGAGACTTTATTTTCTTGGACTCCAAAATCACTGCAGACGGTGACTGCAACCATGAAATTAAAAGACACTTGCTCCTTGGAAGAAAAGCAGAGACATCGCTTTGCCAACAAAGGCCCATATAATCAAAGCTGTGGTTCTCCAGTAGTCATGTATGGATGTGAGAGTTGGACTATAAAGAAACCTGAACACCGAAGAATTGAAATTGATGCTTTCGAACTGCAGTGCTAGAGAAGACTCTTGAGAGTCCCCTAGACAGCAAGGAGAGCAAATCAGTCAATCCTAAAGGAAATCAAGCCTGAATATTCATTGGAAGGACTGGTACTGAAGCTAAAGCTCCAATATTTTGGCTACCTGATGCAAAAAGCTAACTCGTTGGAAGAGACCCTGATGCTGGGGAAGATAAGGGCATGAGGTGAAGGGGATGACAGAGAATGAGATGGTTGGATGGCATCACTGACCCGATGAACATGAGTTTGAGCAAACTCCCGGTTATAGTGAAGGACAGGGAAGCCTGGCGTATTGCAGTCCGTGGGGTTGCAAAAAGTCGGACATGACTGAACAACAACAAAAATAGTTGTTATAGCCAGTCTCTGTTATTGGTGTTTATGAAATAGATTCATGATGGAGATACATAGGTGGTGGTTGTCATCTCGAGAGAGTATTCAGTTGAAGGAGAGGCCAATTCCAGAGTAGACATTTGCTACTGCTGATGAGACTGGTAACTTTTTTAGAGATTAATGGTTTCCATTTTAACACATACTAAAAAGATACACACTAAATGGGAAATAAATGGTTGACGTTTAAAAAAAATTTAATTTGAGTTTTTAATTAATGAAACTTTTAATAACCCAGAGAAGTGCAGAAAAGTATATAACAGATCTTTGTGTGTGTAGTCACTCTCAGAATTAAACAGATGTGAATATTTATATTTGCTTCAGATTTTTTTCCTTTCTCTTAAAAAAAAAAAATTTCAGATACAGAAACTTTCTTGTTCCTTCATCCCCCAGGTAAATACTATCCTGAAGTTGAAGTGTATCATTCTTGTATATGCTTTTGTACTTTTATGACAGATGAGTGTCTTTTTTTTTTAATAGCAGACACATCATATCTTCTATATATCCTGTTTTCTGGGGTTTTTTTTAACCATGTTTTGGGGGTATATTCATGTTGATAAAGGAGGACCTGATTTGCTTATTTTAACTAGTTTACATTGTCTATTATTTGAGTGAAGCCCCCTGCAGCTGTGTAACACAGCTATTATTATTTGTAGTAAATTATGTATTTGTATGAAGGAGACATTCATTGCTGCAGTAAACATCTGTCCTTATGCATATGGGAAAGTGAGTTTTGTGGCTAGATACCTGTTGGTGGGCTGCATGCTCTCTTTTTCTTTCTTCTGTACCCTTTTTGTTTTGCCAGTCACTCTCAGAAGCCTGGTATGACTTACAGGGTTGCTAATGTGGTTGGTTGTTTTCTGGATCCCTGCCCTAGGATACAAGCTTGAATATGGCAGTGATTTCATCTCTTATTTTCTTCTTTGCCTGGATTAGAGTAGGCATTCAGTACATACTCATTAAATGAATGGATATTGTATGACATTGATCTTCTCAAAGCTGTGGGGTAGGTAGACCAGATGGACAGACTGTGATGTCTGTTTTCCTGTGCCCATTGCTCCAATGAGGAGGCCGAAACACAGAGACCAACTGACTTTTTTAGGTTACATATGCTTCTGAACTGTGGTGTTGGAGAAGACTCCTGAGAGTCCCTTGGACTGCAAGGAGACCCAACCAGTCCATTCTGAAGCAGATCAGTCCTGGGTGTTCTTTGGCAGGAATGATGCTAAAGCTGAAACTCCAGTACTCTGGCCACCTCATGCGAAGAGTTGACTCATTGGAAACGACTCTGATGCTGGGAGTGATTAGGGGCAGGAGGAGAAGGGGACGACAGAGGATGAGATGGCTGGATGGCATCACCGACTCGATGGACGTGAGTCTGAGTGGACTCCGGGAGTTGGTGATGGACAGGGAGGCCTGGCGTGCTGCGATTCATGGGGTCGCAAAGAGTCGGACACGACTGAGCGACTGAACTGAACTGAACTGATGCAGATACTAATAGTAGAATTTCTTATCTCTTGGTTTTGTCCAAGCCTGTTTTAAGGTACCTGTTAGGATTTATGGTTTTCCTAGAAGAAAAGTTCTTGAAAAATCAGAATCTGAAAAAATTAGCTTTCCAACTTTCAAGTGTTTATTAAATACTAGTGTATGTTTAGCACTTGGAAATTTTAAGTCTGGGAGGTCAGGTCAAGAGTGGTCTTAGCCAGGCAGATTCAAGGTTTACATTTTTTAATTCTTTATGACACTTAGTGCTTGGCATATAGATGAGGCATTTTTTCTTATTTGTGGAATGAGTGAATGAGCTCTGGAGTCTTTCATGCCCCCTGTCTCTATAGGAGCCCTGTGGGCAGTAAACAATTAACTAGTAAAAGCCGTAGGAGAAGACAGGAAAAGCAGCAGGACGCTAGAAGCCTGCTTTTCCCGAAGGCAGCCACGAGTGTGCTAAGAGCTCAGGTTTGATGAGAGGATGGTCCAGGGGGACGTCCTTGTGCTCAGAGTTAACTTACTTGGGGCAATAGGGGAGGCAGAGGCCATGTGGAGAAAAGCAGGCACCTCAACTTTGGACCTTGGAACACAGCTATTTTCCTCAGAGCCTCATCAAAAAAAAAGAGTGTATCAGGGCCCAGGCGGTGGTGGGGTGCCTCATACCTCTGAGCTTCAGTAATAAATAGGGAGAACAGGGATTTACTATAGACCAGGCATGGAGCCATGCACTTTATAGACAGCATCCCATGAACCCTGTCTTAACCCCATTAAGTGGATGGTAGTGTCTACCTTTTACCTGTAAGGAGACTGAATCACTTAGCCAGTTATTTAGCTACTAAACCTGCCTGCTAATGCAAGAGAGGTAAGAGATGCTGGTGTGATCCCTGGGTTGGGAACATCCCCTAGAGAAGCAAATGGCAACCCACTCCAGTATTCATGCCTGGAGAACCCCGTGGACAGAGGAGCCTGGCAGGCTACAGTCCATGGGGTCACAAAGAGTCAGACACAACTGAAGCAACTTAGCACTACCTTGCTGAACTCTCCGCTCCTTTCCTAGACCAGTTTTCCTCTGGAGTAGAAGGAAATGAAAGCCTGATTTGTCCAACATGTTCAGAAGTTTAAGGAGGAAAAGGCTCCTAGAAGTCGTCTGCTTGACTTAACCTGCAGTAGTAGTCACAGCCGGAAGCCATTTCTGTCCCGATTTGATAGTTTTCAGGAATTGGGTTTTCTTGTATTTCAGGAACAGAACAAGACCCAGAAGAACAAGACTCATCAGAACAAGGCCCAGTTTCCCCCTCAGTCAGTCTCTCCCATCAGGAAGCTTCCTTAAGCCTCTTATCCTTCTCCATCAGAGGGCAGATAGACTGAAAACCACAATCACAGAAAACTGGCCAATCTGATCACCTGGACCACAGCCTTGTCTAACTCAGTGAAACTATGAGCAATGCCATGTGGGGCCACCCAAGATGGGCGGGTCATGGTGGAGAGGTCTGACAAAATGTGGTCCACTGGAGAAGGGAATGGCAAACCACTTCAGTATTCTTACCTTGAGAACCCCATGAACAGTATGAAAAGGCAAAAAGATAGGACACTGAAAGAGGAGCTCCCCAGGTAGGTAGGTGCCCAATATGCTGCTACTGGAGATGAGTGGAGAAATAACTCCAGAAAGAACGAAGAGACAGAGCCAAAGCAAAAACAACACCCAGCTGTGGAAGAGACTGGTGATGGAAGTAAAGTCCGATGCTATAAAGAGCAATATTGCATAGGAACCTGGAATGTTAGGTCTATGAATTAAGGCAAATTGGAAGTGGTCAAACAGGATATGGCAAGAGTGAACATCGACGTTTTAGGAATCAGCGGACTAAAATGGACTGGAATGGGTGAATTTAAATTAGATGACCATTATATCTACTACTGTGGGCAAGAATCCCTTAGAAGAAATGGAGTAGCTATCATAGTCAATAAATGAGTCCGAAATGCAGTATTTGGATGGAATCTCAAAAACGACAGAATGATCTCTGTTTGTTTCCAAGGCAAACCATCCAATATCACAATAATCCAAGTCTGTGCCGACCATAATGCTGAAGAAGCTGAAGTTGAATGGTTCTATGAAGGTCTACAAGACCTTCTAGAACTAACACCCAAAAAGGATGTCCTTTTCATTATAGGGGGCTGGAGTGCAAAAGTGGAAGTCAAGAAACACCTGGAGTAACAGGCAAATTTGGCCTTGGAATGTGCAAGGAAGCAGGGCAAAGGCTAATACAGTTTTGCCAAGGGAACACACTGGTCACAGCAAACACCCTCTTCCAACAACACGAGAAGACTCTACACATGGACATCACCAGATGGGCAACACCAAAATCAGACTGATTATGTTCTTTGCAGCCAAAGATGGAGAAGCTCTATACAGTCAGCAAAAACACAACTGGGAATTGACTGTGGCTCAGATCATGAACTCCTTATTGCCAAATTCAGACTTAAGTTGCAGAAAGTAGGGAAAACTACTAGACCATTCAGGTATGACCTAAATCAAATCCCTTACCATTATACAGTGAAAGTGACAAATCGATTCAAGGGATTAGATCTGACAGAGTGCCTGAAGAGCCGTGGATGGAGGATCGTGACATTGTACAGGAGGCAGGGATCAAGACCATCCCCAAGAAAAGAAATGCAAAAAGGTAAAATGGTTGTCTGAGGAGGCCTTACAAATGGCTGTGAAAAGAAGAGAAGTGAAAGGCAAATGAGAAAAGGAAACATATACCCATTTGAATGCAGAGTTCCACAGAATAGCGAGGAGAGATAAGAAAGCCTTCCTCAGTGATCAGTGCAAAGAAATAGAGGAAAACAATAGAATGGGAAAGACTAGAGATCTCTTCAAAAAAATTAGAGATACCAAGGGAACATTTCCTGTAAAGATGGGCTTGATAAAGGACAGAAATGCCTAATAGAAGCAGAAGATATTAGAAAGAGGTAGGAAGACTACGCAGAAGAAGTATACAAAAATCTTCATGACCCTGATAATCATGATGATGTGCTTACTCACCTAGAGACAGACATCTTGGAATGCGAAGTCAAGTGGGCCTTAGGAAGCATCACTATGAACAAAGGTAGTGGAGATGATGCAACTCCAGTTGAGCTATTTCAAATCCTGAAAGATGATGCTGTGAAAGTGCTGCACTCAATGTACCGACAAATCAGGAAAACTCAGCAGTGGCCACAGGACTGGAAAAGGTCAGTTTTCATTCCAATCCAATGAAACGAAATGCCAATGAATGCTCAAATTACCACACAATTGCACTTATCTCACATGCTAGCAAAGTAGTGCTCAAAATTCTCCAAGCCAGGCTTCAACGGTATGTGAACCGTGAACTTCCAGATGTTCAAGCTGGATTTAGAAAAGGCAGAACAACCAGAGATCAAATTGCCAACATCCGTTGGATTGTCAAAAAAGTGAGAGAGTTCCAGAAAAACATCTACTTCTGCTTTATTGACTATGCCAAAGCCTTTGACTGTGTGGATCACAAGAAACTGGAAAATTCTTAAAGAGATGGAAATACCAGACCACCTGACCTGCCTCCTGAGAAATCTGTCTGCAGGTCTAGAAGCAACAGTTAGAACTGGACTTGGAATAACAGACTGGTTCCAAATAGGAAAAGGAGTACGTCAAGGCTGTATATTGTCACCCTGCTTATTTAACTTATATGCAGAATACATCATGAGAAATGCTGAGCTAGAGGAAGCACAAGTTAGAATCAAGATTGCCAGGAGAAATATCAATAACCTCAGCTATGCAGATGACACCACACTTATGGTGGAAAGCAAAGAAGAACTAAAGAGCCTCTTGATGAAAGGGAAAGAGGAGAGTGAAAAAGTTGGCTTAAAACTCAACATTCAGAAAACAAAGATCATGGCATCTGGTCCCATCACTTCATGGGAAATACATGGGGAAACTGGAAACAGCAGCAGACTTTATTTTTTTGGGCTCCAAAATCACTGCAGATGGTGACTGCAGCCATGAAATCAGAAGACGCTTACTCCTTGGAAGAAACATTATGACCAACCTAGATAGCATATTAAAAAGCAGAGACTTTACCAACAAAGGTCCATCTAGTCAAAGCCATAGTTTTTCCAGTAGTCATGTGTGGATGTGAGAGTTGGACTATAAAGAAAGCTGAGCACTGAAGAATTGATGCTTTTGTACTGTGGTGTGGGAAGTCTTTGAGAGTCCCTTGGATTGCAAGGAGATCCAACCAGTCCATCCTAATGGAAATTAGACCTGAATATTCATTGGAAGGACTGATGCTGAAGCTGAAACTCCAATACTTTGGCCACCTGATACGAAGAACTGACTCATTTGGAAAGACCCTCATGCTGGCAAAGATTGAGGGCAGGAGGAGAAAGGGACAACAGAGGAAGAGATGGTTGGATGGCATCACTGACTCAATGGACATGAGTTTGAGTAAACTTCAGGAGTTAGTGATAGATAGGGAGGCCTGGTGTGCTGCAGGCCATGGTGTCGCAGAGTCAGACATGACTGAGTGAACTGTACTGAACAGGAACAGAATTTAAGCTTGGGCCTTGGGGTGTGCATCTGTGAAGTCCCTTAGTTCAAGCACTCTTCATTGGAGGAGTGAAGGTCTGATGCCTGCCTGGAGAGTTATATGTAATGTCAGAGTTTTTGCTGATTAGGTGATGTCTAATGGAGTTTCTCTGCCCTGCTAACCTCCTGGTCCTGTTTCTTGCTGTGGTTTATCATGGTCATAAGGAGATGGTGATGGACAGGGAGGCCTGGCATGCTGCGATTCATGGGGTCTCAAAGAGTCGGACATGACTGAGCGACTGAACTGAACTGAAGGTGATGCTGCAGCTTCGCAGTCAGCCTTGGGAAAGGCCTAGGGTAGAAGGGAGAAAGAATACCACCTGCAGAGGTCCGGCACTCTGGCATCAATACGGCATCAAGCACTGTGTAGGAGCTGTGACTTCAGGGCTTCTCATGCTTTCCTTCATGTCGGGCATTTTTCAGGTCTCCAGGAGAGGTGGGTAGGCTTACTTAGAGCCAGGCCAGCTATTTCTCTCTGCAGAATGGTCTGGATCCTACTGGTATAGAATAAATAACTTCAACTGGGAGAAAACATGTGTAGCCTCTGTCCTTGTACTCCATTTGGAGCCCTTTGGACTGTGCTGTTATCTCATCTGTCACGTGTATACTTTAAAAAAAAAAAAAAAAAGGTGGGCAAGCCCCACTGGCACAACAGGGTAGTTTTTGAATCCAACTTTTCAGGCCTTTAATTCAGACTTCCTGCCCTGCTGCAGTTTGAGTAAAAACCATCTGGGCCTCATTTTAGCAACTTCCTCTCTCACTCCCAAATAGCAAGAGTTATCTTTTCATTTGAGTTCTTGGTCTTTGTGAGTCTAGTTGCCAATTCAAAACAGTGGAGTATCTTCCTGTTTTACTTAACTGAATACAGACTTGCATCCCTGCTGCAAGTAGAAAGCAGTGTAACTTGGGGTTCAAGTTCAAAGTCTTAAACAGGCGTCCATGTTCTGACTGCAGCCTTGAGCAAATAAATCCATTTTCCTTGACCCTTAGTTTCTGTACCTGTAAAGTGTAAAATGATAGTTTTGACTTCATTTGGTTACTGTGGGAATTGAATGAGATAATCCATAGCTTAGCACAGGGCGTGGTCCATGACAAAATGCTAAAACTGCGCTAGCTGTCAGCAGCAGCAGCAGCAGCAGCAGCAGCAGCAATCACTGTTGAACGGTCATGTCAAGTATTGTTCAGCAGAAACACTGCTTCTCTGTTGTGTTTGTAAGTGGTATCCTTTTTACCCAACATCCTTAATACTGTACTCAAAACTGATTTCCGGGTGTTCCCTCTGTGTGTCACCGGCCAGCAGAATTAACAGATGTCTGTCTTTCTCTCTCTCTGAAAAGGAGGGAAAGAAATGCTGCAAAAGTCGAGATCTTTTTCCTATGAAGATTAGGCTCTGGTCTCCAGGTTATCATTTTATTGTTTCTTGACCTGAAAATTCCGAGAATATGTTAATCCTGTTAGATATTTTCTTTTGGACATGTCAGTGCAGCTGTTGAAATCTAGCTCCCTTCACAGTTTGGGGGCCATAGTCCTCGGCCCTGGTTCTTCTCGGCCCTGGTTCTCCCCGGCCCTGGTTCTCCCCGGCCCTGGTTCTCCTCGGCCCTTCCCTTCCTGGTTGGTACCAGCGGCTGGTTCGCTTTCCCCCTCTTTCTCCTCCTCCTTTCTTCACGTTACCTTCTCCCAGGGCCTCTCTTCTTTCCCCCTCCCTTTTCCATTTACTCTTACATTCCCTCCCTCCTTCCCGCCCTCCCTAATTCCTCCCCTCCCCTGGTTTCTAGCCCCTTTTTGCTTTCTGTTTGTGTTTCTGAGGGCCGTGCTCCAATTACCTCATATTTGGAGAGAGGAAGCTGTAGCCAATCCGGTTTCTGTCTGCTTTTAGGTCAAGTGATTTCTGAACTGCAGTGAGATGCTTTGAATTTGTCTTGTTGCAGCTCTGAGCCTGTAAGATGGCTGTCTGAATCGGCAGCGGCTGGGAGACAGAGAGAGGCGGGGAGGGAGGGAGGAAGAATTGGAGGGGTTGCCGGCATAGAGCATGTTTTTGAATGTACATCTAATCCGATGAAGCCGAGGTTGGGATTTCTCTGGGATCCCAGGACTGGCTTAGCTGCGTTTTTGCAGAGATTAGGAGAGGAAAGCAATGGGAAATTCGCTGGGCTGTGTTAAGGAGCCGAAAGATTCAATAGCCGTTCCCGAGAAGGCTCCCATATCTCCTAAGAAAAGGGTTCGGTTCAAAAGGAGGTGGAAGGGGAAGAAAACCCCTACTCCAGCAGCACCCCGTGAGGAAGAACCCTTGCAGGGAACTGGAGCCCTCGAAGAGACTGGAACCCTGACGAAGTTAACAGTGAGTCTCCAGAAGGGGGAAGGAGTGGGAGGGGCCGAGCCACCACCACCCGCGAACGTGTTACTGCCCAGGGACTCAGCCCCCAGTTCAGGGCTGGGAGCCCAGGGCATGATCGTTCAGGTGAAGGAGAGGTTCCAGGGGGAGATCCAGACCGCTCAGCTTTTGTTGGAGAATGAGTCATCAGTTGCCGGAGGGGTCTGGGATTCCCTGGAAGAGGGGACGACTGTCATCGCTCACCTGCTCGATAACCCGGCAGAAAGGAACTGCGAGAAGTCAGTGAGCCAACTGGTGGAATTTCCGAGGACAGCCTCCTGCAGCAGCAGGGCCGTGCTGCTGCCTTTGCACAGGGGGACTGCAGTGGAGAAAGGAGCCGCTCCACTCGGAATTAGGAGCAGCGCTTCCCCCAGGACAGACCACCCCGCCGACACAGACAGTCTTTCTGCTGGCTGGAGTGTTGGTGGAGGAACCAAGGGCATCTTAAGTGCCCCTCAGACAGGTCCCTGGACTGTGGAACATTCCGCTTCTTCATCACTGCCAGACCAGCTGAGAGGCCAGAGCTGCACAGAGCCTGCCCGTGTGGGTCGAGTGCCCCTCCAGGTGCCCAGACTGCCTACTTCTCAGAGCGACGTATCCATCAGTGGCCCGACTCTGAGCATCTTGCTGTCCTCCTCCGGCTATGGCAGCGACGGGCCCCACTTACTTGGAATCCAGCCTAAAGACCCGGAGCCTGAAAAGAGCTCCACGTCCTTCTCAGAAGAGGATGGCACCCTTTCTTTGGAGGCAAGCCACGCCCCCTCATGGGGTCTAGAGTTGACGGGTGGGCATGCTTAAGGGATAGTCAAGCAGCGGTTTGCATTACTGGCCTCAAACTTACAGAAGTGGAGTGCAGCGAGCAGTGAGGAGCGCGGTGCTGCTTCTTACACTTTACCTGTCAGTCGGATACCGGGAGTTAGCCACTGCTACGCTCGGCAAGCAGAATCTGTTTCAGGTCTGCCCCTTGATGCTTGAAACCAGCTTCTTGTCTCTGGGGACTCCCTGACTCTGGGTGATCATGCCGCATAATTGCTCCAGCTATCTGGTGGGGTTATCTCTCAAGGTGCAGGGCTAGGTAATACTTCACTCTCAGCAGGTCTATTTATCAGCTTCCATGCTGTGGGAAGTTGTGGTATACACCGAGGTGATGGGGAAGCTGGCTGACTCTTTGAAGTGAGGTGGAAGGGGTCGGGGGAGGCCCTGTCTTCTGTGTGAGTGTGACTGCTCTTCTCCCTGGAGAATGGTGTCCTTCCTGGAGCTGATGTAATCTTTCCCCCCAGGGGACACTGCTAACGACAACACCCATTCCCGAGGTGGAGCGGCTAGTCCTCTACTGGTTCCTAATTCCAGCACTGGAGGAGAGGGACATAGGTTAGAGATTAGCCCAGAGCTTGAGGGGGCAGATAGAGAGGGTTAGAGCAGTCTGAAGGTTCAAGGTTAGAAAGAGTTTTCTGATCAGACTTGTTTATGTCCCTAACATGTTTTTGTTTGTGAGATACGTATTCAGACATAAGTGGAGGTGGTGGTAGTGATAGGTGGTGGGTGCTATGAATGTTTTTAGGAGTCAAGGAGCAGGTGAGAATTTAAGAGCTCTGAACAGAGAGAGGAGGGAAAACCCCAGGTGGTGCAGGGTTTGGTCTGGCACATATGAGGTGAATGTGTAGGTGGCTGAAGTTATAATTATCAGTGACTGAAGAACTTTTGTTGGCATATTGGTCTCTGCAGCAGAAGAAAAAAACTTTAGGGGGCCAGAGGTAGAAGATGGAGCCGGGCATTTTCCATGTTGGGCTGTGGTCAGGTGCCCTGGTGCCTGCGGAGCAGACAGGGTCCCACCTGCTCGTGCTCTGCTTCTCACCAACAGCAGGACACTGGGGAGAGATGCAAATTTAAGGTGACCTGTGATTAAATTGCCTGTTTGGGTGATGAATTTCCCCCACGGATAGGCCCATTTCAGTGCCCTTTGTTATTATAGAGTTTGGACAGTTGGAGGAAACAGTTGGAGAACAGTTGGAGGAAAAAATGGTCATTGAAAAATATTTATTACGTGGTTGGGCAAGAGGCATCCTTGGGCTTTTCATATAAAAGTGGGTGTGTGTATTAAGGTGGGGAGGGAGGCAGTGAGGCTGCTGGGGTGGGGTGTATCTGAGTTTCATTGGATAAGAGGGAATGTCAAAGTCAGCTTTTACCTTGGTACAGAATGGATGTAGAGTAATTGCGGCAGAACCAGCGGCTGAACTGATCACTCTTTTGATATTCCTGAAGTTGTGGAGGCGTCGTGATGATTTAGGATACATGCTCAGAATTTAGAGCGAGGTTTTCAGAAAGTTTGGAATATAAAATGTGAAGGAGCTCACATTTAGCAGAAGTCAGTTCAAGATAATGTCCCGTAGGTGACTGTGGTACTTTTGGAACAGGAAGGCTCTGGACAACTCTGTGAGGAGCCTCCAAGAAGAGATTGGTAGAAGAGACCTCTGGACCATGGTCTATAGTTTGACCAAATCAACAGCAGTGTGATTCTTGGGCTGTTCAGTATGAGAATCGCACTGGTGTGCGGTGCTTTCTGGGCAGTCAGGCTCTACATCCTGTCCCAGCTTCCCCGAGAGCAGACACGACCAGACTACACAGTTAGGGCCTAGGAAGAAAAACTAGGTGACCTGGAGTCAGCTCAGAAGTCTAGCGTGTCTTTGAGGTTCTGTGTCCATCTGGTGATGCAGGGACCACAGACTGTATGAACATCCTGTATCACAGATAAGAAGTGACTTCTCAAGATAAGTGTCCCTTATCCCTTAAGGATGAAGGTCTTTAAGGTCACAGGGGCCCGAAACCCTCCTCGGTCCCTGAAGGTCTTCAGGGAGCTGCGCCCTGCCTGGTAGGCTGCTCACAAGGCCAGGGGACAGCAAGAGAGGCAGGGGAGCGTGTTCTGACACTGCAGATTTCCTGGGAAATGTGGGTTGAGCCTCAGGGCGAGAGCATCTGACTGGAATATGAGGGCCCTGGGAGGACGCAGGGGTCAGGAGAGCAGCTGCTGCTGGTCACACACCAGCTCCTTCCTAAAGAGGGAACAGCAGGCACTCCAGTAGAGCTGATTTTTTGTTTGTTGGTTGGTTCTTGTTTTGTTTCGTGTTTAACATGTCAGGGTGAAAAACAGCAAACTTTGCGCTCCGGAGTGGTGCCTGTCCTTGGCATAACTCAGGCCACATTGCCTCTCCCGTTGACGACTCCAGGGCATGGTGATGGGAGAGGGGCCAGACTGTGCCCACAGAAACTTGGCAGTGGGTTTCTTTCTTTTCAGGACAGAGAGAAATAGGAACTGATTCTGATTCCTGCTGAGTGCCGGCTTTGGGTAATAGAAGACAAATGGTCTGCTTTCTGCTCACCTGGTAGAGCGGACTCTTCCCTTGACAGGAAACAGTTAACAACAGAAATACGATGACAGCAGCCGGGGGACAAAAATGGTTTTCAGGATGATAAGTAGACTTGGATTTGGAGCTGGGTGGGAGCAAGTTAACAGCAGTTGTACTTTGATGTCAGACAAAGGCCTTCACTGGTCCAATCCATCTCTCAGGAGGACTCCCTGCTCTCAGCTGCCATCGATAGCTATAATACCTGGCTTAATAGAACAAGGAAAACGGTTGAAAATCCCTTTCTTTTCTCTCTCGGCTCCACTGCCAGTCTCCTGGCCAGGGTTAGTGGATTCTGTTGAA
Source organism: Ovis canadensis (assembly GCF_042477335.2). Taxonomy (NCBI): domain Eukaryota; kingdom Metazoa; phylum Chordata; class Mammalia; order Artiodactyla; family Bovidae; genus Ovis; species Ovis canadensis. The sequence goes on from NC_091245.1 coordinate 14,636,946, forward strand.
TGAATAATTTGGCTGAATACCATTGCCCTTGCCACAAACCCTTAGATTTTGGGTGAATAGTCAGAAAACACTGGGGCTAGACATGATGAGAAAGAAATCAGTTGGTATATTATTTTCTGGGCTAAGCCTTTTCAGTTATAAGTATCCTTTTCGCATCTCTCCTCTTTAATTATAGGGAAAGTTGTTCTTACTAATACTGGCTTTATATTACAAGAAGAAAGCAAAATTAACCAGATGATACTATTGGAGGAATGTAGCAGTTAAAGTTGCAGTTAGGCCTTTATTTAAGAAAGGAATTTTTTTCTTTTAAAAGTTTTACTTAATTAAAAATACTACCAAAGAATAATAATTATTTTTCAGGTATAACAATGGTGTTGTGGCTATGTTAAAAAAAAAAAAAGAATCTTTAGAGATGCATACTAAAGTGTCTTTAGAGGAAATGAGAGTGTGGAATTTGCTTTATGATAATAGGGGAGGAGTGAAGTGGGTGGAGTGTAGATGAAGCAAGATTAGCTATGAGTTGATATGGTTGGAACTGGGTGATTGGTACATAGGAATTCACAATATCATTCTTTTTTTATATATATTTAGTATTTTCCAATTCAAATGGAATATTTTTTCTGCGTTTTGATTTGTTTTTCACTGTTCTTTTCACTAATTTGTTTTGGAAAATTATTTTTGTCAAATTATGTTATTTATATTAACATGTAATGAGTTTATTATCTTTAAAAAAAAAATCATCCCACACATCTCTGGGAATCACCAATTTCTTCTCTGTATCTATAAACCTTTTTTTTTAAAGCTTTCCATGTATAAGAAAGGATTATACAGTGTTGTCTTTCTCTGTCTGATTTATTTCACTTAGCATAATATCCTCGAGATCCAATGATGTTGTTGCAGATGACAGGATTTCATTCTTTTTAATAGATGAATAATATTCCATTGGGTATATATGCCACAATTCCTTTATCTGTTCATCCATTGATGGGCATTTCAGTTGTTTCCAAATCTTAGTTATTGTAAATAAAGCTGCAGTGAAGGTGCATATATTTTTTTAAGTTAGTATTTTCATTTTCTTTGGATAAGTACCAGAAGTGATATTGAGCATCTTTTGATATATCTGTTAACCATTTGTCTAACTTCTTTAGAAAAAATGTGTATTCTGATCTGCCCATTTTTAAATGGGATTGTTTATGTTTTTGCTGTTGAGTTGTGTAAATTCTTTATGTATTTTGGATGTTAACTTCTTATCAGATGTATGATGAGCAAATATTTCCTCCCATTCAGTGGGTTGCCTTTTCATTTTGTTGGTGGTTTCCTTTGCTGTGTAGAAGCTTTTTGTGTGTCTGTTGTTGATGTTTTATGTGTGTTGTTGATTTGCTTTTGGCATCAGATTAAATACATCATTGCCCAAATCTACGTCAAGGTGCTTGCTGCTTGGTTTCTTTCTTTCCTTTTTTTTTTTAAAAAAAAACTTCTTATTTTGTATTGGGGTGTAGCCAGTGAACAATATTGTGATAGTTTCAGGTGAACAGGGAAGGGACTCAGCTATATGTATACAGGTATCCATTCTCCCCCAAACTCCCCTCCCATCCGTCTGTCACACAGCACTGAGAGGAGCTGCATGGGCCGTACAGTAGGTCCTTGTTGGTTATCCATTTTAAATAGCAGCAGAGTGAACAGGTCCATCCCAAACTGCCTAACTGTTCCTTCCCACAAACAACCTTAAGTTTGTTCTCTAAGTCTGTGAGTCTCTGTTTTGTGAATTCATCTGTATCATTTCTTTTTAGATTCCACATGTAAGGGATGACCTTCTCTGTTCCTGTGTTTTCTTCTAGGAGTTTTATGATTTTAGGTCTTATGGTCAAGTCTTTAATCCACTTTGAGTTAATTTGGAGATATGGTGTAAGATAATGGTTGAATTTTATTCTTTTGAGTGTGGCTGTCATTTTCCAACACCATTTATTGAAGAGACTCTCCTTTAACCATTGTGCAGCTTTGGCTCCTTTTCTTGTAAATTAATTGACTGCATATGCATGGGTTGGTTTCTGGGCGTAATCTTCTGTTTCACTTATCTATGTGTCTGTTTTTATGCCAAATACCATACTGTTTTGATTATTACATCTTTGTAATTTTGTTGGAAATTGGGGAGCATGATGCCTCCAGCTTTGTTCTTTTCTCCAGATTGCTTTGTGTAATCAATGTGTGTGTGTATTTCCATACATTGTTCTAATTGAAAAATGCCATTGGAATTTTTATAGAGATTGTTATGAATTTGTAAGTTGCTTTGAGTAGTATGGATATTCTAACAGTATTGATTCTTCCAGTTTGTGAGCACAGAATTTCTTTCCATTTATTTGTGTTGAAATTTATTTCATTTTTGTCTTACAGTTTTCGATATACCGGTCTTTCACCTTCTTGGTTGAATTTATTCCTAGATATTTTATTCTTTTTGATGCGGTTGTAAATGGGATTGTTTTCTTAATTCTCTTTCTGATTGTTCAGTTCCAGTCAGTCGTTCAGTCATGTCCAACTCTTTGTGACCCCATGAATTGCAGCATGCCAGGCCTCTGTGTCCATCACCAACTCCTGGAGTCCACCAGTTGTTTGTTACTAGTGTATAAAAATGCAACAGATTTTTGTATATTGATTTTGTATTCTGCAAATCACTGAATTTGTTTATTCCAATAGTTTTTTGATGTCTTAGGGAGTCATTAGGGTTTTCTATATATAATATCCTGTCATCTGCAAATTGTGGCACTTTTATGTCTTCCTCTCCAATTTATGTGCCTTTTATTTCTTTTGTTTGCCTAATAGTTCTGGCTAGGACTTTCAGCATCATGCTGAATAAAGTGGTGAGAGGAGACATCCTTGTCTTGCTCCTGATCTTAGAGGAAGGGCTTTCATCTTTTCATCATTGAGTATAATGTTAGCTCTGGCTAACATTATAATGAAATACCTTTCCTCTATACCTGCTTTGTTGAGAATTTTTATCATAAATGTTGCTGAATTTTGTCAAGTGATTTTTATGCATCTGTTGAGATGATATGACTTTTGTTCTTGCTTTTGTTAATGTGTGGTATATAACATTGCCTGATTTATGGATGTTGAACTATCCTTGCATACCTGGAATAAATCCTACTTGATCATGGTATATGATCCTTTTAATGTATAGTTGAATCTGGTTTCCTAATATTATTTTGAGGATTTTTGGATCTCTGTTTGTCAGGGATGTTAGCCTGTAATTTTCTTTTTTGTGTTTTTTTTGTCTGGTTTTGTTAGCAAGGTAATGCTGGCCTCATAAACTGAGTTTAGAGGAGTTCCCGCCTCTTCCATTTTTGAAAGAAATTTAAGAAGTATTGGTGTTAATTCTTCTTTGAATGTTTGATAGAGTCTTATCATTGAAGCTGTCCTGGACTTTTGTTTCTTGAGAGATTTTTGATTACTGATTCATTCTCCTTAATATTAGTCAGTCTTTTCAGAGTTTTCATTTAATCTTGATTCAGTCTTGTTAGGTTGTATATTTCTAGGAATTCATCCGTATCTTCTAGGTTGTCCCACCTGTTGGTGTATAATTTTTCATAGTATTCTCTTACAGTCCTTTGTATTTCTATGGCATCAGTTGTAACATCTCTTTCATTTCTGATTTTATTTGTGTACTCTGTTTTTCTTGGTGAGTCTAGCTGAAGGCTTGCCAATTTTATTAATCTTTTCAAAGAACCATCTCTTAGTTTTTTTATTCTTTCCTACTGTTAGGAAAAGTAATGGTGGAATTATTATACAGTGCATGGAGCTTCCCTGGTGGCTCAGCTGGTAAAGAACCCGCCTGCCAATGCAAGAGATGCAAGAGATGTGGGTTCAATCCCTGGGTCTGGAAAATCCCCTGGAGAAGGAAATGACAACCCACTCCAGTATTCTTACCTGAAAAATTCCATGGATAGAGAAGCCTGGCAGGCCACAGTCCATGGGGTTGCAAAGCGCTGGACACGACTGAGCATGCATGTGCGCGCGTGCGCGCGCACACACACACACACACACACACTATGTAGTGCATATGCTGAAAAAAGATTAATGTCCAGAATATTTGAAGTCTAGTGTGAGTAAAGTGGTTAAGAGTATGGAGCCAGGTTGGCTGAGTTTGAATTCTAGCTCTACTACTTACTAGCCGTGTACCTCGGGGCAAGTTACTGAATATCTCTATGGCACAATTTCCTCATTTGTAAACTGAGGATACGAATAGTATGTACTTCTCAGGGTTGTTGTGAGAATTGTAAGAGTTAATGCAAGTAAAACACAATGAAAGTGAAAGTGTTGGTTAGTCAGTCCTCAGTTATTGATGTTCTTTAAATAATTTCTATAAATAAACAAGAAAAACGTAAACATGCTAGTAGAAAAAATAGGGGAAACCCAGGAATAAGCAATTCACAAAAAGAAGAAGAAGAAGAAACCCAAATGCCTCATACACAGGATTCTTTCTCACTAGTATTCAAAGATATAAAACTGAAAATAACAACAGAATGCTATTGTATACCCATGAGACTGGCAGAAAATAAAAAGTTTGGAAATGCATAGTGTAGGCAAAGGTGCAGAATGATGGAAAAAACACTTTGTACCCTTGTTGATAGAAGTATAAATTGGTGTTGTTATTTGGACAGTAGTTTGGTGATATTTAGGAGAATTTTTAAATGCCCATATTCTGTGATCCAGGATTTCCATTCTAATTATATTCCCTGGAAAGTCTTCCATGACTCTGAATTTGAATATTGAGAGGAGAGCTCACTTGATCTTTACCTAATTCTTTTGTTGGTAATAAACACAGCTGCCATAAGATCTCCCTAGTGAGGCATTTGTAATGAATTACTACCTTGTACCCTCACCTGTTCTTGAATGAAAAGTTTTCAAAGTCTGATGCCTTCACTGTAGTGGGATGAAGTCAGCTAGAAACTTCAAGGCACATGAATCAAGTGTTATTGTTAGCTCATTACATCTAGTTCATTCCCTGAGACTTACATAGACTTATAAAGTTCATATTCCTCAGCCTGGTATTCCAACCCCTCCATAATCTGTCTAATCTTCTCTCCTATAACAGTTCCCAAGTAGAACTTTCATGTCTTAACAGGTTGACCTCTTAACTGTCTACTACTATTCCTGTTCCAGCTTCTAATCTTTGTTTGTATCTACTTTCTACATAGAATTCTTTTCCTCTTTTTTTTTTTTTGTTTCTATAACATCTTTCAAGGATGCCTTTAAATCACACTTCTCTAAGAAGTATTTTTATCACTCTGAAGTGAAGTGAAAGTCATTTAGCCGTGTCCCACTCTTTGCGACCCCATGGTCTATATAGTCCATGGAATTCTCCAGGCCAGAATACTGGAGTGGGTTGCCATTTCCTTCTCCAGTACTCTGCTGCTGCTGCTGCTAAGTCACTTCAGTTGTGTCCGACTCTGTGTGACCCCATAGGCGGCAGCCCAGTACTCTAGCCCATACTAATTATTAATTATGCTGAGATCCTCTATTGAATATTACTATTTACTATATTTTTTAAAGAAATATTTATTTATTTGCTGGGTCTTAGTGCAGCACATGTGGAGAAGGAAATGGCAACCCACTCCAGTGTCCTTGCCAGGAGAATCCCAGGAACAGGAGAGCCTAGTGGGCTGCCGTCTATGGGGTCGCACAGAGTTGGACACGACTGAAGTGACTTAGCAGCAGCAGCAGCGGTGCAGCACACGTGGAGAAGGAAATGGCAACTCACTCACTCCAGTATTCTTGCATGGAGAATCCCATGGACAGAGGAGCCTGGCAGGCTAGAGTCCATGGGGTCACAAAGAGCTGGGCCCGACTGGAGGGCCTTAGCATGCAGTAGGTATTGTGGCACGTGGGACCTTCATTATTCAGAGCAGCATACAGGATCTTTAGACATAGCATGTGGACTCTTAGTGGCAGCATCTGGGATCTAGTTCCCTGAGCAGGGATTGAACCCAGGTCCCCTACATTGGGAGTGTGGCGTTTTAACCACTGACCACCAGGGCAGTCCCTATTTACTATATTATTGTTCCTCTTTTGGGGCCTTAAATTATGTGAAACTCTTTCCTGTGATTTTACCACATATGCCTAAATACAAGGTAAAGTTTATTCCTTCAGATATTAGCCTTCAAAAAAAGAGGGGGGGGGGCCGGATTCTCTTTGTATTGGATTTTTTAAAATAAACTCTTTCTTGTTATTGGACTCCCAGTGAAATTATAGTCAGTTCATGAAAAAGGATTAATGAATCTGCTAATTCATTGGATTCAGTTTTTGTAGAGATCAATTAACAAAATTTGTTCAATGAAAAGAGTAACTGAGGAAATTCTCTGGCAGTCCAGGGATTAGGACTCTGTGCTTCCAATCAGGAGGCCTGGTTTTGATCCCTGGTTGGAAAACTAAGATCTTGCAAGCCACATGTCCACAAAGAAGAAAAGAGTAACCAAAAATCTAAGAAAGTTTTAGCTATTGTTCTTAAGAATATGACTTAAGTTGAAGTGTTGAATGTAGCAATTGTATGTGTTTAATCATATTTTTAAAAACTTTATTATTATTATTTTTTAATTAAAAGCATTTTTTTTAGCCGTGCTGCATAGAGCATGGGACCCTACTTCCCCAACCAGGGATCAAACAGCACCTCCTGCAGGGGGAGTGTGGAGTCTTAGCCACTGGACCACCAGGGACGCCCCCAAACCTTTCAAAACATCACCCACATCACTTATAAAAGCACACACACACAGCAAGTGATCACATTATGGAAATCATAAATAGCAATAGAACGAATGGAAAAAAACCAGTATTACACAATTGGATTCTTGTGGCTGGGGTTGAAATTTACACAGACAGCATGGATTCAGACAAGTGCTCTTGTATCTCAGAAATCTTAGAAAGGAATGTAGATGATGTTTTATTGAAAATGCACCCAAATAGTAGCTTTATTATTTTTTGAAGTACCTTTTTTTATGAAAAAGACTGTGTAAGAATGCCTGTGAAGACTCTGAATAACATGATTTTATGAAATGTAAAGGTAAAAATAAGCATGAATACCAAATTAATGCATTAGACATGCTGCTCATTTTTAAAACTTGAAGTGTAGTTGATTTGTGTTGGTTTCTGGTGTATAGTAAAGTGACTCATATATATCTTCTGTTTTTACTTTCTTTTCCATTGTGGTTTGTTACAAAATATTGAGTATAGTTTCCTGTGTTACATGGTAGAACTTGGTCTGTTTTATATGTAGTTGCTTGTATCTGCTAATCCCAAGCTCCTAATTTATCCCCTCCTTCCACTTTAATAACTGTAAGTTTGTTTCCTATGTCTGTGAATCTTTCTGTTTTGTAAATAAGTGGATTATTTTAAATATGGGTATATATGTAAATAAGTTTCTAAAAGTTTAGGTATTCATGGGGCCACAGAGCTTTCCTTTCTCCAGTTCTCTCTTCCATCTGTCTGTTGTCATTTGGGGAGATTTGGGACTGCCTGCTGTTTGGAGTAGCCTTATTTTAGCCTGAGATATGGCATGTCTCAACTGAGTTCTTTCAGAGCAAGCATGTCTGGTTTTCTGTTTCCCCTTTTTCATCTGGCTAACTCCTACTTGGGTCTTAAATTTCAGCGTAGATGCTGTCTGGTTGCCTCTGTCAAGTTCTTTGGTGCTGCCTGTTTGGGTTACTTGCTCACCTCTGTCACAGCATTGCTCTCTCGGCCTGGTGTCATCTTCCCTACTAAACTGTTTGAGCTTGAGGCCCAAGGTTGTGCTTTTGTCTCGAGATACCAAGAACTTGAACACAGCTGCTAGGACATAATCTTTGCTCAAGAAGTAACAGCAGAATGAGCACGTGGTGTTTGACTTTTTTTGTTCTTCTCCCTCCTCCTGATGTATGGTGTCTGCCATAGTGTGAAGCACAGATGAGATGCTGTTCAGTAAATACTTGTTGATTTGCGTGTGTGTTAGTCTCTCAGTCATGTCCAGCTCTTTGCAACCCCATGGACTGTAGCACACCAGGCTTCTCTGTCCGTGGAATTCTCCAGGTAAGAAAACTGGAAAGGGTTGCCATTTCCTCCTCCAGGGGATCTTCATGACCCAGGGATCATCCCAGGTCTCCCATATTGCAGGCAGATTCTTTACTGATCTTGTTAGGAGCATATTCAGTTGCTAGACATGCTTCAGAGAAGGAATTAATCAAGCTGTGGGAAGTGTGTGTTGAAAGAGAATTCAGGTAGGTGAGCTTAGTCTCTGAGGTGGTAATGAGGCTGTCCCCTTTTCCCAAATGGTTCCTTTTAAACATCCAGATGAGGGAGAAAGGTCCCTGGCTCTGAAGCGAGAATTCTCCATTTGGGAGATGAAGGTAAAAGCTTCTACATAGCTCAGAGGATAGCACTGCAATCACATGTGAATAATACGTGAAGAGATGGACAAAAGCCAAATTTAATCACTGAGATTATTATGATGATAATCCCGTTTTTCTCATCCAGCTCACAATCTAGGAAGGCCCTAATCCAAACAGGGTATTTTTCCTTTCCCTGAGGGATCTAAACATTTCCCTGTCTCATTATAGCTGTGTGGAAAAACTGAAGTACAGCTGTTCATTGAACTGTTTCCAATACAATATACAAAGATAGTGTGATTGGCAGACGGGAGATGCCATCAGAGATACTGACTGTGATATTGTGGATATACAGTATCAGTTGACTAATGGGAATTGCTTTTTAGGGTAAAGAACCCAGATTCTCACATTTCATTTTGCTTATTCAAATTCTGTCCCTTTTCACATCAACAAATCTATTTCCTGTTCCCAGCAATATTTTGCTTTGATGTGTATGTGAAACGCTACAGTGGAAGAACTGGGATATGTCAGAGTGGGTGTCATTTAGCTATTGAAATAAACAGTTAGGAATGTTGTGGAGGAGCACTAGCAGGGAATTGGTACTGGTGGGAGGCTGTTAACACTGGACTCTCAGGATGATGGCTTGGGCAACACGATCCATTACTGGGTCCTTGGCTTGTTTGATAATACACTATACATTATTTGCTGAGTAAGTTTCCTGTCAGAAAAGTAATATGTCTCATGATTCTAGGTGGGTCTTATCCCCAAATATATTTTATTTGTTTATTTTTATTGTTTATTACTGGGCTTCCCTGGTGGCTCAGATAGTAAAGAATCTGCCTGCAATGCAGGAAACCCAGGTTCGATTCCTGGGACAGAAAGATGCCCTGGAGAAGGATATGGCAACCCACTCTGGTATTCTTACCCAGAGAAAGACCATGGACAGAGGAGCCTGGCTGGCTACAGTCCATGGCATCTCAAAGAGTCGGGCATGACTGAGTAACTCGTATACACATTGTTTATTAACCAAGTGATTATTAATTAAAGCACTTTAAGTGTCCATTATAGATTAGCACAACACTAGGTGCAATGGGTGATAATGTGAAACAGCCCTGATCACTGAGTCTCAGATCTGGAGGTTATTTCTTCTACAGTATCCAGGCATCTGCTGGGACATATTCTGTGTTAGGGAGCTCTCCTTCATAGCAGCTGCTGTGGTTTTAAATCGTTCTGATAGTTCAGATGTAGTATCTGCACCTCGGGAAACCTGCTCTCAAGGAGATATTAGATAATGTGCTGTGCTATGCTTAGTCGCTCAGTCGTGTCTGACTCTTCGAGACCCCATGGACTGTAGCCCACCAGGCTCCTCTGCCCATGGGGATTCTCCAGACAAGGATATTGGAATGGGTTACCGTGTCCTCCTCCAGGGGATCCACCCAACCCAGGAACTGAACCCAGGTCTCCTGCATTGCAGGTGGTTTCTTTATCAGCTGAGCTACCAGGGAAGCGCATATTAGATAATAAAAACATATTAAATATTAGCCAGTGATACAAGATAACACTTAACTGATGATCTAGATATCAGTGCTGTGGGAGTTAGGCCAGCAATAACTGAAGGAAGACCCCCATTTATTCAAGGAAGAGAGAGGGAACACTTATTTGTTGAATTTAGCCATGTGTTTGGTCTAGGTACATAATCCTGAAAAGGTAATAGGTGTGATTCCCACTTTACAGATGTCATAAACTGAGGTCCAACTTACAGCTGGTGAAATTGAGATTCAGACCTAGGCCTGTGTGGAATCAAAGGCATGTACTTTTCTCCTCTCTCAAGACTGCCATCTCTCTAAAGTAGGTCCTGTGCTAGATTTTGGAGGTTTCTTAAAATAACTTTTTTCCTAAATATAAAAATATACATAATGTAGAAAGTTTGGGAAATATAAAAATCATCTATAATGCTATCACTTAGGTAGAACTATGATTACTAATTTGGTGTATATATATATATATATATATATACATGTATCTATCACATACATTATGCATATATATGACTTAGTTAACTATATATTATATTTTTAATGTAAAATCACTATTATTATTTATTATTTTGTTTGTATTTTTCTTTTTTGTTTTTTAGTCTTAAAATGTTTTTCTTTAGTTTATTGGTCACACCATGGGCATACAGGATCTTGGTTCCCTGACCAGGGATCAAACCCATGCCCCCTGCATTGGGAGCTCAGTGTCTTAACCACTAGACCAACAGGGAAGCCCCCTTCTTTTTCTTTTTATAAAATATGGTGGTTATTTTCCTGTTACTAACATTTTATAAAGCATACCTTTTTTCCCCATAAGTAAGATTTTTTTTTTAATTGGTAATAAAATCAGCAAACTTTATATGGTAAAAATATCTGAGTCTTTTTACTCAAGGAAGACTTAGCAAAGGCAACCAGTTTATTTGACAACACATTTTTTATTTTACTTTACTTCATCTCATTAATTTACTTTTTCCTCATCAATTACTACTTCTTCTGTTTTTTTTTTTTTAAACTAAAGCATACCTTTTTAAGTGCTATAAAGAATTCTGCCTTGTGTATGTGTTGTAATTTGTGACTAATCAATTCCTCATTGGAGTTTGAGATCTTTATAACATTTTGCTGTAAAATATTTATCATATTTTGATAAGCATTTGAAAAAAGTTTCAGCCTTATTGAAGTAAAATTGACAAAACTGTGACATATTTACAGTGAACATCATGGTGATTTGATATTCAGACAAATGTTGTGCTTTACAGATACTATTTTTTTTTTTTTTTAACAAACTGAAGGTTTGTGGTGGCCATGCATTGAGCAAGACTGCTGGTATCATTTTTCCAATAACATTTGCTTACCTCGTGTCTCTGTTCCACATTTTGTTGATTCTTATATTTGAAACACTTCGTAAGCAAAAAGATTACAATTTGCTGAAAGCTCAGATCATAGCTTTTTTTAGCAATAAAGTATTTTTTAAATTAAGGTGTATACATTGTTTTTTAAGACATATGCTATTGCGCATGTAATATAGTATAGTATAAACATAACTTTTATGTGTACTGGGAACCAAAAATGCGTGTGACTCATTTTATTGTGATTGACATCTCCTCTATTGCTGTGGCCTGGAACCAAACCTACAGTATTTGTGCTTATGTGCCTGTATGTGTATACTGAGAAAGGTTTCCCACCATCTAGTTAGCTAACATCCATCACCTCACATGAATATGTGTGTGTGTGTGTGTGTGTGTGAACATTTAAGTTCTACTCGCTTTTCAAATTTCAGTTACACAATACACGATTTTCCACTGTAGACACCTGTGTTTCGCATTAGATCCTCAGGCCTTATTCAGCTTACAGCTAAAGGTTTGTACCCTTTTTCTAGCCTCTTCCTATTTCTCCCAACCCACAGGCAACCACTGTGCTATACTTTCTGTTTCTATGGCTTTGATATATATATATATTTTTTTTAGATTCCACATTTAAAGTGACATCATGCAGTATTTGTCTTTGGCTTATTTTGCTTAACGTAATGCCTTCAAGTTTCCCCATGTTGCCACAAATGGCAGGGTTTCCTTTTTCATAGCTGAATAATATTTTATTGTATGTCACACATCTTCATCCATCTGTGTGTTGAGAAACACTTAGGTTGTTCCTCTGTCTTGGCTATTGTGAATAGTGCTGCAGTGAACATGGGAGTGCTGATACCTCTTCGATGTCCTGTTTTCATTTCCCTTGGATGTATCCCCAACTTCCCTGATAGCTCAGCTTTTAAAGACTCTGCCTGCGATGCAGGAGACCTGGGTTCGATCCCTGGGTTGGGAAGATCCCCTGGAGAAGGGAAAGGCTACCCACTCCAGTATTCTGGCCTGGAGAATCCCATGGACTATATAGTCCATGGGTCGCAAAGAGTCAGACACGGCTGAGTACCTTTGACTTTCACGGCATGTACCCAGAACAAGATTGCTGGATCATAGAGTAGTTCTGTTTGGAACCACTATACTGTTTTCCGGAATGATTGCACCAATTTATATTCCCACCATGAGTGCACAGGATTCCCTTTGCAGCACATTTTCACCCACACTTGTTACCTTGTTTGAACACTTGCTTCCTTGTTCCTGATGACCGCCATTCTAGTAGGTGTGGGGTGATGCCTCATTATGGTGTTATTTTGCGTTTCCCTAGTGAGCAGTGATGTTGACTACCTTTTCATGCACTTTTGTATGTTCTCTTTAGAGACATGTCCAGTCGGATCTTCTGTCCAGTTTTAAATCGGGTGGTTTGGTTCTTCGCTATGGAATTCAGTGGGTTCATGTTTTAGAGATTAATCTTTTATCAGGCATAGGATTTATAAATGCTTTCTTCCATCCTATAGGTTGCCTCTTCATTTTGTTGACGGTCCTCTTTGCTGTGCAGGAGTCTTTTAGTTTGATGTAGTCCCAGTTGTTTGTTTTTCTTTTGTTATCTTTCATTTGGTCTTGATAAACATTTGTGTATAAATTTTTTTGCACATTTCTCTGATAACTTTCTATCAGGTATATGTCTATTTTAAGACTTATTTAAAAACTGCCCTCCAGAGGCAACCTATGCCCTTTATACTCCCACTAGTGGCAATATCATGAGAATACCCAATTTTAGATATTCTCTCCAATACTGACCAGTATCATTAAAAAATAAAAACTCTCCTAATTTGACAGGTGGAAAAAATGTCTTCTCATAGCTTTAATTTGCATTTCTTTGACTACCAGACAGAATGAGTGTATGTTGGGAGTTTTCATCTGAAGTGATGCCAGCCTTGGATCTCCTTCTAAGAGTCATCATGTATGAAGAGAAGACTAAAAGGCTCTATCTTATTTATCTTAAATTACTTCATGTCCTATCTTTTGACAGATCTCTGACATCTACATTAGTGGAGAATCAGGGGACATGTCAGCTAAGGAGAAACTGCTCCTGTGGACCCAGAAGGTGACAGCTGGTTACACCGGAATCAAATGCACCAACTTTTCCTCCTGCTGGAGTGATGGGAAGATGTTCAATGCACTTATTCACCGATACAGGTAAATACAGTGGCGCCTCGGGGGCCTGGAGAGGCTGCTTCTCATCTCTTTCTTGTAATTAGCTATAATGCCACATTTCCTCTCAGCTGACAGTCGAGGCTCTGATTCATTTGTTTTATTTGAAAAAGGAATACGTACTGAAGTCCTGCTCTTCTAAGCACTGGGCTAGTATAGCAGTGAAGAAAGCAGCTAAATTCTTCCCCTCATAGAGCTTACTTTTCAATGGGGAAAATAGGCAATAAACACATAAGTGTGTGCTGTCATACAGGGGTGAGGGCAGTGGAGGGAAGACAGTGATGGGGGTTGTGGTGTTTTGGGCAGGGTGGTCAACGGTGGCCTCTCTGATGAGGATGTTGGAGCAGAGTCATGGATGAGGAGTGGGCCATGCTGGCCTCCAGGGTCCGCGTGATTCACTTGGAGGAAGTAACAATTACAAAGGGCATGAAGTGGGGACTTGCTTGGAGTGGGTGAGGAAAATAGGAATTTTGAATGACAAAGATCAATATTATTGTACTCCTAGTGGTCGTAACCATGCGTTGGGAAAATTGGTACCTTTCCCTTGAAATCCAGCAAACCTACTATCCTGTAAGTTTAGAATTAGGGAGCCCTGGGTTCCTGGAATGTGATTAACAAGGTGACTAGTGCTCCTCTAAACCTCTTGCTTTCTCTCTAACTCATCCAGTATTTTTCAGCTTTGAGTACTTTTAAGAGGGTTTCTTTGTATGAATTCCCATGTGCCTGTAGCTAGGGGCATTTCATATGTCTTGGTGGACTTTTGCAGACCTGATCTGGTAGATATGGAGAGGGTACAGATCCAGAGCAACCGAGAGAATCTCGAACAGGCATTCGAAGTAGCGGAAAGACTAGGGGTCACCCGGTTACTGGATGCAGAAGGTGAGAGCTGACTGGGGTTGGCGGTGTTTGACATACTTTCATTATTTCTTCCCCAGTGGGTTCTGTTGTTCTAACAGATTTCTTGCCCTTTGTCTCTCAGATGTGGATGTGCCATCTCCAGATGAGAAGTCTGTAATCACTTATGTGTCTTCAATTTATGATGCCTTCCCTAAAGTCCCTGAGGGTGGAGAAGGGATCAGTGCTACGGTAAAAGAACATTTTCCTAAAATACCTTCTGGCTCTGATTGCTTTGGGTGGAGTGTATTGATTAGACTATGTTTCTTCAGCACTCAGTGTGTACAGAGCACTTTTGTACAGAGCAGACTGAATCCACATCATCTTTATACATGGCTGTTGTCCTTGGTCCATGGGAATGAATGTAGATGGTGCTAATTTTGTAGCGTCCAGCATAGGCTATTCTAGGTGTCAGGAAATTGAATCCCATCTTGAAAGTCCTTGAGGAGCTTTGAAACTGGGACTCTGAGTGTTAAACTGAGCGGCTGTGTCTGTGTCAGTAATTAAAGGAAAGGGCTTTATGAGGTTTGGGGTGGCCTGAGCTAATTTCTCCTGAGCTTGGCTTGCACACTGCTAATCAGGGTGTGTGTGGTGTCTACCTTTTGGCAATAGGAAGTGGATGCCAGGTGGCAAGAATACCAAAGCCGAGTGGACTCCCTCATTCCCTGGATCAAACAGCACACAATACTGATGTCAGATAAATCCTTTCCCCAGAACCCTGTTGAACTAAAGGTAAAGTTATAGACTTAAATCATTTTCCATAAATTCACTCTGGGGAGTAAGTCTCAGAGCCTGTTGCTGCTGGCTCCTGGGTGAGGTGGTATGAAAACTGGGATGTTTGCATTCATTCACCAAATATTAATTTTGTAGGCACTTTATAATCAATACATACACTTCAAAGAAACAGAAATTCTGGCCAAGGAGAGAGAAAAAGGAAGAATCGAGGAATTATATAAATTATTAGAGGTAAGGAAGCTTATCCTTTGCTGAGACCTGGGGTTTGCTGGCAGGCCCTTTGTTACTTTGTTCCCTGCATCTTCCTCCAAACCTTTGTTAATAGCAATATTCTCAGGGTGACAAGTCGAGCATCACTCTCAGGCTGCTCCTGCGAGTTTATGGTAAAGGGGAAGCATCTGCCATTGCAGTTTTTCAAAGGGCCTATTGGAAAGTGTCACATATTCATTCAGAAATCTGGAGTTTTGTGAATGTTTTCCTATTTCTCAGGGGAAGACAGATAGAAAGAAAGAAAAGAGGCTTCCCTTCACATTTTGATTCCTAGAGAATTTGAAGTTGCGGAGATGGGCATTTCCACAGTGGGGATAGGGAGGACAGGAGGATTTATGGAAAATGTGTAAGAAATGGAAGGATTTCAAGCAAGTGGTCCCTATTTTAGAGGTGATTTTTTTTGTTCTCACCTGAAGGTGAAGTACTGCTAAAATATTCACTTGTCATCTCTTATTCGACAGTGGGAAAAATTGGCTGAATGGCTAGGCAAAGAAGCAGGAAGTGATGGACGAGGCATAAATTAAAACTGGGGCCTGAGAACATGGCTGTGTTTTTGGACTAAAAGAGTATCTCTGTTTTTGTTTTTTTTTTTAAGGTATGGATTGAATTTGGCCGAATTAAACTGCCTCAAGGTTATCACCCTAATGATGTGGAAGAAGAGTGGGGAAAACTCATCATTGAGATGCTGGAGCGAGAGAAATCACTTCGGCCAGCTGTAGAGAGGTGGGTCCAGAGTCTGGAGGGGATCTGGCATCCCTTACTGGGCCGCTTTGAGCCCTGCCCTTGACTCTGGTTTTCACCTTATTTTAGGCTGGAATTGCTGCTACAGATTGCAAACAAAATCCAGAATGGTGCTTTGAACTGTGAAGAGAAACTGACGCTAGCTAAAAACACGCTGCAGGCGGTAAGTCTGACTGCTTTATCTCACATGTTCATGTCACCCCTCATCCTGTGCTGTGATGGTTAAAGTCAACAGTGGAGGGATCCAGCTTGTCTTGGAATTGCAGTGGACGCCTTGGCTCCCTGGGTCCAAGTGGGTGAGAGCAGGGGAGCTGTCCCCCCTCTTACTCTCCCTTTCTCTCTCAGGATGCTGCTCACCTGGAGTCAGGGCAGCCGGTGCAGTGTGAGTCAGACGTCACCATGTACATTCAGGAGTGTGAAGGTCTCATCAGACAGCTGCAGGTGGATCTCCAAATCCTACGAGATGAGAACTACTACCAGCTAGAAGAGCTGGCTTTTAGGTGAGCAACGTGGGACTCAAACAGAGGGCCTGATCACTACTGGTTCTCAGATATTGAGAGCCGGGCACTGAATCCTACAGCCTGGGCATTAGAGATCAGTATCTCAGTAGGGATGCTACAGGTATTTGAGGCAGGAAAATTCTCATGGTAGAAGCAGGTTTCCTTTATTCTAGGCCCTGCCCACTAAGTACCTGAAGGATTCCCTAATCTTTGTGCATGGCATCTTATAACATTCCCACATATTTCAGAGGGGCCTGCAGCACTGTGGTGCTACATCTGCTTTAGAACTGCTGGAGCGATTCAATGTAAATTTTCATAGAGGAGGAACCCAACACATATGGAGGGGGTGAGGATCTATGTACACACCTGAGACTGAGAGCTACATCTTTTGACCCCTTAGTTCATGGTTTATTCTGTTGTATCATCCAGGAGTTGTAGACACTGGTTCTGATTTGCTTCCCTCCAGTTAACTCTGTAACTTGGCACTTGCCTCAAAGATGACTTTGCACCATGAAGATGCACATAACACCACCTTGCATTCACAGGACACTGTTTCTTTTTAAAAACAGTTTCCCTAAGATGATCTCATCTTTATTTTTACCTCATCCTTGTCAAATGTATAGGGAAATTTTTATCTTAAAAAGCACATTATTAATTTAATGTCTTCTTTCTCTTCTTCCATTTCAGGGTCATGCGTCTGCAGGATGAGCTGGTCACGTTGCGTCTAGAGTGCACGAACTTGTACCGGAAGGGCCACTTCACGTCCCTTGCATTGGTTCCACCCTCTACTTTAACCACTACTCATCTGAAGGCAGAACCCTTGACCAAAGGAACCCATTCTTCTTCTACCTCCTGGTTCCGAAAGCCCATGACTCGGGCCGAACTTGTGTCTATCTCCTCCTCTGAAGATGAAGGAAATCTTCGATTTGTGTATGAACTACTGTCTTGGGTAGAAGAAATGCAGGTGGGTATACATTCCAAATGCTTATGCAGCACACTGGTTCCTTGAACTCAGCAATTGTCTAAGAGTGTCAGGTTGCTCTGTGTCTCTTGTATAGATTACCTTAATTATCGCTGCTGCCTAGCTCCTAAGCCCCCTTCTCTATTAAATTTTGAAATAAGATCAGTTCAAATCATCAAATCCCATCTTAAATGGATGAAAGTGAAAGTGAAGTCACTCAGTCGTGTCCGACTCTTTGCGACCCACGGACTGTAGCCTCCAGGCTCCTCTGTCCATGGGATTTTCCAGGCAAGAATACTGGAGTGGGTTGCCATTTCCTTCTCCAGGGGATCTTCCCAGGGATCGAACCTGGGTCTCCTGCGTTGTAGGCAGACACTTTATTTACTGTCTGAGCCACTCGGGAAGGCTTAAATGCGGAGGCTTTTCTAATTTGAAGCCCTTCATGGAGCTCTTCCCTTCAGCTGACTGTGCTCTCCGTGGGAGCTGGTGAGAGAAGTTGCTGAGTCTGTAAACCCTGGTTATCTTTTCTCAAATTCCCTCATTGCAGAGGAGCTGCTGCTTCACTGTTGTGTTTGTATCAGCTCTGAAGTGTAAGCAAGACACAGTTCTAAGGGGCAGTATTCACATGTATTCCAGGGTAACGGTTCAAGTTCAGCATCGTCCTCTTACCCTCTAACCCTTTTGTTTTCTATGAAATTCTTCCCATCTTCTGATGACAGGTTCCCCCTGTACCAACAAATAAAGACAAGCTCTTTTACAATTACCTTCCATTTGCCAATAGTTGATGACATGAATGGAGCTTAGTATTTGTGGATATTTATTTCTTATCTCCATTCTGATTGTGAAATGAAGAGACTCCGTAAAGGGAAATGCCTAAACTGTAAAGTTAAGCCTTTCAGCCTATGGGGACACCTTTCTTGTTGGTAAATTCAGGGATGTATTCCCATCATGCAGCAGCAGAAGGCTGCTGTTGCTGCTTTTAGGGATGGGGTTTATCCTCCAGCTCCTTGAGGGTACGTCATAACGTACTTGCCTGTAAGAGGCCAAGAGGGAGATGGTTTAGATGTCCTTTTTGCCGGTCCCCTCTCCACAGCCACGTTGTCCAAACTGATGCTGACAGTTTTCATCTTCTGCCAACTTAGCAATAAATTATATTCATTTTTTTTTTCCCCAGATGAAACTGGAGCGAGCAGAGTGGGGCAATGACCTGCCTAGTGTGGAGCTGCAGCTGGAGACACAGCAGCACATCCATGCCAGCGTGGAAGAACTGGGCTCAAGTGTCAAAGAGGCCAGGCTATATGAGGTGGGCAGCATTCAGAATCCGCTATGGGCAGCTGGGGTGGCTGTGCGATGGAGCAGTGTACAGGGTAGCGGTCCCTGTACATGAAACTCGACCACAAACCCCTTCTGCACACGAAGTATCATCTCTTGCTTTTTTGACATAACTTTGTGGGAAAGGTGTTTTTTACAAATCCCTTTTTACTGAAAAGAACAGTGACACTAAGCTAAGGTCAAAATTAGTAAGTAGCGAATGCAGTTTCCAAACTCGGGCCCTTGGATCCAAAAATTTATGCTCCTTCCACTGCCCATCTACGTGCAGTAGAGAGCTGGTAAGCAAAACCGTTTCCTCGATCTCTCCTCTCCCTCACTCTTCTGTGTTCTCCCATTTTAAATTCCAAATCTCCTCTTCCACAAAGCACCTGACTAGTTTGAGGAGTCAGCAGGCATAGTTTTGCTTAGAAACCCCCCAGAATCGCTAGAAGCAGAAGACCATGAGGTCTGTGAGGCGTCTTCCTCTGCTAGGCTGCCCACACTCAGTGCTGCTCTGAGCTGTCAAATTTCAGCCAGAGATGCCCCGTCCAAACTGCTGACTCTCAGAGTGACTAATCTCTGTCAGTGTGCAGACGTAATATTTATATACTTGAAAGCATACCATAGATATAGTTTACTTTTTCTCTAATATATTTTTATCTCATTCTTTTCTTATCAGGGAAAAATGTCCCAAAATTTCCATACCAGTTATGTTGAAACTCTTGGAAAGCTGGAGACACAATATTGTAAATTGAAGGTGAGTTTTGACTAACTCTGTTTTGTTCTGTTCATGGAGCGTATGGTTCCCTAATTCAGAAGGCTCTTGGTTTGGGCCCGTTTTGGTTTTCTATTTACTAGGTTATATTGTTTCCTGTGCAGTTGTTCATATGTATCATAACGTTTTTCTCAGTTTTCTTCCTGGGTTAGAAGCCACTGCCCCAGAAAGTTTGAAGTAGAGCTTATCATAGTTATTATGCTTCACCAAATCAGTGGCCATCAAAACTCAAAGTTTGAGATTGACAGGACAGGGACCCCTCTTCTGTTTGTTCTTCATTCTTATATTCAAGACTGTGCAGAGTAGGACCGGCCCAGGATCATTCTTTATCCACGAAGTCCCACACAGGCCTGGCATGTTCTCACTTCCAGCTAGGATTGACACGGGAGTCCTATACCAAACTTGTACTAAATTTAAAACTGAGGAGAAACACACAGAGATTTAAAAAGCAAAGCTAAGTTCATTTCCTCAGCTATTCTTTGCTTTGATGTCAAATGTGCTATATTCTACAGATGAAAGGCTGACAGTCTAACCTTGTAATCCTTTCTTTGTCTAGGAAACTTCTAGCTTCCGGATGAGGCACCTTCAGAGCCTGCATAAATTTGTCTCAAGAGCTACAGCTGAGTTGATCTGGTTGAATGAGAAGGAGGAGGAGGAACTAGCATATGACTGGAGTGACAACAATCCCAATATCTCAGCCAAGAAAAATTACTTCTCTGTGAGTCTAGCACAACAGACCTGTCATATTTGGTAACAGCAGCGGAAGAAGCCAGAGGAGCTGGTCGGAGAGCCTGGGTTTTGGGATTTGCACTTTGCTAGGTAGAATAGGGACCCTGCTTAATATATCTGTTCCTGTGAGAAAGTGTATATGGAGAGAGGGGAAATCAAGCTCTAGAATGAATTTATTTGGAATGTAGTTAGAAAGGCAGTGTCTTGGGTGATGAGCGCAGCAGTCTGCAAATTGAATCATTTTAGAAGCAATTTAACTTTGTGGTCAAGGTTATAGACTTTGGAATGAGATAGACCTTAAGTGAAATTCTTATTCCTCTACTTGTTAGCTCCGTGACCTTGGTAAGTCATCTACTCTCCTTGGACCTCTGTAAAATGGGATAATAGTGACCTTTCAAAGGGTTGTGTAAAAGGCTAAGTAACATTTAGAGAGCAAATATAGTACAAGGCTTAATATTGTTTAACTGAAGTGTATTCTTGACTTCTTATAAATTCTGAATTCTCTGAAGTATGATTATTCTCAAGTAAAGGAGAAACAATACTGTAATAGAGTAAATAATCTGTAAGAACGAAACTTAGGCTATGATAGAGACATAGGGAAAGTGCTCAGAGAGCATCAGGGAGAAAAGGTCAAATCTGATAGCAAGGATCAGTACCCAGCAGCACAGAAGAGCTGGCCTCTAGACTGGGGCCTAAAGTGTTAACAGAACCTAGAGCCGGCCAGCCAGCTGTGTGGGTCAGGCACTGTGTCAGTGGGCACTGACGTGAGCCCTCCCCTCCAGCCTCGTTCCCTCCTTTCTTGCCTCCAGCCTCTCCTGTGTTCCCCTGCTTACTCACATCTGGCTCAGGTCCCGTATCTGCTGTGATTCATTCTCCAGTGATTCCAGCATTTTTGCTCTTCCCTGAAATCCTCTGGCACATACTGTTCATGCCTCTCATTTTGGCACTAACCCTGGGTTGCAGGCTCCTGTAAAGCAGGGTAGGGAACACAGCCCTTTCCTTATTTCTACTCCTTCTTAATCGCACCTATTGAATAAAGCTGAATTCAATTTTCAGGAGCTGACAATGGAACTAGAGGAGAAACAGGACGTGTTTCGGTCTCTACAAGATACAGCCGAGCTACTGTCCCTTGAGAACCACCCCGCCAAGCAGACCGTGGAGGTGCGTGTGACTTGAGGGTGTGAGGGTCAAGTGCACAGAGGTTGCAATTATACAAGTGTTCACATCAAAGACTTAGCTCTGCTGAGGGGCCTGGAGGACGCATCAAGGATCATGCAGCTTAGGTCTTCTCCCTTGGCACCCCAGCCCCCTAAAGACCGCAGAGATCTGTGATCTGACGAGGACACTGTGAGAAGCCCCAGAAGCGATGTCAACTCCTGACTTCATGGGGAAAGTGACTTGAACCATATTTTTTCACAGAACTGTCTAGACATCCTGCCTCTTGGGTGTGGTGCCTGTGGCCAGGGAAGAGGCAACGGAGGCAGCAGAGGGATTGACTTAGGCCTGGGGTTTGCTGCCCCCATCATTTAGTTGCAACTGAGTATAGAAGAGGCCTTTTCTGTGTAACCTCTTTTAACAAAACCATGTTGGATAAAAGACGGGCCTCTCTTTTGTGGGGAGCTTTGAGCTGATGCCAGCCAAGTATCTCATGTATCCTCTGTGGGCCTCTGGCACTAGCGGAAGTGTAGCTGGACGAGTGCATCACACATATGTGGCAGGCCTGTTAAACCCCTGCCCTTCTGTCCGTGCGCCTGGTCATTGCAGGCTTACAGCGCCGCTGTCCAGTCCCAGTTGCAGTGGATGAAGCAGCTGTGCTTATGTGTCGAGCAGCACCTGAAAGAGAATACTGCTTATTTTCAGGTACCTGGGCTGTGTGTGTGTGTGTGTGTACACGTGCGTGTGCACACGAGCATCAGAAAGGATGGCTCTGTTTTCATCAGAGGGGATACCTTTTTTCATTCAGGCAAGAGACTGTAAGTGTGATTGCCTGTGCTGGCGTGTGCCTGCAAGCATGCACACGGGATGGATGAGGTTAAAAACACATCTGTGTCAGTGAACCTTTACTGCACAAACCACGACCCCGAAAGTTAGTTGCTTAGAGCAACGACCATTAGTCAGCTCGAGAGACTCTGGTTTGGTGGTTTGGGCTAGGATCAGCAGAAGATTTTTTCTCATCTTGCCTGGGTGACGTGCTGGTTGGTCCCGAATTGTGTCACTTCCATGTCAGACAGTAGACTGGGGTGACAAGTCAGTATGCAAGTCTCTAGCATCCGGTAGACTGTCCTACTGGATCCTTTAAAAAAATTTTTTCTGCCTGTTTTTGATTTTCCTGGAGGCTCAAGTGGCACATGACAGTTAATAAAATGACTTCAGAGGTAGAGGGTAGCAGGAAAACAAAAAGTCCACTGGAGTGGGAAAGAGTAGCAGTGTTCCACAAGTAGCCAGAGAAAGCATGTCCTGGTGCACAAGTTCTTTTTTCTGCTGTGGCATGTATTAATGTGCCATTGGCTAAAGCAAGCCCAGCTTGGGGAGGGCTTTGCTGGGGGATAAAAATAGATCCACCTCCTGATGGAAGGGGCTGTAAAATATCAGAACCTTTTGGATTTTTGCTGCTTAATTAAATAAGCTTCCTGATCATTTTGTAATCATTTCAGTAAGCTGAAACACATGATCCCTCAACCTCTAGGCTTTTCATGAAATAGACCTGACAGTCAAGTGCTGTCACTAGCCAGCACACAGGAGAAAGAGCAGTGGTTTCCGAAGGGTGACGCGGATTATCTGTTGTATTGGGTTCAGTGGGCTTTGTGGCAGCCAGCCCTGCTGTTTCCCTGGCGTGGCCTTTGTGATCCAGGACTGTCTAATCAGCCGGCACAGTGGGGTTGTTCTTTCTCCATCTTGGTATCATGATGCACTGAGCACCAGGTGGCCTTCCCTCTTATCCCCGCAGTTCTTCAGTGATGCTCGAGACCTGGAGTCATTCTTGAGGAACCTCCAAGATTCCATCAAACGGAAGTATTCCTGCGACCACAGCACCAGCTTATCCCGCCTGGAGGACCTGCTGCAGGACTCCATGGTGGGTGTTGCATCAGTGGGATGCCTGCTTCTGGGAAGCAGAGTAAACCTGTCAGCTGCTGCTGTTCATATCCTTGAAAGCGCCAGGGCTGCGGATCATTGCTGTAAAGTTTGGCTCACATTCGTTTGGAGTTTAATCAATGTGGTTCTTTTTCTCTTTTCTTAAAGAAGGTGCTAATAAGAGTCTTTAGGGTATGCTCTTGAAGTAAGGGCCTGGCCATGTGCCCCGAGCCACATGGTGTTCATCACTGTTTCTTTGCATTGTTCCTTGTTTTAATTCAGTAGTTGGAGCCACAGATGGGGTGTAGAGCGTGAAAAATAGGGTTGATGGGATTAGCTGACACCAAATTCTTTTTCACTCTCTTGTGCAAAGAGAAGTAAAATACCAATGAACTAGACCTGAGCCAATTTTTTCCTGCTTTGCAAATTTTCTTTTGGTAACAATGAGATATTTGAAACATTAATATCTTATTTAGATGTAATACAGTATCTATCCAGTTTATTTGTGTAGCAGTATTAACTTTTTAAAAATAGTTTTGCATGCAGGATTTAATCCAAGTCAAGTTTATGTTATCCAATGAACTATTCCTTCAGTGGTGTCGGTAGTAAAAGTCAGCAGCAGACTACTTACTAAGCATATATTATATAGTTAACAAGATGGGGCTCAAACTACATCTCAACTTAAGATGGAAATATATATTTAATAGGGAAATTACTTTTCCTTTGTGAGAAGCCAAGGGGAGTCTCACATTTCAGTAACGAGTTATAAGTAAGAGAACCATTATTACCCCAAATAGTGTCCTTTTCTTCTTCTTTTTTTTTTTTTGCGTGGGTGAGACTTGGGAATTTTTGAACATTAATTGATTAAAAAAAAATGCTTTCAGGTATTGTAAAGCTATGAATGAATTTAGGCTCAGTGGTTTCACCTGAGCAAAGAATTTGTGAACTGAATTAATTTGGAATGAAGGGTAAAGACCTGACTTTTCCGATGTCTCTAGAATGTCTCTCAGAGGCACATCAAGCATGAAGGAGGAATATAATAATCCTTGGCTATTATCTCCTCCCTCCCACAGAGTACCTTCCTGTCGTAGGGTAACTCCTCTGCAGGTGTTGTCCTATCTCCTCTTCTCGAGGGTCGCTGCTCTGCTCCCTCCTCTCCAGGTCAGGGGCATCGAGTTGGCGGCGTCATCGGGGCATGGAGTCACCTGGGTCTGCTCCGCTGCTTGTCCGTCAGGTTCGGGAGCATCTGTCATGGCTTCTGGTTCTTTTCAGACCTTGTACCACGCTGAGCACTTGGTCTCTGGAGCTTGAGATGTTTGGCTATGGGTTAGTCAGAAATTGACATCTTTATTGCAAGGAAACTGAAATGGGTAGACCAGCTCTCAAGAATGGAACAATGTGGCTGTCTCCCTGACATATTCCATTCCTCTCTCTTAACTAATAAGTTAAAGTTGTATTTCTTCCAATCATGCTCCCGGGGACAGGCACAGGTAGTTTGTTTAAGCATTTCTTTTTCTCTACTTGCATATTCTTAATTCTTTAATGGCATTTCCTAACATTATTAACTCTTTACTCTCATCACATCTACTTCCATCCCGAGAAAGCCCTCTTCTGGGGACTTTTTAATAAGTCAAAATGATCTCGAAACATCCTGGTTAATGGATAAAAGTTGTCTTTTACTCTCTAATGGAATTGGTAGTAGATTGCTACCAATTTTGTTGATAAGAAGTTCATTAGTTTTTAAGAAAATTGGGTTTGCAGAGACTTGAGAGTTTCAATTTTGCATGAGATCTCTTTCAAATCAATCAAATTTATATAAATATAGCACAGCAAGATTCCAAAAGGTAAACCCTAAATTGTTTATCACAATATCTTCACCAACAACTTTGATTTATAGGTTGTTGGTTGAAGAGCTAAGATCTTTCTCTAGAAAGTTTGATTCAATCTAAGAAAGGAAAATATTTCTAATAGAGCTTAGGAGATAACATTATTTAAAAAAGAAAAAAATTAAAAGAGCATAACTCTAACTTCTCCTAAGCAGAGAGGCAAGAGCTGGCTTCTGTCAGTGAGAAACTGAATAATAATAATAATAACAACCACAACCTAGTTATTATCATTGTTTTTAACTTCCATGTTCTCTGAACCTTATTTGGCAAAATCCTTTGTTAGCTGTATTTGGCAGCTAGAAATTCTTATTTTGTTTTATTTATTTATTATTTGCTTTTGCATGTGGCTTTATGGTTCATTGAAAACTGCACAGGGAGAAAGCTGCAAAATTTGAGTATAAATGCACTTGGTAGCAGACAGAAGCATCCCCTCCTGTCTTCTTTATCCCTGTGTTTTTCTAAGATGGCTCCACCAAGGATCCCTACTTAACCGAGAAGTGACGTTCTCAGAGGGAGTGGAGCACTCAGTTTTCTTTGTTGACTCAGTCTCCCGAGGAGCAACATTAATGTCTCTTTGGTTTTCTTCTCATTTTGTAGGATGAAAAGGAGCAGCTTATACAATCCAAGAGTTCCGTTGCCAGTCTTGTTGGGAGATCAAAATCCATTGTTCAGCTAAAGCCACGCAGTCCTGACCACACGCTGAAGAGCACCATTTCTGTGAAGGCCATCTGTGACTACAGGCAGATTGAGGTGAGGAGATGGGGAGGGTACCTCCTGCTCCAAAGGGAGATAAGGGGCAAGAGAAGCCTTCAGTTAGGGTTATGATAGTAAGGAAAGGTCAAATGATAAGAGTTCTGTTGTTAGAACTTCAGTTCAGTTCAGCTCAGTTGCTCAGTTGTGTCCAACTCTTTGCGACCCCATGAATCTCGGCACGCCAGGCCTCCCTGTCCATCACCAACTCCCGGAGTTCACTCAAACTCATGTCCATTGAGTCGGTGATGCCATCCAGCCATCTCATCCTCTGTCGTCCCCTTTTCCTCCTGCCCCCAATCCCTCCCAGCATCAGAGTCTTTTCCAATGAGTCAACTCTTTGCATGAGGTGGCCAAAGTACTGGAGTTTCAGCTTTAGCATCATTCCTTCCAAAGAACACCCAGGGCTGATCTCCTTTAGAATGGACTGGTTGGATCTCCTTGCAGTCCAAGGGACTCTCAAGAGTCTTTTCCAACACCACAGTTCAAAAGCATCAATTCTTCTGCACTCAGCTTTCTTCACAGTCCAACTCTCACACCCATGCATAACCACTGGAAAAACCATAGCCTTGACTAGATGGACCTTTGTTGGCAAAGTAATGTCTCTGCTTTTCAATATGCTATCTAGTTTGATCATAACTTTTCTTCCAAGGAGTATGTGTCTTTTAATTTCATGGCTGTAGTCACCATCTACACAAAAAATAAAGTCTGACACTGTTTCCACTGTTTCCCCATCTATTTCCCATGAAGTGATGGGTCCAGATGCCATGATCTTCGTTTTCTGAATGTTGAGCTTTAAGCCAACTTTTTCACTCTCCTCTTTCACTTTCATCAAGAGGCTCTTTAGTTCCTCTTCACTTTCTGCCATAAGGGTGGCGTCATCTGCATATCTGAGGTTATTGATAGTTCTCCTGGCAATCTTGATTCTAGCTTGTGCTTCTTCCAGCCCAGCGTTTCTCATGATGTCCTCTGCATATAGTTAAATAAGCAGGGTGACAATATACAGCCTTGACGTACTCCTTTTCCTATTTGGAACCAGTCTGTTGTTCCATGTCCAGTTCTAACTGTTGCTTCCTGACCTGCATACAGGTTTCTCAAGAACTTAAACGTGCTCAAATCTATCATTAAAAACGTAAGCCTCAACTCTACAATCTTGACCTGCTCCCTGCCTCAGTAACTGACATCATTATCTACCCAGTTGCCTAAGAGTGGCTAGAAATGGGGCTTTTTAACATCCTAGAGAGATCCATGACTCCTCTCCTCTTTCCCTACAGCTGCTACCAAGTCAGCATTTGTAAAGAAACACCCCTCATTGTACTTCCCAGGTGGTGCAGTGGTAAAGAACCAGCCTTCCAGTGCAGGAGACGTGGGTTCAATCCCTGGGTCCAGAAGATCCCCTGGAGTAGGAAATGGCAACCCACTCCAGTATTCTTGCCTGGAAAATCCCATGGACAGAGGAGCCTGGTGGCTATAGTCCATGAGATCACAAAAAGTCAGACACAACTTGAGCACACACATACATACACACACACAAATATCCCTGAAGTATTCTTTCTATCCCTGCTGCTTCTACCTAAATCAGACCCACTTGGATTATTGCATCAGCCTCCCATTCAGTGTATTCTTTATCCTACCACCAGCATGATCTTAAAAAAAAAAAAACAAAAAAACTCTCCCCTGCCTAAGTCCTACAACAATTCTCCATTTGTTCTTATTTATTTTATTTTTTAAGATATTTTTTCCCCACATGGGCCACTTTTAAAGTCTTTATTGAATTTGTTGCAGTATTTTTTCTGTTTCATGTTTTGGTTTTTTGGCTACAAGGCACGTGGCATCTTAGCTCCAATCCTGACCAGGGATTGAACCTGCACTCCCTGCGTTGGAAGACAAAGTCTTAACCACTGGAGCACCAGGGAAGTTGCCCCATTTCTTTTCAGAAAGTCTGAATTCCTTAATGTGGCTTCAGGGTCTTGAATAATCTCTTTACCCCTCTAACAAAGACCCGGTCTTTCGCCTTCCATGCATTCCCTGGTAAACTGAGTTTGGCACACAGTTTTGTAACCAAGTAGCACATCAGAATATGCGGGACATGTATCTCTAGTGGCCTAGCGTACTTCCAAGCACACAGTAGGCTCAGTAAATATGTGTTATACCAAAGAACGAATGACCTCTTCCTGTGCTTTTCCTTATCTCAATATTTCTGTCCGTAAATTAGACAGAAACTAATAATACTGGTTACCTGTCTCCCAAGAGAAAGAGCTGATGATTTCAAATGCTTAAACATTTCAGGGATTTGACTGGGGTGACAGGAAGGGAGGATGTGGAAGTATCACAAAAGCAAAGTTGTATTATATCCCTTTAATTTTTACCATGTTCATTGGGGATACAGAGATTGCTCTTGGAGCTCTGACAGTCTCCATATAACTGTCATATCTGAGTTACTCGACATGTAACAGGCATTTAATAAACACTTGCTTCATTTATTTCTTTCATGTTGCAACCATCCCTGGGTTGTATATTTATACACATTATCTTTTTGTCAAAATCAGAAACTTTCCCTAGGTGATAAAGATCTCCAAAATGATTTTTCCTTAAGGATTTCATAGCCTTGGGATCAGGCACCAGGTAATAATAGGTTGTTTGTTTATCCATTAGAAATAACTTATAAATTTGTCTTTTCAGATAACTATTTGCAAGAATGATGAGTGTGTATTGGAAGATAACTCACAGAGGACCAAGTGGAAAGTGATCAGCCCCACAGGGAACGAGGCAATGGTGCCGTCAGTCTGCTTCCTCATCCCCCCACCCAATAAGGATGCCATGGAGACGGCCAGCAGGTACTGGCTCAGCTGCCACCCTGTGCTTCCACTTCTGCCCTTTGCGGGTGAACTGATGGAGGGCTGAATCTGTGCTTGCTTTCTAAGAATTGTTGTAATTTTTCAAAAATTTCAGTTGGAGTTATTTTGTCTCTATTTTGTCTGTCATTGCTTTTCCACTCTGACTTCTCATAGTATCAATATATTCAGGTAACATTTATGATATTGCTAAATATGTGCTTGAGAATATCAATTAATTTAGGTTTAAAGATTTCTATGTTGTTAGTATTTCACTTGTTGCCTTTCTCTGCTCAGCTCTGCTGAGACAATCACATTTTTTTCCCTTAGAAGGTCTCTAGGGTGGACCTCAGGCCTTAGAAAAGCTATAGCCAGGTTTTGTGTTGCTTGTAGGGTGGAGCAATCTTATCAGAAGGTGATGGCCCTTTGGCATCAACTACATGTCAACACCAAAAGCCTTATCTCCTGGAACTATCTGAGGAAGGACCTTGACCTTGTAAAGACCTGGAATCTGGAAAAGGTAATTATGGAAGCTTTAACCCAGGCTTATAGCCTATTGGAAAGTTTTATTTTTTTAGCAGGAAGTTTTTTCTATTACTGTGAGACTCCTACTCACCCAATTAGTGGGAAATGAAGTCAGGGATACTGTTTCAGGGTTAGGAGCTTGAGGATCTTAGAAACTAAAACCTTTTGGATAAATGTGCGGAATAGGGGAATGCTGGTGCATTGGCCGTCATTAAGGTTTGCATCTGAGAGGGCACAGAGTGCTTCTGAGATGCTAGTAATGTCCTGCTTCTTGATCCGAATGCTGATTTCATGGACACATTCAATTTGTGAAAAATCGACATGTTTATAAATATGATTTGTGCACTATTTTGTATTACATTTCGATTCCATTGAAATGTCCACTGTTTGTTTTCTCTGCAGCTCCGCTCCTCAGCACCTGGGGAGTACCACCAGGTTATGAAGAATCTGCAGGCCCACTACGAAGACTTTCTGCAGGAGAGTCGTGACTCGGCCCTCTTCTCAGTGGCTGACCGTCTTCACTTGGAAGAGGAGGTGGAGGCGTGTAAAACCCATTTCCAGCACCTCATGAAGTCCATGGAGAATGGTATGTGCCTTGGGAAGAGGGAGGGGAAAGGTGGAAGGAAAGCCCTGAAGGGTGCTGCTCGACCCTTCATAGACACTAGGAAGTATCATCACCACCTTTTTACCACTTGCATTGCTAGAAAAACTTGAGATAGCGAATAACTCACAGAGATGAATTCTCAAAATCAGATCATGGAAGAAATGGCTGTATTTTATTCATTATTGCTAATAAACATATCCCGTTTTCTTGTGGAAATTATGTATTTGGACCTCAAAGATCAGTATATGATGCAGGGAGTTTGGGAACAGGCAGAAGGTTCCCCATATAAGGCTTTGCTTTCATTCATGGAGTATCAGCTCTGCTAGAACCAGTGGTACCCTGTCTAAGGGTGAATCTGTTTTTCCCAGGTTTGCTGATCTCTGTTGTGGTGCTTGATGGTCTTCTGTGCTTGTGCATTCACAGAGGACAAAGAGGAAACTGTGGCCAAGATGTACATTTCAGAGCTGAAGAACATCCGGCTGCGCCTGGAGGAGTGTGAACAGAGGCTAATCCAGCGAATTCAGTCCCCAGCCAGCTCTAGGACTGACAAAGATGCTCGGCAAGACAATGCGTTAAGGATTGCAGAACAAGAGGTAAGCCTTCAGAGCAAGGTGGGTGCTCTAAGACTGCTCAGCAGAGCTGCTGCTTCCTGCTCTGTCCCTTACACGTATGTTATGTTCTGTGACATGGTTACTGTCAGTCATGTGACTCCACAAATAGTACGGAAAGGCTCAGATTCTGCTATGGGCTCTGATGTACGCTTTTCTCTGTGACTTTGAGCAAATTCTTTTTTTTTTATTGAAGATGTTTTTGATGGGGACCTTTTTTTTTTTTCTAAGTCTTTGTTGAATTCTTTACAGTATTGCTTCTGTTTTATGTTTTGGTTTTCTGACCATGATGCATGTGGGATCTTAGCTCCCCAACAAGGGATCCAACCCACACCCCCTGCATTGGAAGGCAAAGGCATAACCCCTGGACTACCAGGGAAGCCCCTGTGCAAATTACTTCTCATCCTTAGTTTCCTTTCTCAGAAAATGGAGATAGTACGACCCTCCATCCATAGAAGAACTATAGATGGAGATGCGTGACATTGTGCAGGAGGCAGTAACCAAGACTATCGCCAAGAAAAATAAATGCAAAAAGGCAAAATGATTGTCTGAGGAGGCCTTACAAGTAGCTGAGAAAAGAAAAGAAGCTAAAGGCAAAGGTACATACCCATTTGAATGCAGAGTTCCAAAGAACAGCAAGGAGAGATAAGAAAGCCTTCCTCAGCAATCAGTGCAAAGAAATAGAGGAAAACAATAGACTGGGAAGAACTAGAGATCTCTTCAAGAAAATTAAGATCCCAAGGGAACATTTCATGCAAAGATGAGCACAATAAAGGACAGAAATGGTATGGACCTAACAGAAGCTGAAGATATTAGGAAGAGGTGGCAAGAATACACAGAAGAACTATACAAAAAATATCTTCATGACCCAGATAATCACAATGATATGATCACTCACCTAGAGCCAGACATCCTGGAATGTGAAGTCAAGTGGGCCTTAGGAAGCATCACTATGAACAAAGCTAGTGGAGGTGATGGAATTCCAGTTGAGCTATTTCACATCCTAAAAGATGATGCTGTGAAAGTGCTGCAGTCAGTATGCCAGCAAATTGGGGAAAACTCAGCAGTTGCCACAGGACTGGAAAAGGTCAGTTTTCATTCCAATCCCAAAGAAAGGCAATGCCAAAGAATGCTCAAACTACCGCACAATTGCACTCATCTCACACGCTAGCACAAGCTTCAATGTACATGAACCATGAACTTCCAGATGTTCGAGATGGATTTAGAAAAGGCAGAGGAACCAGAGATAAAATTGCCAGCATCCATTGAATCGTCAAAAAAGTGAGAGTTCCAGGAAAACATCTACTTTTGCTTTATTGACTACACCAAAGCCTTTGACTGTGTGGATCACAAGAAACTGTGGAAAATTCTGAAAGTGATGGGAATACCAGACCATCTGACCTGCCTCCTGAGAAATCTATAGGCAGAAGAAGCAACACTTAGAACTGGACATAGAACAACACACTGGTTCCAAATTGGGAAAGGAGTATGTCAAGGCTGTGTATTGTCACCCTGCTTAGTTAACTTATATGCAGAGTACATCATGTGAAATGCTGGGCTGGATGAAGCACAAGCTGGAATCAAGATTGCCAGGAGAAATATCAGTAACTTCAGATATGCAGATGATACCACTTTTATGGCAGAAAGCGAAAAAGAACTAAAGAGCCTCTTGATGAAAGTGAAAGAGGAGAGTGAAAAAGTTGGCTTAAAACTCAACATTCAGAAAACTAAGATCATGGCATCTGGTCCCATCCCTTCATGGCAAATAGGTGGGGAAGCAATGGAAACAGTGACTGACTTTATTTTGGGGGGTTCCAAAATCACTGCAGATGGTGACTGCAGCCATGAAATTAAAAGACGCTTACTCCTTAGAGGAAAAATTATGACCAACCTAGACAGCATATTAAAAAGCAGAGACATTACTTTACCAACAAAGGTCTGCCTAGCCAAAACTATGGTTTTTCCAGTAGTCCTGTACGGATGTGAGAGTTGGACTATAAAGAAAACTGAGCGCTGAAGAATTGATGCTTTTGAACTGTGGTGTTGGAGAAGACTTTTGAGAGTCCTTTGGACTGCAAGGAGATCCAACCAGTTCATCCAGAGGAAATCAGTCCTGAACATTCATTGGAAGGACTGATGCTGAAGCTGAAACTCCAATACTTTGGCTACCTGATGCTAAGAACTGACTTATTGGAAAAGACCCTGATTCTGGGAAAGATTGAAGCGTGGAGGAGAAGGGGCCAACAGAGGATAAGATGGTTGGATGGCATCACCAACCCAATGGACATGAGTTTGAGCAGGCTTCGGAAGTTGGTGATGGACTGGGAAGCCTGGTGAGCTACAGTCCATGGGATTGCAAAGAATCGGACACAACTGAGCAACTGAACTGAACTATATGAGTCACAGAAGTTTTGAAAATTAAGTGATACAGTACATGCCATGAGCCTCCTGGAAAAGTAAAATGCTATGGAAATGTAAGGTGATATTCTTGATGTAAAAGCAGCAAATATTAATTGCTTTATTAAGTTTTGGGGGGCTTGCAATGAAAGTAAGCCAAAGGTCCTTGCTTTTGGCTTATAGTGTAGTTAAAGAAGAGCAAAAGGTTAAAGGCACAGTTAGAGATTTCAGTATAAGAGACGTCATAAGAGAATACCCAGTGTACCTCCAGATTTCCAAGCAAACATTGCTGTATGAATATAGAGTGTTACTGGAACATTTCTACTTGGGGTGTGACAAGAGAGCTCTGTGAAGAATATTAGATTTGATCTAGCGTTTTAAAGGAAATGGAAAGGAATGCCTAATGAGGAGGAGAGAGTTTTCTCAACTGTCTCAGTAATTCCTAAGCCTTAAGAGAAGGATGAGAGCCCA
Source organism: Ovis canadensis (assembly GCF_042477335.2). Taxonomy (NCBI): domain Eukaryota; kingdom Metazoa; phylum Chordata; class Mammalia; order Artiodactyla; family Bovidae; genus Ovis; species Ovis canadensis. Next base: position 14,670,455 of record NC_091245.1, read on the forward strand.
GTGTAATTTTCTTTGGTCAAAAAGAATCTGAGGCTGTGTGAGGCATGTCACTGTTCCTTGCTGTTCAGTCTCCGACTCTCTGCAACCCCATGGACTGCAGCATGCCAGGCTTCCCTGCCCTTCACTATCTCCTGGCATTTGCTCAAACTCATGTCCACTGTGTTGATGATGCCATCCAACCATCTCATCTTCTGCTGCCTCCTTCTCCTTTTGCCTTCAGTCTTTCCCAACATTAGGGCCTTTTCCAGTGAGTCAGCTCTTTACATCAGGTGGCCAAGGTATTGGAGCTTCGTTCAACTTCAGTCCTTCCAATGATTATTCAGGGTTGATTTCCTCTAGAATTGATTGGTTTGATCTCCTTGCTATCCAAGGGACTCTCTAGTCTTCTCTAGAACCAAAGTTTGAAAGCATCAATTCTTCGGCTCTCAGCCTTCTTTATGGTCCAACTCTCACATCTGTACATGACTACCAGAAAAGCTTTGACTCTGAATCTGGATCTTTGTCAGCAAACTGATGTTTCTGCTTTTTAATATGATGTCTAGGTTTGTTATAGCTTTTCTTCCAAGGAGCAAGTTCTTTTAATTTCATGACTGCAATCACCGTCCGCAGTGATTTTGAAACCCAAGAAAATAAAATCTGCCACTGTTTCCACTTTTTCCCCATCTGTTTGCCAGGAAGTGATGGGACCAGATACCATGATCTTTGTTTTTTGAATGTTGAGTTTCAAGCCAGCTTTTTCACTCTCCTCTTTCACCCCCATCAAGAGGCCCTTTACTTCCTCTTCACTTTCTGCCATTAGAAAACCACTCTAGTATTCTTGCCTCTAGATCCCCATAAACAGTATGAAAAGAGTCATGTCAAATAAACCTATAATTCTCATATTGAAGTTTGGTTTTGTTTTTTTTTTTACTTTTCTATAGTCATTCAAAATCTATTTGTCCCTGCAAAAGAGAGCATTCAAAGAAATTCAGGTTAATATTGAGCTCTTCTAAAGGACTTTTTTAAAAAAATTATTTTGAAATAGTTTCAGATATATAGAAAAGTATCTATTCTCATGTAGCCTTCACCTGGATTCCAAAAATGTTATCATTTTTCTACATTTGCTTTGTCATTTTCTTCTAATAATAATAATAATCTTTTTTTGGAGAGTAACTTCCAGACATGGTGCTCCTTTACCCCTATATACTTCAAAAAACAAGGATAGTCTCTTACATAACCACGGGACAGTGATTAAAATCAGGAAATGAACACTGATATTGAATATATTACTGTTATCTAAGACCTTAATTGAAATTTCTTTAATTGACCTAATAAATGCCTTTTAACCCACTCCAGTACTCTTGCCTGGAGAATCCCATGGAGGGAGGAGCCTGGTAGGCTACAGTCCATGGGGTCTCAAAGAGTCGGACACGACTGAGCGACAAACTGCTAACTACTACTATGTGGTTTGCAGGACCTTAGTTCCCTGACCAGGGATGCAGTCTGTGCTCCCTGCAGTGGACGTGCAGAATCCTAACCACCAGACCACCAGGGAAGATACCCATAATTGCCCTTTTGGTAGCATCTCCAACTCAACAATTCCTGCTTCCTCTTACTTTTACCAACCCCAACCCTAGAATCAGTGTCTCTCCGAGGAGTCTTGCTTTCTTTAGGTCCCTTTATTTAGGAACCAAGATTGGGTGCTGAGTGTGCTCATTTTTATTGGGCCTCTACTCTAGGCCTGCGCAGCAGGCATACACGTAACCACAAATATTCGTATATATCTCTTTCCATCCTGTTCCAAACCAATACCTCAGGGCTTATTCTAACCTCTCTTTTCTTCCATATTTGTAACTCCCTTCCTCAAGACTGAAAAACCTCCTTTACATTATCCATAATGTAATTTTACTTATTGCTTAATTCTAACATGTACAGATCATGGTTTCAGAACTGCTAACTCATAGTATTACAAAAAGCAAACCTACTATCTAGAGTTTGTAATTCTTTTTGTCTTTGTACTGAAGGTATGTCTGTAGTCAAGTCTGTGTTCAGAATTTATTTGTTTGTGTTCTTTGCCCTGCTCCGCCTTCATCGTGGTTGCCTGGTTTATTCCATCATTCTCCTATATATGACATTTGGTCTGTTTCTGATATTTTGCTATTCTGAACTAGGACTTCTTGCTAACCTCTTGGTTCAGTGCTGTCTCTGTGTTTGTTGTGTGTCTTGTTCCTGATAGCATACTCAAGAGGATCTCCAGCAATTGAGGGCGGACTTGGATGCTGTTTCCATGAAATGCAACAGCTTTCTCCATCAGTCCCCATCTGGTTCCAGTGTCCCAACTCTGCGCTCAGAACTCAATCTGCTGGTGGAGAAAATGGACCATGTGTATGGTCTCTCCACTGTCTATTTAAACAAGTGAGTGAGTGAGAATTTGGGTCAAGAGGGCAATGTTTTCCATTCGGATGGGGAAAAAAAAGTATCTGGAATGTTTCATGAACAATTCAGGGAGATTACAGGTTTTGAAGAGCTTGTACTCATAAAGAGAGACCTTGGCTTTAGTTCTAAATAACATGGAGTGGGTTCATTTGGGCTGCAATGAACAAATGCTGGGAATATAGAAGGGAAGAAGGGGAGTTGATTTGCAGCTTTATGACTATTTTGAATCTCATTTCTGCTTGATTAGATACTTCTTTTTAAAACAGAAAAAGGGACACTAAAGAAAGAGAAATTTTTATCTAAACTGCGTATTAGGCTTTGAGGGTCTTGCCTCAGCCCACACATCCACACCTATGACCTTGAGGAGATCTTGGAGTCTTCATGGTTTTGAGTGGGTTTCTGTCCTCAAGCCTATTTTCTTGTGAGACCCCCACCATATGCACACGTGTGTGTGTGTCCCAGTGTCCCCCAAACTATATTTCAATCGGCTTAAATTGGCAGTACATATACTACGCTTGTTTTTATGAAACCCTGCCATCATTCAGTAATGGTGAAGTTGATTCCGACAGTTACAGTTGGTGGCTCTCTTGGTAGTACTCCAGGCCCATGGCCCAGCTTTTGAAATGCATGTACTGATGGAAGTGACTTTATCCTCACAGGCTGAAGACAATCGATGTTATAGTGCGTGGCATCCAGGATGCTGAACTCTTAGTCAAAGGTTATGAAATCAAGCTGAGTCAAGAAGAAGCAGTACCAGCAGATCTTTCAGCTCTGGAGTCCCATCGATCTACATTACGGGTTGGTTTTTCCTAGTTCCTAGTTTGACTTAACATACTCATTGCTTGGGGTTAGCAGAGAAATGCAGTTTTGGATGGCATGCCACTGATTAAAGTCTGCATTCAAATTAGGCAGAATATTATATTTAATGTCTTTTTATGTAGGTCCAAAGAAGAGAGGATCGAGACATATATCTAACTACAAAAGGGAGATAAAGGACCATGCTTCTCTATTTTTTCCCTTTTCTCCCCAGTAAAGTCATAGTTTAATTGGATACAATCAATGTTAGGCTGTAAGTTTGTAAATCACTTAGCTCTTACCTCCTTTGATGCTCACAAGCAACTCTGTGAGGTGGCTAGAGGAGGGAATTTTACCTCTATGTGCAGATAGAATACCAAGATTCAGATTGGCTAAGTGGCTTGTCATGGTTTCATAGCTTATACGTGGTGGAGTCAGGTTTCAAACACTCAAGTTTCAAACAGGTTTCTTGCACTTTTCGCTACTGGTTGCCTAGTGTGCCTAAGGACTATGGAGGCATTTCTGGCGCAAACACGGTAGAGTCTGGGTTTGAATCACAGATGTAACATGGAGCCAGCTATAGACAATAACTCGTTTTGTTCCTTAGTCTGAGTCATTTTTATCATGGAATATATTTAACCTGTTGCTCTGCTTGTGTTTTTATAGCACTGGCTTAGTGATGCGAAGGACAAGAATTCAGTGTTTTCAGTCCTGGATGAGGAAATCGGCAAGGCCAAGGTGGTGGCAGAGCAGCTGAGCCGTCTGACCCCAGAGCGAAACCTGGATTTGGAGCGCTGTCAGGAAAAAGGTTCCCAGCTACAAGACCGTTGGCACCGGGTCATTGCCCAGCTCGAGACCCGGTGAGTGATAGCCCCACTCTTTTCTTCTCTAGGGTTCAGAAACTAGGTTTTAAATGAAAATAGAGTTATTTCTGTGTATGCTTATTTAAAGGCAGAGATTGGTCAGAATGTTGTCCAGAATGTATACTGTCACTTAATTTCACACTGTCACTTAATTTCTACCCCAACCTGGCTGATTCCTGCCTTTAAGTAAGCATACGCTCACTGACCAGGGAACAGCTGTGTCCCCTGCAGTGGTAGCACGAGCCTTAACCACTGGACCACCAGGGGATTCTCTAGCTTTGATACTTAATGTGAGTCATTATTCATAGTGGGGCTTTGCAGAATTTCTTGCTTCCTTTTCACTCGCTAATTTAGTGTTTTTATCTGTTACTTGAGGTTCTGTTTTTGATGACTCATTTGAATAGGGAAGACAGAAAACCACCTATCTGAGGCCAGGCTAGTTAGGAAAATATATAGGGAGGGGGGTGATAGAGACTCATGTAAGTTTGGATTAATTCTCTATAATTGAATTATCATCCCAAGGCTGCTGCTAAGTCGCTTCAGTCGTGTCCGACTCTGTGCGACCCCAGAGACGGCAGTCCAGCAGGCTCCCCCGTCCCTGCTAGTGAGACTAATAAAAGTGGTATAAGAAGCTGTTACTGGAATTAACAATAACTACTATTTTTCACCCACTCTACCCCTACTTTTCTCCCCAAGAAACTACAGTGAGTCATAAATCATGGCTGTACACTCTGACAGGTCCTCTATCACCAGGAGACCAAAGTGTACAGGCAGCACTACCTTATTGGCAACCCCAGTAATCCTTGGCAACATAGGTGAAAAAATTGACAAGGATTATCACAGGATGCCAGGCTTCAAAGCAGTTTCCAGGTCAGCAGGGCATGCCTGGTTTCCACTTACTTCTCACCCACAGAATGCTGGGTAGATGCATAGCTCCCACTCAGTGTTGCATTGCTGTTCCCTCGAAATACAGATGTATTCATTCCTCTGTGGTCAAGCTCAGCTGGAGGCATGGCTGGGCTAAAGAGGGAACTGCCTTGTTTACTTAGTTGTATTTATACTAAGATATCTGATAGCAGTTTCCCTTTGCTTCTGCAGCCAATCTGAGCTAGAAAGTATCCAGGAAGTCCTGGGAGATTACCGAGCCTGCCATGGAACTCTCATCAAATGGATTGAGGAAACCACTGCCCAGCAGGAAATGATGAAGCCAGGCCAGGCTGAGGACAGCAGAGTACTCTCCGAGCAGCTCAGCCAGCAGACGGTGGGTGTGGCATGACCCAGTGGAAGTCGCAGTTAACTTCCCCCCAAATGTCAAGACATTCTGAGCCCCTTCTGAAAAGGGTTCAGGCAGAATGGTCACTGGATACTGGTTTTGCATTAGGACCTTCCAAGATTGGAAGGCCCCTTCCAATCCTGAGTTCCCCCGAGTATATATTGAAAGCACTAGATGGTCAATATTGCATTTTGTTTTGCTAGGGTTAGAATATAGAAAATGAAAACCCAAGGAAGCTATGAGTTGAAGAAAATTATCTCATTCAAAGCTGTTTTTATATGTTGGCATTTTGAGGGATTTTTTTTTTTTTTTGGCTTCCTTACTTGAGCCAATTACTTAATCTCTTAGTATTCTGCTTTCCACAGCAGTGAAATGCATATCATCCATTACTTGTTCAACTGCCCTTATGAGGTTTTTGTAGTTAGGATTAAATGAAATGATACATGTAAACTACTTAGAACAGTGGCTTTCAAAGTGTTGACAGCCAGAGTAGCAGCTTCAGCATCACTTGGGAACGTTAGAAATGAGAGTTCTCAGACTCGAACCGAAATCTATCGAGTCAGAAACTCTGGAGATGGGACCCAGCAATCTATGTTTTATCCAGTGTTCTAGGTGATTCTGACAGAGCTAAGGTTTGAAAACCACTGCCGTAGAACATAATAAATGCTTACCTGTTTCGGTGATGATAATGACAATGATAAAAGGTTGTGATGTTTTGGTTCCTAGGAGCTGTTTGCAGAAATTGAGAGAAATCAGACGAAACTGGACCAGTGTCAAAAATTTTCCCAGCAGTACTCCACCATTGTAAAGGTAATGCTGCCAGTCCTAAAAGTAACATAAAAAGTCTCCAGCTTGAAGATCTGCGTGTCACTGGAGGTTTTGTTTTTGGACAAGCTAGCAGATCTCTTCTGCTCCATCTTTAAGTTAATGCAGGTGTGTTTGTCATGGCACATATTTGGGGATGCTCAGAGAGGTATCAGACAGAGATGAGTTTCAAGGAGTCTCCATTTGACTCCTGAATGGGTGAATGACAGGCCTCTTAAACTTGCCATGTGAAAAACAGAATGTTTGGCTTTTCTTCTCAACACACTTCTCACTGTCTTGCATATCTCAGGAAATAGTGTCATCATTTTCCTTACTGCTGAGGCAAAAAAAGCCCAAAGAGTCATTCTTCATTCTTCTCTTCACCTTAAACCTTATGTTTAATAGCATTCTGGGACCTAGTTGGGTCCATCTTGCTGTGCTCCCGGATCTGACTGCGCCTCAGCGCCCCTTCCCCCTGCCACCGCCCCCCCCAGGTTTGCATCTAAGTGAAGAACCTTCTGGAACTGCTCCAGTGCTCTGAGCTGCTCTCTCACTTCTGCTCCTGCCCACTCAGGCTCTTTTCCCACACAGAAGCCAGACTCACTTTGTAAGAACGTACCGCATGTCGTGGAACCTCAGACACTGTTGATTATGAGTTGCGTTACTTTACACACTGCCCAAAAGGGGGAAACTCCACCAATTATTGCCAATGCCAAGTGAGACATTTTCCAATTTTAGCGATACTAAAATGTGAGGGAAATGTGTACCTTGCCATAGCTGAAACATGATAGATTGGATCCTGTCACTCCTGCTTGGTACTGTCTCATGACTTCTTGTCATACTCATACTGAAATTCTAAATTCTTTTATAGTTTATCAGGCTATGCAAGATCTGGCTCCCTACTCCCTATTTCTCTGATAAGGTCTTTAAAGAAAACTGACCTGAGATTCTTCTATACTGATTTGTTTATCATGTGCCTTCCCACTAGAATGGAAGTTCCAGGGGAGCGAAGTTTTTTCTGACTTGTTCCCCACTATGTGTGTAGCACTCAGAACAATGACAAACACATAGTAGGTGCTCAGCAAATAGTTTTTTAATGCATACATTTCTTTAGTTAATAACAGGAGACTTGGTATCACAAAGAATTGGGTTCAAATCCTAGCTTTGCCATTTTCCAGGCTTAAGACTTCGAGCAAACATTTACCCCTTAGAGTTTCTGTTGCTATGTCTGCAAAATTATGAATAATAGCTACCTCACTGAATGGTTGCAAAGATTAAATGAGATAATTTATACATAGGACAATACCTCAAAATTAAAATACATTCAGTAAATGGTAGCACATACTTTTATTTTTATTAGTATTTGGTTGTTACTACGACTGTGCTAAGTCGCTTCAATCGTGTGTGTCTCTTTGTGACCCCATGGACTGTAGCCCACCAGGCTCCTCTGTCCATGGGATTCTCCAGGCAAGAATACTGGAGTGGGTTGCCATGCACTTCTCCAGGGGATCTTCCTGACCCAGGGATCGAGCCGGTGTCTCCTGTAGCTTCTGCATTGCAGGCAGGTTCTTTAGCACTGAGCCACTGGTGAAGCTTTTTTTTTTCTTCAATAGACTGCTTAAGCACTCATTCAGTATTTTCCTCCTGCCTAGAATTTTCAAAGTTGACAACAGAAAGCAAAACATTCCAGGCAAAAGGAACTTCATAATTAAAGACACAGAGGAATAAAATACAATGATTATATGAGGAAATAACAAATTCTAGCTATCCTGGTATAGCTAGAAATTGTAGCATACATGAGAAACAGTGATTATGAAAACTGAGAGAAGAGATTGGGATCAACCCATGAAAGGCCTTGTTCAGTTCCTTTGTCTTTACCGTTTATTCTTGCTCCTCAAAATGTGGTCTTTGAACCAGGAGCATTGGGATCACTTGGGAACTGGTCAGAAATGCATAAACTGCATTTTAACAAGATCCCCAGGTGAAAGTTGATATTTGAGGAGATCTGCTCTAAGTCATTGAAAACTTTCCAAACAGGGAAATGAAGTTATCTTTTTGACTTTAGAAAAGTTATTCCAGTAGCATGACAGAAAATAAATTGGAGGTGAGAGTCTAAGAAGGAGAATAGGAGGCTGTTGCAGCGTCATGTGAGCCAGGAAGAGGGCCTGGACCAGGGCGGCACTCTGAAAACTGCAGAGGAAGTGACACAATAGCATGGCAACAGGGAAAGAGCATTAGTTTAGGGATGGATGGAAGACTGATTCCAGTCCTGACTCTGTTGCTCACCCGCTGAGTCAATTAGGGAGACTCACTTCCTGTCTCTGGGCCTCAGTCACCCTGTATGTGAGATGAAGGATACGGTCAGCACTCAACAAATTGCCAACTCAGGAGTCTGCAGACCTGACCCACAGGCTAACTCCAGCTTGCCTGCCAATTTTATATGGCCCATGAGAAAAGGCTATTAAAAAAAATTAATAATAATACCTCACAACACATGAAAATTATATGAACTTCAACTTGCAGTGTCTCTAAGTTGTGTTTTATCATACGCAGCCACACTCTTTCCTTTAGTTGCTGTGTGCGGCTGCTTCCACTTGCAGTGGCAGAAGTGAATAGATGGTACGGCCTTTTCAGAAAGTTTGCTAACCTCTGTGCTAGAGGATCATCACCGTGGAAACGCTGCGGTGCTACTGCATGGTGTGTGTGAGCCCTAAGCCCGGCGTAAATGCAGTTCCGTGTCTTCCTTCCCAGGACTATGAATTACAGCTGATGACATACAAGGCCTTTGTGGAATCGCAGCAGAAATCCCCGGGCAAGCGCCGTCGCATGCTCTCCTCTTCAGATGCCATCACGCAAGAGGTGAAAGGAGGGGGTGGGCAAGGATGTGTACACTGGCCTCAAGGAAGGATTTGCTCATCGGGGCCTTATGATTTGATTACTGTTGAGCATGTGACTTCATGAAAACTTCCTCTTTTTGTCAACTATTTAAATTGACTTTTTTGGCAGATAACTTATCTAAATTGTTTTTTTTTTGAATCATAGTTCATGGACTTAAGGACTCGCTACACAGCACTGGTGACCTTAACAACTCAGCATGTAAAATACATTAGTGATGCGCTCCGGCGGCTAGAGGAGGAGGAGGTGAGGACAGCTGGTTCTAGATCATCTTGAGAGTAGAATAAAAAATCCTGTACCTCATCTGTCAAGATTTAAAATGCACACACAGCTGACGTCCATTGTGTACTTTTCCCATGAAGTTGCTGGGTGCACTGCACCAGCAAAATAAAGAATTCTTGTACCCATGGGAACACAGGGTTAGGTTCCTGCCAACTTTTGGTCAGTGGATAACATACAACCTGGTTTTATGTGTGTTTTTGTTTAAAAGCACTTTACCTAATACCTGTGTGCTAAGTCGCTTCAGCCGTGTCTGACTCTGCTACCCCGGGGACTGTAGCCCACCAGGCTCCTCTGTCCATGGGATTCTCCAGGCAAGAATACTGGAGTGGGTTGTCATGCCCTTCTCCAGGACTTTACTTAATAAATCTTGCTGATTCACTAACACTGAACTCATATCTAAGAGAAGCATAACTCACACCTGAACAAGTCTTATTAAAGCACATTTTCTCTCTAAGGCACATGACAACCTTCTAGTGAATAATGAGGACTGACTGTCTTGTGTCCAACACTCCCACTTCCAGGGTTTGTTATTATAGAAACATTATAAGCTTTAAGAAAGAGCTATGGGGGCTTTCCCTGGTGGTCCAGCGGTTAAAACTCTGTGCTTCTACTGTAGGGAGCACAGGTTCAGTCCCTGGTGGGGGAACGAAGATCCCACATGCCCCGTGGTATGACCAAAAATAAATAAAATAAATTTTTAAAAAAAGAAAAAAAGAGCTGTGAAGAGAGATCCTTAATAAAGCATAATTTGTTAAAGGAAATATTGGAGCTATCCAAATTCCATATGATAGAATGCTATGAAACTGTTAAAAATAATGAAATAGATTTAAATGAACTGACATAGAAAGATACTTATAATACATTATTTGAAGAGAAAAAACAAGTTTGAGTTCTATGTATAATTACGATTTCAGGAAAAACAAGAGTGTGTACCGCAGAGGTACCAAATGAGCGTAAAAACAAGTTTAGAAATATTCTGTATCAAACTCCTGAGGAAATGAGGTTAAAGGGACATATATTATGCATCTCAGATTGTTTGAATTTGTTGTAAAGAGTATGCAGTCTTTCTGTAATTATAAAAATCTGTGTTTTTGCAAAATAAGTTTACTCATATTCAACAACTCTTACAAAAGAAATGCTCTTGGAAACATTAACCTGTGCCAACTTTTGCCTACATAAGTTGTCCAAAGATTTTCTTTATGTCAGTACATACCTCATTTAATCTCTGTAGATGTCCATCTCTTCACTTGAAAATCTAAGAATTATGAAAATAAGATGCTGTATGTGAAGGGCTTCTTAAAATTAGTAAATAACTATTGACTGCACATCCCATAGGAAAATAGCATGCTTTTCTAAGAAAAGTGCCAACCTAGGTATAATGAACTTAGCTATTAGTATCACACAGGCACTGGTGAACAATGGTGTGGGTGGGATAAATTATGTTTAACTTGGGGTTATTGGAGCAACTGATTGAGGTAACTTTCATGTCTTTATTTTAGGAACCCTGAATCGGGCCTGTCTAGTAAGACATTGACCAAGATACTGATTTTCTATTTCTTCTTCTAGAAAGTGGTAGAGGAGGAAAAACAGGAGCACGTGGAGAAGGTTAAAGAACTTTTGGGCTGGGTATCTATCCTAGCGAAGAATACACAAAGCAAAGCTACCTCACCCCAGACCAAAGAACCAACAGACATTGAAAAGGCCATTTTAGAACAACAGGTGAGTGGAAGGTCCCTCCATCACTGCCTTGGTAGCATAATATGAGATTGCTCATTAGGTGGGATAATATAAGGTACATATGGGCCACTCAGGAATGATTATTATCTCAGTAAATGTTAGCTTCCAGGACTTAAAGAAACTGAAGAAGTCATCTTCTTTGTGTTTCTGCTTTCTAAATCACTCTAGATAGTGGTGATGAAAATCTTACCTAAGCTAGGTTTTTTTCCCGAGGATTTTATTTTAAATGACTTTGGATTCTTCAGTTTCTTGGCCTCTGAAGTTTTCTCTTTTCTTCTACTGCATAGGTTCTGGCAGAGGAGCTGACAACCAAGAGGGAGCAAGTCTCTGAGGCCGTTAAAACTTCACAGATCTTCTTGGCCAAGCACAGTCACAAGTGAGTCATAAATGAGACACAATGGCACGTGTAGAGGACTGGATCTTACTGACCAAAACTCAGGGTCACGATGAGAACTCAGGCTGGAGAAGTCAAGGTGGCAGGAGTCAGATTAGGAAGAACTTTGTAGTCCATGCTGAATTTGCATTTTATGTGTCAGGAGGGCTTTTGAACCTGATCAGGCTGTTCATAAAGGTTTCTAGAACAATTTCGTGGAGAATGGATAGACACGAGGCACGAGTAGAGGCCTCAGCGAGCAGTTAAGAGGCTGTTCTGACAATACAGGCAAGAAATGATGAGGTGGAGAAGAGACAAAGATTCAAAAGATATTAAGGATGATAAACTTACAGGGCTTTGTGACAAATGAAAATGATCAGGTATAACTCCCAGGTTTCTGGCTTGGGCCACTGACATTTGGTGATGCTGCTAAATGAGTTAGGGAATACAGGAGAGGGTGTGGCTTGAGGGGTAAGAAGGCCACTTTAGTTTCAGATATTATGAATCTGAAAAGCCCACAGGACATCAGAGGATAAACCTCTAATTTGTATTTGAAAGACCCTGATATATTACTTATGCCTCAAGTGGTTCCACTAAAGTTGTCCAGTGGCAGCTATATGTGTAAATTTAGAATTTATGAGAGAAATTTGAAGTGATAGAGATTAGCATAGTAAAAACCATGACTGGATTATCTTACAAGGGTTCAAGGGCTTCTCAGCCTATAAAGGAGCCTTAGAGGAGTAAGGGGAAATTATGAGTGAAACCTCAGAGCCCAGGGGAGAACACAATTCCGAAAAGAAGGAAATGGTCAAAAGTCAAGTAAAGTAAGACATGGCTATTAACTTTGGCATGTTGGAAGTTTTTGGTGACTCTGGTGAAAAGTTGGGGGATGATGTCAGATTTAGAGGAATGGGGAGCTCGTGAGGCAAGGAAGGTAGTGGGTAGGGAAATTAGACTACTCTTCCGAGGAGCTTGTTGTGAGAAAGGAGAGAAATAGTAGACCAAATACTCGGAGCAGAATTTATCATCAAGAGAGAGTTTTTTGTTTTTGTTTTTGTTTTCTTAAAAGATTGAAGGGACTTAACTGTGTTTATGGACTCTTGAGTCTCAAGGCCCAAAAGGGAGAGAAAAATTGATATCATGGAAGAGGGGTTGCAGAGGATGTAGAAGAGGATAAAATCCATCTGTGGGTAGAAAGTACAGACCTCAGTAGGAGTTGAGGCAGCTTTTCCTCTGAGGTCTGGGGAAAAGGAGATTAGGGAAGATATGGATACAGGTAAATATACCAGAAGTAAAGTCAGAAATTAAGAGAATTAGTGCCCAGTGGTCTGTATTTTCTCTTTGAAATAGGTAAAGAGGTTGTTTGCTGAAAGTTAGAGTGGGCGCCCAGAGGATTGTCAGGAAGCATTGAAGTCTGGTAGTGGTTGGACCAGGAGGACTTCTACATGATTTTGGAATCCCCCCACTAGATACACTTGGTCTGCAGGTGGGATCAGAGAAGTCAAAGGGTTTGATTGATCTGGGTTTGGAGTCTTGTTAGTGAGGAAAGGGTGCAAGGGTAACAGTGAGGGATTGATCGAGAAGGTGGACTGTGTGGGCTTTAATGAGAAGAAAAGATAATAGATGGATTAAGAGAAATGGAGAGGTCAAGGAAAGTTTGGTAAATCGACAGGTAGTTTTAAGATGAATCATAAGATTCAGTCTCAGAAACACAATGTATCGATAGAATGAGAAAAGGAACTTGCAGAATTCACCAGAGTCAAGAAAAGGGTCTGAAGAAAATCTGGTAAAATACTAAAGTTTGGGAAAGTTGGGTAGTTAGGTAATGAGTAAATGAGTTTGCTGTATCCTCTTTTGTCTCTTTAAGATATTTCATTTTTAAAAGAGAAGAGATATGAGTAAAGGAAGAAAGCTAGCCAGGTAGGATTATAACCAGAAGTTATAATCAGATAGTAGATTCTTGAAGTTTAAAATGTCAGAAGTGGAATAGTTTTAGAGAATGGGAGCATCTAAGTATGGATGAGGCTGAAGTGGCCTGCAGGCCATTTGGATTGGGAGGTTTGCTGGACTACAGGTATAGAGTGTCAGATAATTGGTGGTATGAGCATTGACATCAGCAAGAATCATGACTCAGTCTGAGACAGGAAAACCGTGAGCTAGATGCCAAAGTGTTCAGTGAGTATGGGAGACTGACCAGGTGATCCATCATAAACAGTGACAAAGAAGAATACTATCCAAGGGGGAGACGTCATTTTGAAACAATAGAGGAGAATTGGGGAAGAGGTCTTTCTCTAAAGGAGCTTTAAATGCTTCATCTTCTAGGCTGTCCGAAAAAGAGAAAGAACAGATATCTGAACAATTGAATGCCCTCAGTAAGACTTACCATGACCTTTGTGAAGGTTCAGCAAACCAGCTTCAGCAACTCCAGAACCAGCTGGCCCAACAGACAGAACAAAAGGTACTTTGAGTTTTTCTCTCCAGGTGTTGGAAAGGTACCTTGGGAACAGTATGACTGCAGCTTTGCTGATTGAGAGTCATGATCACTAGCTTTCCATGACCAGTGTGACTTAATTTTTAACCTCACCATAGCAGCCATTTGTCTCGTGTTTCTTTACTGGGGTTCCATGATGTGTTGGTCAGTCAGAATCACTAGAAGGTGCATATGGCTAATCCTTTAGACCTGCTTCACCATTGTGTCATCTTGCATTTTGTGGCAGACCACAGTCAAGGAGAACCTGAATTTTGTGTCATATTTGATGAGAAGGCAACATGGTTACTCTGTGGCATTGTCACTCAAAAGACAGCAGGGAGTTCTGAATATTGGGAAGGAAAGGCAGTGGACCTCTTCCCTCTGCCCCCCATACTTTTTTTTTCCCTATCTACTAAATAAATGAGAAATGTCAATTTCCAAAACAAACTGGTGAATTAGCTGCACTGACTGAGACGCTGGTTCCCCTTATCCATAGTCACCCCATCATGTGACATCTTTACCAGTTACCACCGTGTTCATTGCCTGGACTACATGGAAGTTGTTATGTTCCTGCTGGTTGTCCTGAGTTCTTCCTGGATACTTGTGTGTATATGTAAACTTACCATATTATATACATGTGTCTCTGGGACATATATGTGTGTTTGCCTGCTTATTTCCTATGTTGTGAAGCAATGGCCAAATTCTGTGAGGCAATTTAAGCTCCTGTGGCAATCAGATTTGGTCTAGACAATGCTCAAAATGATATTTAGGCAAAATATGCTTTGACTGTGATCCTGAAATGTGTATAGCAGGAGCTGGAGTTATAAAGGCCACAATGTAGAACCGGCTGTGATTTATTTGAGAGCAGATTTCCAAAATGAACGTGCTGGTTTAGCACTCTGTTTGTGAGGTAACCCACTTCTAATGGCTCATTGCTTCACCATATACGGGAGTACATGAAGAGTTTTAACATAGTTGCTTGCTGAGAACACCCAGTTCTCATTTTGAAAGGTTAAGAAAGGGGAGAAGGAAAGCAAGAGAGTCGAGCTGCTGAGCACCTCTACATTGAGCATGATGTGCCCCTGTTACCGTTTGTGTGTTTCATGTGAAGTACTGTTCTGATTAACTGACATCCTTGCTTACAAGTTTAACTAACCCTTTGGAGTTTAAGCACAAATGCACAAAGGGAAAAGAGGACGACCTGTTTGGGGTTCTTTTTTGCAAAAAACAAACAGTCGCATGCTGGACGCTAACACCAAGCTTACACTGTGTGTGCGATACGGCTGAGCTGCTCCATAAGGCTCTCTCTCTTATCTGCCCAAGGCACACCCTGCAACTCTGGTAAGTAGAGCCTTTTATGTTTTCTTTCCTCTTCTCCCTCTATCGTCTTCTGCTCGTGTAGGTCAGAATGCTCGTGTTTGGTGGGGCCGAAATGAATTTCTCTGGATCATATCCCAGCTCAGTGATTCTTGCCTGTCCTCCAATTATGAGGGTGTTAGAAGGAACAGTCTTTTCTCTTTGGCTAGACTGTGGACCTTTTTCCAATACAAGCATGTCTGAGGGTCTATGAACTCACAGAAGAAATTAGACATCTCTCAAAGAATCTCTTTCTTTGTCATATTGTCTGCTTCTGAATAGCCTTTATATGAATTTTGTAAATGGAATTTTTCATATATTTCAGAGTCGCATACCACAGTGGGATTTTCCCTTCAGTCCCTACAGACCAGATAGTTAGTAGATTCACATAACATACGTTTACCTTATGCAAGTTAAACTCTACATCCTGGGTCAAAAAACAAAAGGAGAATGAAGAATAACACATAATATTTTAAATAGTGTGAAGAATTCTCAGTTATTCCATTATTTGAACAAACATAGTACGATGAAGATGCAGCCCAGATCTGGTTCCTCATCTGCTACCTATTCTCCATCTCTGATATTATGCAGCTAATCCAGCTTGAAATTCTAAGGGCATATTCTTAAAATCTGGGCAAAGTAGGTTAATGATTTTAAGGATTTCCTTACTGTTTATCAGTTTATTCATCAAATGTTTCTTGAACTGCTGATACTAGTCCTAGACATCCAATGGGCAAAGCACCTACTTTCATGGAATTTGCTTCTCACCGAGACAGAAATGAATTGCATTATATGGGAGGCAAGGAGGTGACTGACAGTTGTTTCAGTAAAATCTTCCATGGATAAGGACAAATAAGTAATACTGATCAAAGAGGGACAGATATAAGCATGTATGGAAGATGAAGATGCTGAACACTAACAAGAGGAAGTAGAAAGTTGGAGAGTGATAAAAGCGATGTGTTCTCAGTGGTAAAATACTTGAATGACTTAACTTCTGAATAACATTCTGCCTAGAAAGGCTTCAAAATAGGAATTCTTCACAAACTGTTTTGAGGCTTTTTTATAAGGATGGTGTTGACAGTGTATAAGGCTGGCCTTATTCTGTGTCCTTAGTACTGAACTCCTTTGTAAGATGGAACTCTACTGTGCTTCCTCTTTCTGCTCCCCTGGATCTATCTGACTGCAAGAAAGTAGAGTAGCTTGCAATTTAGAGTCAGTCCTTGGTTTGATTCTGGAACTCACTTGTTTTGTGACCTTGGACAAGTTACCTAATCTCTGTGTACCTCATTTTCTTATCCGCAGACTAAAAATTAATTGCCTTCATAGGATTGTCGTGAGGATTAAATGTCACTGCTTAATAAATATTTTAAAGTGAAGTTGCTCAGTCGTGTCCGACTCTTTGCAACCCCATGGACTGTAACCTACCAGACTTCTCAGTCCCTGGGATTTTCCAGGCAAGAGTACTGGAGTGGGTTGCCATTTCCTTCTCCAGGGATCTTCCCGACCCAGGGAGCGAACCTGAGTCTCCCGCATTGTAGGCAGACGCTTTACCCTCTGAGCCACGAGGGAAGCATATAAATATATTAAGTGCCTAGTAAATAGTAGCCATCATTGTGACGACTGTATTACCTGTTCTAGCCTGGACTAGAGGAAAATTTATTAGTGGTTTCAGAGTCAAGGGACCTTTGTCTGCTCCTTCCTTGACTTGCTGCTTCCAATTCCTAGAGCTAATTTAACTCAGAGCTGTTGCCATGGCAAATGCTAGCATTGGCCACCAAAAATGTGGCCACCCTAGTTGCTCAACACCTGCCTGAGTAACATACACAGGGCCATCTATGGAGCTGCACAGCTGTTGTGTGGCTCTTGGGCTGCGTATATCTGTCTTCTGACCCCATGGACTGATCCCGCTGAACTCCTCAGCAGGGAAGTGCTACTTCAAGAGTCTTCTGCATGGATTGCAACCCTGAGAAGTTGTTATGTGAGGTCGAATTCTCACTTTGGGGGAACTGGTATGTCTGTAAGAGCCTTTTTGGTGATTTAGTCTTAGAAATAGCTGTCTCCTCACTTTCATTGCTTGCTACTTTGTAGAGCTTGTCACTCAGATACGCTTAATGCTACCATCCCTTGGGTACTCTGTAGATTTCTGTCTATGTTAAACATTCTATAGGTTAGAAAAAATCTTTTTTAGCATTAACACTTGCCAGGCTTCAGGATGTTTCCTACAGGTTGGGGCTCATCTCAGGCTGGGTTTTTCTTGTGGTCGGAATTTGATATACTGTAGTTCTTTGAATGACTCCTTTCAACAATTGTGCTTCTCTGATTCATTGTTCTTTTCATTTTTTCTTGTAGGGCTGCAGAGCAGTGGCTGGGGTGATTGACCTAGGCACAGTGGAGATATTTCCCATCTTCAGAGCAATGCAAAAGGGCCTCATTGACCAAGACACAGGCCTGGTGCTCCTGGAATCCCAGGTTATCCTGTCTGGCCTCATTGCCCCTGAGACCTGTGAAAAGCTGTCTTTGGAGGAGGGCCTAGCCAGAAACCTCATTAATCCTCAGATGTACCAGCAGCTCCAAGAGCTACAGGATGCCCTGTCCTTAATCAGCAGGCTCACTGAAAACAAAGGCCCTCTTTCTGTGGCAGAAGCAATTGAAAAGAAAATAATCAGTGAGAAAGTTGGACTGAAAATCTTAGAAGCTCACCTGGCAACTGGAGGTTTCAGTCTCCCCAATGATGAGAACTGTATTAACCTAGAGGAGGCTTTTCACCAAGGCCTCATTTCTGCATGGCTTCACTCAGGGTTAGAGTCCCACCTGAGATCATCCAAGAACTTGATAGACCCAAACACAGCTGAGAAAATAGATTTACTGGATCTGATGCAGAGATGTATTGTCCACCAGGAATCAGGATTGAAATTGCTGCCTGTCAAGCAGTTGGCAGGGGGAATGGTGAGCTTGAAATCAGGCCGGAAGGTTAGTATTTTCCGTGCCGTTCAGGAAGGGCTCATAGATAGGCAGGTTACTGTCCGGCTGCTGGAAGCTCAGCTTTTTGCTGGAGGCATAGTAGATCCAAGAACAGGACACAGACTTACAGTGGGAGAGGCTGTGAGACATAACTTGATTGACCAAGATATGGCCTGTGCTCTCCTCATAAGGCAGCTTCAGACAGGAGGGATCATAGATACTGTCACTGGGCGTAGGCTGACAGTGGATGAAGCAGTGAGCCATGATCTGGTAACTGCTAAGATTGCCCTTGTGATTCTGGAGTCCCTTTGGTCATTCATGGGGTTGCTATGGCCTGAGTCTGGAGAGATTCTCCCAATTACAGATGCCCTGGAACAAGGTATTGTGTCTACAGAACTAGCTCATAAAATCCTTAGTGACCGACAGCATATTAAAGCCATATTTCTACCAGCAACTACAGAGATTTGGTCCTGGGAAAAAGCAATTGAAAATGGTATGTTAGACAAAAGTCTTGCTAATAACTTGAAGTCAGTTTGCATCCCTGATGTGATGCCCCACATGCAATTAGCAGACTCTTTAGAACAAGGCAAGTTGAACACAAATCCTGGAGCGGCAGGTGTGCTGTGTAGCACAGGCCAAACCGAGGGTGCCACAAGCCACAACGAGAAGCTGCTGTTTCAACTGATGACTCACAGCTATATTAACGTGAGGGATGGGCAGAGGCTGCTCCTGTTGGACAATGAGCTGATAGGGGCACTAACAGCAAGAGGTGATCAAACAGGTCCTTCAGAAGTGTTTGGAAGTGGGCATCAGAGGCTAGAAGCTGCTGAGAAATTACAAGCAGTGAATGTGAAAATGACGGAAACTTTCTGCGATGAGCTGAGTGTGAGGTCACATGAGTTCCAGTTTTCTTCTCAAAGCAAAGAAGATGCCGATCAGGTGAATTGCACTGAAGCAAAAGGCGAAAAGATCGTTGTAGAAACAGAATGCTCTTCTATAGAGAACCCCCAAATGGACCTGTTTGTAGGGCAACAAAAAGTGGGAAATCCAAATGTTGATACTTTGAAGGTCATAGATAAAGTCAAATCAGAGTTTAAAAGACAGTTGTTTGATACCAAAAAGGAAGAACAAATAGAAGTGTCTACCAGAGAAAATGTCAATAGAGAATTTCTCCTTACAGTACCTCTTGAGAAAGCAGAGGATGTGACTGTGGTGGAGGACAAAACCCTGCTTTCTGCTGAGTCACTGAAAGAAGAACGGCAGATTCTCAGAAGGACTTCCTCGATGGGTCAGAAAGAGCAAGCAGACACACTTGAAACTGAGTGTCCTCTAGGTGAAACTGGAAGACCTCTCATAAAAGCCCGAAGCAGAAAGTCACAACTTCAGGTCGTGAAAACTCTAGCTTTAGAATCGGAACTCAGGTCTGAAAAGGATAAGAATATTCAGTCTCTGGACAAGAAGAAAGCATTAAGTAAGTCACCTCTGGGTAGGGATGACCATCCACAAAGTCCAGAAAGTCTCAGTGTGGCAGGCGGTAGCAGGATGATGACAGACAAGGAAGCTGATGGCAGTGAAACTCCCCTGCCAGGCAGTGCTGCTTCAGAATTGCTTGAGGAGGCTACCTTGAGTACACTAGCTGCACAATTAGTAGAGGGCGGTATCCTTCATGAACAGACAGGCCAAAAGCTCTTACTAAGTGAAGCAATAGCCCGAGGCCTTGTGCCCAGTCACACTGCTGTGAAACTTATGGGAAAGATGAACATGTTTCGGGGATTCTTTGACTCTCAGACCTGCGAGTCTTTGACAACAGAAGAAGTCATTGATGAAGGTCTGATGGATGAGAAGTTGTTGCACAATGTCCTTGTGGCAGACAAAGCTATAAGTGGTGTCTTAGACCCTCATACCCACACGCTGTGCTCTGTGAAGGAAGCAGTTGCCACTGGACTTCTTGACACAGAAACAGCCACCAGAATTTTAGAGGGGCAGGTGGTGACTGGTGGAATCATTGACCTGAAACGAGGCAAAAAGGTTTCAGTAACTTTAGCCTCAAATCTTGGCTTGGTGGACAGTGCTGACCAGCCAGAGCTTATAAAACTGGAGAAAGCTTCCAAAGGCAGAGATGCTGAAAACACAGTTAGGGAGAGATTAATTAGCTTACAAATGGAAACAACTGGAATTATGGACCCTGACAGCAAAGCCCCTCTAACAGTCATGCAGTCCATTGACAGAGGACTTTTGGAGAGAGGTGAGGCCATTCAGTTGTTGACAAAGCAGGTGGTAGATGGAGGTATCATTCACCATATATCTGGAGTGAGACTTTCTGTTGATAATGCCTTTAAGCATGGCATCATTGATGAAGACTTAGCCAAGGAACTCAGAAAAGTTGAGACCTTAAGCCTCCGTCAGTTCTCTCATCCTGAAACAAAGGAAACTATTTCCCTCTCCGAAGCCATGAAATTAGATCTTGTAACGCCGGACCTGAAGAGAGAAATCCAAGAAATGCAGGCCTTCGCTGGAAGCTTTGTAGATCTCATTTCTGGTCAGCAATTGACCCTGGCAGAAGCTGAAAAGGAAGGACGATTAACTAATAAAGCAACACTGTCTTCAGAAATGATGAATGGGATTATAGATCCTGAGAGTTACAGAATTGTTCCCTATTCAGAATTAGTGAAAAAGTGTAAAATTGATATTGAATCTGGGCAAAGATATCTAGAAGTAATCCCCTTTTCAGACATTAAAGATGGAGCGAGTGACAAAGTACTTACTTTGTCTCAAGCAATTAAGCTTGGAAAAGTAGACTTTGCAGCTACGCTGAAGGTTCTGGAAGCCCAGGCAAATGCTGGGGGAATCATAGACCCTGCCACAGGAAAAAGATTAACATTGGCATCAGCTCTGGAACAGAAATTAGTAGATGAAAACATGGTCAGAATTATTGCATCTCGGCAGGTATTGGATGGAGGAATTATTGACATATTCACTAATCAGAGAGTGACTTTAAAGGAAGCTATTGAGAAAAGACTTATCAGTCCTGAACTGGCAACTATAATCCAAGTAGATACATTTAAGTCTGGTGATCACCAGGCTCACATTGAAAAGCAAGATGGAATTGAAGTATGTGAAATAAAGAAGGAATTTCTAAGAAAGGGAATGTTAATTGCTCATAGTCAGCCTGCTGAAATGAGTTGTGGTAAAGGAGAAAGTGAGAAATTATTTCAAATTGAAAACCAGTCTGCACAAAAAAACATTGACGTGAGAGTTTCTAATGGGGAGGAGGCAAACAAGAGCAGGGAAATTTCATTAAAGGGATTGGAATACGATGACCAAAATAAGAGATCTTCTCCAGATACTAAGGAATCTTTGGGGGTCATAATTCCTAGTGATGGTAAAGGTAAATCACTGGGCCAAGATTCAGAGACATATCTTCAATCAGAAATTTGTGATTTTAACCCCAAAGAGGTGGCTTATACAACTATGGGAGAAAATACAAACAAAGAGCAAGAAATTATAGTACAAACAGAAATTATTTCTCATATGAAACAGCCTGTACCAGGTCTAGATTCTAAAGAAGTAAGGGAAAGCCAAGGAGGAATTATTTCAGAAGCGCAAGAGTCAAATCATGAAACTTTAGACAAATTGCTAATTCAGCAGGTTATACCGAAACCAATGAAAACCACGGAGAAGGGGAAGAGAGGGAAGAAGACTGTAGAAGAACACGTCAAGACCCGCAGACCAGCAGCTCTTTCAGAAGAAAAGCTGAATCAGGAAACTGCCACTAGTGATGATCAGGACTCCAGTGTAGAGAATCAATGTATGGAGATAACTGCACGGGAAAAAGGGAAGGAAACTGACAAGGATCTGGGCTTTTCTGTTGTTGGTGAAACTGAAGACTCTTCTTCCCAAATAAAACCCAAAGGAATTTCTGTAAGAAATCAAGATGCTTTAACCTCCTTCAATTCTAATCAAGTCAGTGAATCTCAAGAAATTATTGTTGGGATCTCCTCTTTGATCCCAAGGCCTGAAGGATTGCACTACCAGGAACTGGTTGGAGGAGTCCAAGTTGCAGACACAGCCGCAGTTTTCACAACAGACAAGTCTTTCCAAGGAACCACCAGACAGGAGGCCAATTATCATCAAGATTCTTGTGTTACTTTTAAGATTAGGCAAACCAAAGATCTGACTTTCTTATCTAATGAATATAAAGAAAAATCATACCAAGAAGTACCTTTTGACTCAACAAGCACTGTTAAATTGGAAGAAATTAAAGTAGGCTCCAAAGAAGTCAGTAATCTGGAATTCTCAGGCAGAAAGGACCTTCATCCTCAGGACAACAAAAGTGATCGTGAACATGGCAGAATTCTTGACTCTAAAATAGTGACAACTCAGGAAATACCTGGAGAGGAATCTCTACGAATGTCAAATCTTATAGTTACAGGTGCAGAAGTAGGGTCCTTTGAAGGCATAGTGACTCAGAGGGTTCCCAGAGTCTCGGTGTCCCTTCTCCCAGAGAAGCTGTCCAGAGAGGTGTCTCACAACGATAGTACAGGACAGCAGGAAGCCACCATTAGTCCTATTCCAGACACCAGTGAAGAGGAGATGGTGCCCCCAGTATCATGCCCAACAATGAAAATGGATGAGAAGACACCACAGGGGAAGCTCAGAGCGAGCCCTGGCAGTGAACAGACCCCCTTGATGACTGTACCAGGGGGAGCGAGTGTGAACCCGGAGCCCTTCAGAGCTACTAAAGTAAGTTACCCAGTGGTGTATTTGTGCGTGTGTATGTACTTGTTATGGCTAATTTCATGCTAAAACTCTTGACTGGATACTGAGTTTTCATAGGTATGATTAATTGTGTATATACATCTACTTAAGGACAACGAGAGGATTCTCTAAGATATAACTTAGTTTATTGTCATCTGTTTGTAACATAATTGTTGGAAAATTAGGTAGTAGCCCTGAATGTCTTTCCGAAATTTGCAAGGGTATCATTGAAGCTAAGTTAAAATACTGAGGTTATGGTACCTGAAGTCAGAAGAGGTTTTTGCTAAAATGATGCTTATAGATTGATAATCTTCAGCTTGTGCTCCTTGAGGAAATTAATGAATTGCTTTTCTGTCTATTGATTTGAGACAATTTAGATAAAATAACACAATTTATTTCATTCCATGCAATGTGTAGTAAAAATTTCTATTCTGTTCAATGACCCTTTCTGCTTTAAAGGCAGACTTAAAGGAGAATGTCAGATTTGAGTGAGTTTTCTTTTTGGCTCCACAGAATGTATTTACCCGGCAGCTCTGCCTAGAACATGATGAGAAGTTGGTATCCTATCTGTCTCTTTTACGGGACATTGAAATGAGGACCAAGCAGATTCAACCTCTAGAGCTCAACCTGGCAGAGCTCCAGGATCTGCTGTGTCAGGCCAAGGTAGGTTCCCAGAGACTTCCTCCAGGCCCATCAGCTTGGGAAAGGAGAGAAGACACCACAAGAGAAGCTTCTGAAGAAAGAAGAACATGTTCAAAAGCGCTGCTATTTAATGGACAAAAAGTAGATTTGAAATAATTAGAGATCTATGAAGGACAGCATGGGGTACTAGTCTCAGAAACCAAAGCATAAGAGACTCAAGGGAGTATTAGAGACAGTGGGCAGGATTAGATACTGGTCAGCAGTATTAGATACAGTAGGGGGACTGAGTACAGTAAAGACTAAAAGTGGGATTCAGTGGCTGAGAGTCACCGGGCACCCTGATAAGAACAGCTACAGTCTAGTGATGGGATATAAACCAGATTGCAATGAGAATAAACAGAATGTTGGAAGGTGGAGACAATTAATGTAGGTCATGCTTTCCAGAAGCTTGGTAATGCAGGCAAGGAAAGAGAGAGAGGACGCTAGCTAGAGGAGATGTATTGGAAGAGGAATGTTTTGAGTGGATTTTTAGGCTAAGGAGAAAGAACCAGTAGAAAAGGAGAACTTGAAGTTAGGGAAGAGAATAAGTGATCACTGATGGAATGAGGTCCCTGAGACATGGAAAGACGCAGACACAGACAGCCTTGAGTGGGAGGAGGAGTAACTCCTTCACTGCAGCTGGAGGCTGAGCATTGTCGCAGGGTTGGAGTTGTGAGGAGCACAGAGATTGTAGAGGTTTACCAGCTCTCTCTGTCCCGAGGATGGCCTTGGGCAGGATGGCTGAAGGGGAGGTGAGGATGATGCCCAAAGAACTACCAGGCTCTTCTAGAGCTTGTTTCTGGCTTTTCTGCTGAGGAGCAGAATATTGAGGAATAGCTGGGTAGAAAAGCTGGCTTGGGGTATTTTTATGTTCTTTGGTTCCACGTGCTTGAACTTCAGAGTGGAAGAGTTGTCCTTTGGTTGACTTATTGATTGCATCACATTATTTAAAGCATAATGACACTCTTGGAGAGGTAGCAAGTTATAGAGCAAGAAGCATTGCCCTGAGTCAGAAAACCTGATTGCAAGTCTGGGCTCTACTGCTTATCAGCTGGGTGACCTCAGGGAAAAACAAATTCACATTTTTAAGCACTGAGGCATCTGTCCTATAAATTCAGGATTATGATGTCTGCTCTGCCTCCTCAAGAATGATTAATTGTGAGAACAACAGAAAAACTAATGAAGGTCTATAAAAACATTTTATAAGCCCTAAAGCCTGTGTAAACGTGGTGACAGAATAATGTGTTTATAGGTGATTCTAAGACAGCAAGATTTCTAGTCTTGATTTTGGAGGTAACTCCACTTTATGCCCTCAGGTATTAGACAAGGAGCTAAAGGATCTGTCCAAGGTGGTGAGCCAGGAATTAGAGTGTGTGGATCAGATTATCATCAACCAGCCTCAGGAAGTCCCAGCTCAACTGCTGAAGGCGCTAGAAAAAGATGCCAAGAATCTTCAAAAGTCCCTCAGCTCTGTGAGTGATACCTGGGGTTCCAGACTGCTCCACCTCCAGAGTGCCTTGGAAGGACAGAAGGTAGCTTCTTGTTTTTATTTACAAAGGCTCACAGAGTCTGGGCAGGCTTGGAGAGTTTTATCATCTAACTTGCCATTTATTTCTTAGACTAGAGTGTTAAATCAGTATGAACAGCTAGAAGGCAGACTTCAAGATCTGAGAGCCTGGGTTGGCAATACCCATGCTATTCTGAACAGCAAGCAATATGACAGTGAAACGGATGCGGACAGCCTGAATCACCGCCTCCAACGGTGTGAGGTGAGCGCACCGCCAGCTCTCAAGCATGTTTTATTTGCCCTTTTGTGTTATCTTAATTTTATGTCTCTGCTAGGCAGACCAGTATCTGTACTTGCCTTTCTTAGAAAGTGTGACTTTCCATTTGAGAAATAAAAAGTCTTTGTGAACTTTTCCTGTAAAGGGCCAGATAGTGAATATTTTAGGTCTTGCCTGTGACCTGTTTCTGTGGCAGTTGTTCATCTCTGCTGCAGAAACATGAAAGCCGCCATACAGCAGCATATGAACAAATGGTTGTAGACATATTGCAGTAAAACTTTATTTACAACACCGGATGACGGGCAGGTCTGGCTTGGGGAGTGTAGATGATCAACCCCTCGTGTTGAGAGGTGGTTTTCTTCTTGTTAAACTTCAAGTTAATTGATTCTTTTTTGTAAGTCAGTGAGAGAAAAAGTTAAAGATTCTGAGATATATTTGAGCTGAGGATTCTCCTGCCCCCAACGCTGTTGTTTCTTTAGAATTATACTTAATATCAGATAATGCTCACACTGGTTTAGCTACCCTCTGCTATAGCTATTCCTCTCAAATTCTTTCTGAAGTTAGAGCAGGACTAGAGATGTTCCCTCCTATTCCAGCCTCTCCCAGTCTTGGGAGGTACAGACCTAAATGCTGTCTGTGGTCAGGTTTCCCTTGTATGCATCCTTGCCCCTCTTTATCTTACAAGAGTTGACTTGCCTTCTGCTTTTGTACCCTTTAATCCAAATACACCAATGGAGGAATGAGTAGCAGACTTTGTTCACTGACAAGAGTTTTGAAAGAAGCAAGGGTGACAAAAATTCCTGTGACATAGTATGAAATATAAAAACACAGAGCACCTCCTATATTGGTGTCCTTGCCTAGTTATAAATTATATGGATTCCATTATGGGGAGAGAGCCACAGTCTAAGCCTCATTTTCCTAGTGAGTTTCCCAAATCCATGTGTGCACAGACAAAGGAAGTATAGTCATATGATAAATATGCAGGTAGTCTTCCTAAAAGCCTGCTTTGCAGGATTGCTGACTGCCCCCAATTTCAAAGTGATGGACATGCAGATATCTTACTTGTTTTTATGGTTTTTTAATTGCATCCAGTATAATATGGGTAATGATTACTAAAAGTTTGTGGGAATATTGCATGCTTTTTAATTGTCTAAAAGCAGGTAAATTCTAGTGTTTAGGCAGTTTTTTACTGCTTTATCTGACTGTAATCCTTTACAGTTTTAAAATGTATAATGTGTTTAACATTTTTGTACAGTTTTAAATGTATAACATATGTAACTATTTAAAAGTCAAATTTTAGTGAACCACTAAGAAATTGAATATTTTCTTATTTCTGGCTTACCAGTATCTCAGGGCTAGACAAATACAAATAGTTATTTGAACCTAATAAAATACAATTAGATCTGTCTCAGACCAAAAATTCATGCTATGCTTTCCAAAGTACAGCATGTTTTCACAGATACTTGGGATTAGCAGTGCTATAATTCTGTTAATATAAATAATGGAAAGTATAGTGCATTTAGAAATCAGTGGTTGATTTAATTTACTGTTCCTTTAATTATAGTTAAAGGAAACCTAGCTATAATATGTGAGGACTCTGGAGAGGCCAGAAGTGAGAGAGACTTCCATTGTGGGTTGGCCCTAGAAATAATCAATAATCAGTGTCACTTTTAAAAATACAGGAAATTAACTTCTGTTTGATAATGTTGATTCTTTGATTAGAACCAATAGTTTCTGCTTCTATAGAGAATTAGAAGTTTCTTTTCTCTTTTCTTCCTTTGCCCATTTCCCTTAGGACTTGAAACAACCCCTGGCTGAGAGGAAATCTCAACTGGATGCACTTGCCTTTGATATTCAGTTCTTGATCTCTGAGCATGCCCAGGACTTGTCTCCTCAGCAGAACCGGCAGATGCTAAGGCTTCTGAATGAACTGCAGAGGTCCTTCCAGGACCTTGTAGAAGAGACTGCAGCTCAGGGGGATGCCTTGCGGGACCGTCTTCAACAGATGGAGCAGGCTGCCCAGGTCAAGGTCAGACTGAACCAGCGGCTGGGCTCAGTTGGTCCCTGGGATGTCCTCTGTCTTTGGGTTTTCTGGCCAGACTCCGTCTGTCATGATTCCAGGAGCCTGTGTTTACCACTGTTGATTGGTCCGGCCAGTTTGGTTCTGGTCCTGGAGACAGCTGTTTTGACTGTCTTTCTTGCTGCGTTTCTGGTTTTATGTATGCGTGAGAGAATATGTGTGTTTACGTGAGTATGCATGTGCAAGGTGTTTTCTTCTTAGTTAGACTCTACTGTAACTGTGTCTCATTGTCTCTGACTTGGAAATGAGAATTTTATCCCCAGCCTGCCTTTCCCCTACTCTCCCTCAGTATTCTTTTGAGGGCTGTTAGGAGCAGTTAGATACTCTGAGCTCTTGAGAAGAATGGTCCTGAGGTTAGTTTTATACTGGGGCTTTTCAGATGATCAACAGTAAGATTCCTTGACCACCTTCAGACAGCTGACAAAAAAGATTTTTATCAGAATCATATTAATTCTTTAGCACCTTTGAAAATTTATTTTCTGGCACCTTTCTTCACCCTGTTGTTTCTAGTGCTTATTCAGTTGTGGAAAACTGTAGAAGCAACATTGGTAAACTTTGCAGGCAGCCAGGAGGCTAATCATCTCACCACCTTCTATCACAACCCTCTTGTTGTAGAATTCAACATAATTGCATGGTAACGTAACCTTAGAATACCAAGAATGATGCTTATGCCATCCTTCTGTATGAATAATAAATTGAAATTCAGCAAGATAGTATTAGAATTGTTATCACGAGTAAAACTGTCTCAGTGTCTCTTTTATTAAATATTGTGCATAGTAGAATTGAGCTTTTGAGTCAGGCTTAAAGGATATTTAGTGAAGTCTGTATGTCCCTTGTTACTGCTTAGTTGTTTCAACTATATTAAAATTGAAGTAAGATAGTAATGAAATATGATAGGTTACCCTCTAAATCTGGAAATTTGCAGTGTCCTCACTTGGATTTCATACAGCTTGGTGCAGCTTATGGATAATTAACGTAAGAGCAAAGGTCTGGGCCACCTTAAAATACAGCCCACATCCAGGGTAGGCCCCTGAGCTGCAGAAGATGGTCCAGTTGCATGTGAACATTCTCTTTAAGCGTGTAATTAATTCCACGACATTTATTAACCTTATTATTGTCAGAAATGCTCTGCTTCTCTCTATATTTGCCCTGAATGCATGTGTTTGTCTATGTGTTAACTTGTTTGCTTTGCTTTTTTCAGATTCAGTCTGCACCCATCCTAACCCATGAAGATCCCGTTTTACTGCTGAAGAGCTCTTAGGAGTTCTCTTCCAGAGCCTTTCTATTTGTCCTAAAGCGGGGGAGAGAGGGCCAATTTGGGCACCTGTTTGTAAGTGCAGGTGACTCAAAATGCCATCAGAAGGTAGAAACTGGTGGAAAAATGGTCTTAGAAGGATGATCAGGAGAACACATCATGCTCAATTGCTCAGTCAGGTGCTTCAGCGTCATGTGACTGAGAGGTCTGGAAAAGGATCAGGCACAGAAGCAAATCCCTGCTCCCCTCGGGCCGGCTTTTCTCTTGGCTATTGGTGTAGACACCTGAAGGACAGAGCCCATTGCTATTCTTGGGCACTTCCCTTCTCAAAATAGTCAAGCCCCTCACGCCTGGCAAGTAATCATTCCATTTAATGGGTGTCTGCATTCGTGAGACATTTGATTTATATAAAGTCAGATTAATTATTAAGAAGCTCAATTAGCTTATAAATTATCCAGTTTCTTGATTTTTCCTCCTAGTCCAGTCCTTCTAATTTTCCATATTATGACTTCATATGTAGTGTATCATCCAGTTCCTATAGAAGTGATCAGAACCTGTCATTTATTATCATACCCAGTATCATCTATGGATTTTAAGCATCTAGGCTCTCTCTTCTCCATTTCCATGGATAATAAACAGTCTGGCAAACGAGCTTCCAAACCAAAACCTCAGCGCATTCTCACCTGAAATCACTCCTAATTGTAATTCAGGCCATAGATCTAGACCAATAGACTGTCCGAACGAGGGGAACTTTCTGAATATGGTTTCTGTGCCTTTTCCTGCTCTAGTCTCCCACCAACTTTTCCATCCTTGTGATATAACCTTCCTGTTTTACATTTCAGGGAGTTATATTTATAAAATGAGAATCATTAATTATCTCTTGGCCCCTTTGCATTTTAATTAGACCCTGCAGAAACAACAAAATACCTGTCACCAGAAACTGGAGGATCTTTGCAGCTGGGTGGGACAGGCAGAAAGAGCATTGGCTGGCCATCAGGGTAGAGCCACCCAGCAGGATCTCTTTGCTTTGCAGAAGAACCAAAGTGACCTGAAGGTCAGTAAGAGTTAACTCACTTTTTTCATTCCTTCAGCAAGTAGTTAGAAAGGCTTGCTATGTGCCAGGCCCAGTGACTAGTGCCCGCAACATAATGGTTAAATATCCCTGCTCTCATGAAGCTTACAGTGTCATGGAAGAGACAGACTTTACACAGATAATCACGAAAATGAGCATATAATGTATTCACTACTACTTCTGCTAAGTCACTTCAATCGTGTCTGACTCTGTGCGACCCCACAGACGGCAGCCCACCAGGCTCTCCCATCCCTGGGATTCCCCAGGCAAGAACACTGGAGTGGGTTTCCATTTCCTTCTCCAATGCATGAAAGTGAAAGTGAAGTCACTCAGTCGTGTCTAACTCTTAGCGACCCCATGGACTGCAGCCTACCAGACTCCTCCGTCCATAGGACTTTCTAGGCAAGAGTGCTGGAATGGGGTGCCATTGCCTTCTCTGATGTATTCACTATTATATCTATAAACGAAATGTTACATAAGAACATATAACAGACCCAATCTTGACTTATATTTCAGAAGATTCCTTTAAGGAAGTATCACTTAAACTGAGAATCAAAGGATACATAGGGGTGGATGCATGAAGGGGTGGAAGGAGGAAGAAGACATGCCAGACAGGGGCCTGTGCATCAGTCTGAAGGTGGAATTGCAATCAAGCACAGTACTTAAGAATTGGAAAAAAGCTAGTTTGACTGTACTGCAAAGAACAAAAGGAAGATTAGTGAACGATAAGCCTGAGGAGGAGGCAGGACCCAGATCGTGCTAGGTCTTGTAGGCTACTTGAGGGTTCAGGAGTGATAACCGAGAGAGTTACGAAGAACCAGCCAGGTCTCAACACTGTTAAAGTCCCATTGTCAGCTGTGCTTTACAGAAGAATGATCTCTTTGAGGATAAGTCATTACAAAACAAAAATCATATTTGTGGGCATTT
This sequence comes from Ovis canadensis, assembly GCF_042477335.2. NCBI lineage: Eukaryota > Metazoa > Chordata > Mammalia > Artiodactyla > Bovidae > Ovis > Ovis canadensis. Next base: position 14,701,236 of record NC_091245.1, read on the forward strand.
TCCTTTTATATCTTCACTAAATATCTTCTTAGAAATTTAATTTTTTCTTAAAAAATTAAATATTTTTAGAAGCTTCTTAATTAAAAAGCATTTAAAATTTTATTAGCTGCATTGGTTTAGGCATAAACCTGAGCAAGTTATAGTCAGGGACACATGTCCATTGCAGATAATGTCATTCTAGTCATTCCATCTTCGTGCTGTTGAGAGGTCTTAGAAGTGCTAAAGTTGAAGCCTCTGCTATCTGTTTTCGTGTGTTCAGGATTTACAGGATGACATTCAGAATCACGCCACCTCATTTGCCAGTGTTGTCAAAGACACTGAAGGGTTCCTGGAAGAGAACCAGACTAAGCTGAGTCCAGATGAGTTGACAGCTCTCCGGGAGAAACTTCATCAGGCTAAGGAGCAATATGAAGCTCTCCAGGAAAGGACAAAGCTGGCCCAGAAGGAACTGGAGGAAGTGGTGACCTCAGCCTTACAGCAGGAGACTGAAAAGGTAAGCAGACTGCTATGAGGCTTGGTGTTTTTCAAAAAAAATTTGGTACCTCCACAAATAAAAGCTGATGGCCTTCCAGAGAGCATGGAATTGAGGAAAAGGGCTCATTCAGGAGCTGATCTACGAGTTGATATTTATTTTTATAAGAAACATTCTGAAGGACTTTAAGTCAGGAATAGTTGATAGAAAGTTCATATTCCAAATCACCATCACCATCACCATCATCATCATCTTTGGGGAAAAAGCACAGGGCATATTTTTAACATGAATCTAGACTGGTGATCCAAGGGTGCTAAGGAAGACGCCTGGGCAGTCTTAATGGGCCTCCAGTTCTCCTCAAACTGCCATTACAGTTTCAGTGGGAAATCATGGCACTGGGATAAACCAAAGAAGGTGAAGTCTCATGGTCTTCTGCACCCCACTTAGCACTGGCTAATTGAATTAGAGTTCTTTGTCTGGCTGTGAACTTGTACACTAATTAGGGTGGTGGAGAATGTGGAAAAGAGAAGTGTGTTACCTGAGGATGAATTCTGAAATACATGTACATATCACTTAGCATAACCTGTTTTATTAATAAAATACTTGAAGATTCAGAACATAGAATTTGAGAGGCAAGTTTCAGAATTCAGTGCTCTACTTGGCAGAGGAACGGATGAGAGTGGTCTGGGATTTCTTTAAGGACGAGCAGCCAGGTAATCGAGTGTAATTATGCTATTTTTTATCCTACCAAGGTAGTGTGTAACTTCTGCATACCTAGCAAGGATTCTGTTAAAACCTGGAGGGTTGCCAGGACAAAATCACCACTTAATAGAGCCTTTTCAAATCTTGGGATTCAAATCCTTTGTTAAAAGTGATGAGCTATAGATCAAATTTAGGGATCATTTTAAATGATTATTTTTCAACAGAGTTAGAAGATGCTTGTTTTTCTTTGTGGGTGCAAAGACTGTTTATACCCAGCCTTAGAGTTTCTCTCTCTCTCTCTTTTTTTTTTGACCTAAACATCTTTCCCTTTACTTAACCTTTGGTTATATGGTAGCTGAGTATTTAAGGCCTTCTCACTAGACTCCCCCTGTGGCTTTCAGAGTAAAGCAGCAAAGGAACTGGCAGAGAACAGGAGGAAGATCGATGCTCTCTTGGACTGGGTGACCTCAGTGAGATCATCAGAAGGACAGATGGAGCAGCTCTCAGGCAACCTGGAGAAAGGAGCCTTGGATACCACTGATAGTCACACTGGGCTGAATGAAGCCCCAGAGAAGCTGGACAAGCAGTGTGAGAAGTTGAAGGTGAGCACGTTAGCTTGTTCTCACAATGCTGAGTGAATCTCTCCTGCCCTGGGCAAGTCACCATAACCTCCTGCCCTAAATCCAGTGAGCATTTCTCATTTCATATCTCTGATTTCTCAGCAGCCTTAACACCCTTGACCACTCCTCTGGAAATGGTTTCCCCCTTGTTTCCATAGCAGTATCTTCCCTGGTGATTCTCCTCCCTCTCCTCTGGCCAGCTTCTGAAACACACTGACGCACTTCCAAGTTGTAGCCTAGGTCTCATCTTAATCATTTAGAATATACTTTCCTTAGGTAATCTCATCCACCCGTGACACTTCACTTCCTGTTTGTACTAGTGATCTCCATGTATTTATTTGTCTTCAGCCCAAATGGCTGTCCTGAGTGTACGCATCCTTCTCTCTGTTTGCAGCTTGGAACCACAAGCACCTCAACCTGAGAAATGGGCCTCCTGTCTTCTAAAGTACCTCTCCCCCAACGGACATGTTCTTCCTAAATTCCCACTCACTTGCCTGGACTAAAACATGACCCTAGATTCCTTCCCCTCCCTCCCTCTCCCACTTTGAATCAGTCATCAAATCCCGTGCTTCTTACATCTCTCAAAGACATCGCACTTTTTATCTCCATCGAGGTATTATTGCAGTTCAGAACACAGCTTTCCCTTGTGTTACAGTAGCTTCTATTGGTTTCCTTGCCTCTTGACTTTTACCCTCAAGTCCATTCCCACACTACTAAGTGAACTTTCTTAAATGCTGTCTTTCTGCTTAACTTTTTTAATGGTTCCCTGATGCTCTCAAGAAATCATTTCTTACTTTCCTCTACTCATTTATTCATTTAGCAATCATCAGGAACCCACTGTATGACAGGCATTGGAGATAAACCAGTAAACCAACCAGACCCATCATCTCCACGATATTAACTGGCATGTGCAGGCATATTGTAGTGCATGATCAAAAGACTATACAAAAGATTACATATTTAGTGAACTTAGAAGACACATGGGTCCCATATGTTAGTAGTGACACCTTTATAGCAAATAAAATTGGCTTAGCTGGAATGCTTCTGTTGAACACCCTGTGTGGGCCATTGCCTTATTTTGTATTCATAGCATTTCTGCCTCTTGCAAGCTACTTCCTGCGCTTGGCAGATCCACTGCCGTGTGTGCCCTAAAGCCACGGCAGTCTTAGCACAGAGCAGAAATGGCCCTGCTGTCACAGGCGCTTCCTGATACTGCTTGCTGGCAGCTCCATCCTAGCTGGGAAGGGAGCCACCTTACCTTGGGTGGATGAGCGTGGGGACATCTGGCGGTACACAGACAAGCTGTAGTGCTGCCCCCTCCTTCTCTTTCAGCCAGATACATTTGTCACCCCAGCTTCCCTGAGAGGGCGTCAGAAGCTGAAGCTATCAGGTTGCCATTGTCCTTCTCTAGGGAGTTGCATTCACGGTACAGACAGTCAAGAACACTTCCTAAGCAGCCACTGTCTTCTGGTAGCCTCGGGAAGAACATTTTAGGAACAAAACAAAGCAACCACAACTGTCCTCAAAGAACTTATGTTCCCTTTTTTAAATAGAAAAACGGTCCACATGTCCGCACATAAACAGAGCACACACAAAGTGCAGACTACCTGTACTATCTGTACTATGCAGAAATACAGTTTATTCTTACTCATATGCAAATTGTTTATCTGAAAAACTAATTTCCCAAGATATTTTCTAGTAGGAACACTCTTCAAGGATATATGAGTGAGGTGTTTCACAGCTTAGCATTTGCAGATGACCTGTTTTATGCTGGCACACGTATGACTTGTGAAGCTTGCTCACTCCTTCCGTCAGTGTGGGTAGTTTTAGTTGGCCACTTGTACCATCTCTTTGACCTGGAGTGGTTTAGTGAAGAGACTCCAGTTCTAGTCGCAGTTTGTCCCATAATTATCTACATGGCCTCTGTTAAGACATACAGCACCTTTTTGGCGTTCACTCATCCCCTCTTTGATGCGGGAATTATATAGTCCACCTGCACCGCAGATGGTGGCGCAAGTCAGATGAGATAACACGTGATAGCTGTCAGATCCTTTGTAAATCAGTTCACCTGGGATTAGCATATGGCATAATACCTAGCAATTCAGAGAGATTGGTGATATCTGAGCAGCTGGAAAAGTGGCCTGTTGAGATCTCTCCCTACTTCCGGCTGTAGACATAACCAAGTCATTGTGGTATCCCTACTGATAGTCCTTTGTTTGGGGGGATTCTTTTTGCCAGGCTCGTCACCAAGAATTGCTGTCTCAGCAGCAGAATTTCATCCTGGCTACGCAGTCAGCCCAGGCCTTCCTGGACCAGCACGGCCACAGCCTCACACCCGAGGAGCAACAGCTGCTGCAAGAGAAGCTTGGAGAGCTGAAGGAGCAGTATGCGACTTCCCTGGCCCAGTCGGAGGCAGAACTGAAGCAGGTGCAAACGCTGCGGGACGAGCTGCAGAAGTTTCTGCAGGACCATCGAGAGTTTGAGAACTGGCTGGAACGATCTGAGGAAGAGCTGAAGAGCATGCATCAGGGAGGCAGCAGCCCCGAGGCCCTTCCCGCCCTGCTGAAGCGGCAGGGGAGCTTCTCGGAGGATGTCATTTCCCACAAAGGAGACCTGCGATTTGTGACTATCTCAGGACAGAAGGTCTTGGACACAGGAAACAGCCTCGATGATGGCAGGGAAGCGTCAGCAACCGGAACCTTAGTGAAGGCCAAGCTGAAAGACGCGACAGAAAGATACAGCACTCTCCATGCAGAGGTATGGGCGAGGCATCTGGCAGCCCCTGGTGCAGCAGTCCTGGCAGCCCTCACACAACCGTGGGTGGTTTCTGGGGCTTACAGTAAGAACCTCAGGACACAGTGAGCACCTCAGGACACAGTGAGCAAGTGGACTTGCAGAATGTCTTTATGAGCCTCTGGGGGGGGGAAAAATGCGGAGGCCCAGGGGCTTATGCTCGACCTGAGCACTATCTAGGGATATGTCTTACTCCAGTGGTGAAGGTGGGAGTGATCGCCTCCCTGTATCTTGACCAGCAGGCGTGGACTCCCAAAAGACAGAGCACAGGGAAACTTAAACCAAATACATAGTCTTCATTCCTGGACAGAACATTTAGGGTAAATCTTCCTTAATCTTCCTCCCTATCAAAGAACTTCCTTTAGCTCTTAAGATACAGAATCCGCTTAGTTCTTTTTACCAGTCTTATGTTTTTGCCAACATCTTTAACGCTCCCAAAGGGAAAATGTTTTGTACCTTTGATCCCCACCTTTGCTTACAGCTTGATGTGTATTTCATCGGTAGCCTGTCATACAACTCACTGAGTCTTCCCCGGTATATAGTAAAGTTGGGGTGGATAGTATGGATCAAACAATCAGGACCCACTTGTAGAAGATGGTTGCTCCTGTCTACCTGGGAGGCTCACCTACCCTTACCTGCAGTCACAGTCAGGTCCCTGGAGCACAGTCAGGCCTCTTTGGACTTGCCTGGGAGGCTGCTGCCTCTGGCCTGACCTGCTTTGGTCTGCTTTCCCTTCTTTCTCTGGCACAGTGTACACGCCTGGGCGCTCACCTGAACACGCTGCTAGGCCAGTATCAGCAGTTTCAGAGCAGTGCCGACAGCCTGCAGGCCTGGATGAAAGCTTGCGAGGCCAGTGTGAAGAAGCTCCTCTCAGATACAGTTGCCTCCGACCCTGGGGTCCTGCAACAGCAGTTTGCAACCACAAAGGTGAGCCAGGGCATGGGGTCTTGTTACGCACAGCCCAGAGTGCTCTCAAAGCAAAGCAAGTGCTTGCAGAGGTGAAAGGAAGGGGTCGGGATGCCTTGGACGAGATCTGATTCCTGAACGCTATATTCTGATGTCTATTGCTATGGATAAACAGAATTATTCTACAGAGCTGCCCAGTAGCTCTCGATCCCTAGAAACCAGCTTTGATTACTTCACTCTAATAGTTTTCCTTTGTCCTTTTTCATGGACAAGCAGCAGTTGCAGGAGGAATTGGCTGAGCATCAAGTACCTGTAGAAAAACTCCAAAAAGTAGCTCACGACCTCATGGAAATTGAAGGGGAGCCAGCCCCAGACCGCAAGCATGTTCAAGAAACTACAGGTATGAAATAGCAGTGGCCAGAGTGCTCCCCTACCTCCAAGTGTGTCCCTCTGTTCTGTGATATCTCACACTGTGGTGTACAAGCATCTGTGCTGCTGGCGAGGAGCTGCGGATCCAAGCACAAAGAGCTAGCCCTCTAATGAAGCTGAATCTCACACCATAGGAGGCCTTCGTGGCCTGGCTTCAACCCTTTTTCCGCAGACACTCGCCTTCCTACCACACCCGACTTCCTTCCTTTCCCAAATGAGCTAGTCATTTCCTCATTGCTTTCCCCCTTAAGTTTGTCCTGTTTCTTAGCTGCTAAAATTTATCAAGTGCATATTGTGCATGATGAAATCTTGCTCCTGCTTCTAGATGTAACCAGGAAGTTACTTCCTTGGTAAACTCCTGACACCACCCCCACCCCCACCCCCAAGAAGTAAAGATAAGAAATAACTTTTCCTTCTGGCTTCTCTAGTACAGTACTCTTAGTACCAATATCGCACTTGTGATTTTATTTTTATGGTTAATTGATATGCCTTCCACTACCTACGCTCTCTTTTAGAGTTTTAAGGTTTGTGGAAGGCAGGACTTTATCATAATAATCTTCAGTCCTCAGCACTGAGCGCAATTTTTGGCACTTAGTAGGTGCTAAATATATAATGCCTATTGAGTTTGGTTCAAATAGTGATGTATTTAAGCTTATTCTGTTTGCCTTGATGTCCATTGTTATAATAACTAACATGTACAATTTAAATACATTTTTTAAAAAGTGCAACAGAAAAATCGTCTCCACTTTTTCTTGTCACGGCCTTGATTTTCCAGATTCCATACTCAGCCATTTCCAACACCTCTCCAGCAGCCTGGCGGAGCGCTCTGCTCTGCTGCAGAAGGCAATTGCCCAGTCTCAGAGTGTCCAGGAAAGCCTGGACAGCTTGTTGCAGTCCATCAGAGAAGTTGAAAATAACCTGGAAGAGGAGCAGGTGGTGTCGCTGTCATCAGGAGTCATCCAAGAAGCCCTGGCCACTAACATGGTGAGACTTGTGCCCCAGGAGTTAACATAGAGGATATATTTGCCACCTACCATAGTGACATCATTTTGGAAAAGTATCAGGAAAAGAATGTATTTCCATGAATATTCTAATAGACTTAGAGATGATGACTAATCAGTGTAAAGGTATGTCCTCTCAATTTCCAAACCATTGGTAAACTTGAGGGAGAGTGATAAGAGCAAAGTCATTGGTGGCCTGGGGTGGAGAAGAAAGAGTATCGGTGATGTTCTGAAGGTTCAGTTGCAATCCTTCAAGCCTCCTTGAGGAGGTGAGCATGTAGTTACTAGAAGTTTATTAGTCTGTGGTTCAGATGTCCCAGAATAAGTGAGCCAGGAGCTGACAGATATGCTCTTGATGACAGAAATTGAAGCAGGACATTGCTCGGCAGAAGAGCAGCTTGGAGGCCACCCGTGATATGGTGACCCGATTCATGGAGACAGCAGACAGCACCACGGCCGCTGTGCTGCAGGGCAAACTGGCTGAGGTGAGCCAGCGCTTCGAACAGCTCTGTCTACAGCAGCAAGAAAAGGAGAGCTCCTTAAAGAAGCTTCTGCCCCAGGCAGAGATGTTTGAACATCTCTCTGAGAAGCTGCAGCAATTCATGGAAAACAAAAGTCGGCTGCTGGCCTCTGGGAATCAGCCAGATCAGGATATTGCACATTTCTTCCAACAGATCCAGGTGAGGCTTTATCTGCCAGATTGGTGGAATAAAGGGGAAGGAAGGGCAAGGAACAACAAATGTTTACTGAGTATGAGCACATAATATGTTAGTCAGTACACTGGAAACTTGACCTGCATTGTCTAAAAGAATTCTCACAGCCATCCTGTAAACTTGATATTGTTTGTTCATTTTTAAAAAACACAGCCTAGCTTTATTTTTCACTCATAGCCCAGATCAGCAGGGATACTTAGCTCACCATAATCACTCAGTCTTTCAAGTTGATGGAAACTGCATCCTGACATATGTTTTCATGATTACTACTGCAAAGGGAAGAGCACATACCATATCCAGTTGCATTTTATTAGTCAAAGCAAGTTTCACATGATCATACCTGACTTTCAAGGTGGGTAGAGAAGTGTAATCTTACCATACACCTAGTAGGCAGAGCTGAAAATACTACCTTCCACAGATTCAGATGTGTATCCAGGAGTAGAATTGCTGGATCATAGTCTATGCCTGTACTTAATTTGATCAAGCAGTGGCTAACCTGCGCTCCAGAATGGCTGCAGCTGCCCACCTGCCCACCTGTAGTACCTTAGCGTTGCTCTATGCCCACATCACTACCTTGGGTTTATCCAGCTATGTGACCTTTTCCATACTGTACTGTGAGCTCATTGTTTGGTTTGGTTTGCTCTCCTCACGTCTTGCTTTTTGTTTTGAAAAATTTTCAGATTCTAGAAGAGTAAAAGGAATAGTACAATAAACACTTGCATACTTCTCATCTCGATCTACCAATTGCAGTTTCCTTTCTCTTTATAAATGTGTAAAAGAGTGTCACTGTGGGGTCCCATATTCACTATCATTATTGTTCTTTTTTATATTCGAGCAATTTCCCGTTTTTGCTCAATGAGAGCCTCTTAGGCTGTGTCCTGGTGTCTTTTTGACATGTCCCTACAGTATATTAGTACTGTCTTACTTTCAGCACAGTGTGTCACGGTCACCTTGTAATTTCCGTGTCCCGTGAAATCCCCTATTTCTCCAAGGAAGCCTGTTTTTACTGGAGAATTATATTTAGACATCAAAATCCAGATACTGCATGAGCCACTAGGATGCCATTGCTTCTAGGTCCTTTCAGTGGGTAGGATTAGGAAATCTTTCTCTCTCTCTCTCTCTCTCTTTTTTTGTTACCTATTTTAATTTTATTTTTAATTAAAATATAGTTGATTTACAGTATTGTGCCAGTCTCTGCTATACAGCATAGTGACTTGGTTACAGACGTTCTTTTTTTTAATATCTATTATGGTTTATCCCAGGATATTGAACATAGTTCCCTGTGCTGTATAGTAGGACCTTGTTGTTTATCCGTCCTACCTGTGATAGTTTGCATCTGCTAATCCCAGGCTCCCAGTCCTTCCCTCCCCCACCCCACTTCCCCTTGGCAACCACAAGTCTGTTCTCTGTGTCCGTGAGTCTTTTCTGTTTTGTAGGTAAGTTCATTTGTGCCATATTTTCTCTCAGCTTGTCTTTTGTTTTTCCTTAGGATGTTTTTTGGTCATGTAAAATTTTTTGTTAAATTTTTACACAGTAGATTTTATCAGTTTTTTTTTAATTGAAATAATATAGTTGACATACAATATTATGTTAGTTTCAGGTGTTCAACATAGTGGCTCAACATTTCAATATAGTATGAAATGATTACCATGATAGGGCGAGTAAACATCTGTCCCCACTCAGAGTTATTACAGTGTTATTGACCATATTCCTTATGCTATATGTTATATCCCTGTAATTTAAATTTATTTTATTACTAGAAGTTTACGCCTCTTAATTCTCTTCATCTGTTTCTGCCTTTCTCCCACCCTTCTTCCCTCTAACAACCACCTGTTTATTCTCTGTATTTATGAATCTGTTTTCATTTTTGTTTGTTCCCTTGTTTTGTTTTTGAGATTTCACATATAAAGGAGATCAACAGTATTTGTCTTTCTCCGTCTGCTTTATTTCCTTTAGCATCATACACCCTAGATATCTCCGTGTTGTCACAAATGGCAAGATTTCATGCTTTTTATGGCTGAGTAATATTCCTCTGTGTGTGTGTGTGTGTGTGTGTGTGTGTGTGTGTGTGTGTATGTGTGTATCACATCTTCTTTATCCATTTATATTCTGGGCTTTCTGTAGTGTTCCATTGATGTATATGTCTTTGTGTGTGTGCGCCAGGACCATACTGTTTTGATGACTTTGTAGTATAGTTGTAGTAACTCTGGAGTATGGTTTGAGGCTAGAGGTATCACTCTTTCATTGAAGATGTATTTTTAGTCATAGTTTGAAAGCCTTTTGCCATATTCAGGTTATGATGAACTCTACCTACACAGTTTCTTTTTTTCTCCTCTCTTTTTAAAATTCTAATACTTTAACAATTCAAGTTTATTCTGAAGTATATATGAAGTATGAATTCAAGTTTATGTTTTCCCAAAGTTCTATCTAGTTGTCCCCAATGTCATTTATTTGAAAAATCTGTATTTACCCCAGTGATTTGAGAATCTGTCTTTATCATATACAAAATGTCATATGTATTCAAGTCTGTTTCTTGATTTTCTATTCTATTTCACTGGTCTTTCTGTTAACATTCTAGAGGATTTATGGTATGTTTTACTATCTGGTAAGGCTAATCTCCCCCATTTTTTTCTTTTTTAGGATTTTTCATAGCTATAATTGTACATTTATTTTTCCATGTGAACACTTGAATCAACTTTATCAGTCTTAGAGAAAAATGTTGGTCACATTTTATTTGGGTCACTTCACTTATTCACAACATGTATCTGCACACATACACACACACACACACACACACACATCTTCATGGACTTTCTTCCATGTTTACAGGCCTGCTTTCATGTCGTTCAGACATGTTTTAAAGTTTTATTTGTAAAGGTTCTGTACATTTCTTATTAGTTGATTCCTAAAATTGTACCTTTTATGCTGCTATTGTGTTATTCTTGATTTTAATATGTTGAGTTTATATTCTTCTCCCTTCTTGGATTACTTCACTTTTCAATCTGGTTATGTTGTTGATTCTCTGAGATTTTACAAATATACTTTCATGTAATCTGCAAATATAGTTTTATCTCTTCTTTTCTAATTATCATGCCACAAAATGTTTTTTTCTTACCCAGTTGCATTGGCCAATATCTTCAATATGGTGTTAAATAACAGTAGAGAGTTTATTTACCTGTTTTAAAGGATAGACAGACTATGAAAGCTTAGAGAAGTTTAATAGCTTAAGATCATAGACTAGTAAGTGACAAAGCCATGATTGAATTTCACATCTTTTCTACACCAGAAACTTATATTCTTTTTATTCTGTCATGCTGCCTCTGGATTCTTCAAAGATTTGTTTAAAGGAGACGAGGCTCCTTTCTAATTTTCAGCCACTCTCAAGTGGATTGGAGAAATCCTACATATTTTATGTTTTGATCTAGCAATCAACACAGTGAACACGCTCAATTTTTGTTCCTTCTTTTTCTTTTTTTCAGTGTATTTATTTTTGACTGTCCTAGGGCTTCACTGCTGCGTGTTGGCTTCCTCTAGTTGCAGCAAGTGAGGGCTGCTCTCTCGTGCAGTGCATGGGTTTCTCACTGTGGTGTCTTCTCTTGTTGAGAGCATGGGCCCGAGGGTGCGCGGGCTCAGTAGTTACAGCTCCTGGGCTCTAGAGCACAGGCTCAGCACATGAGCTTAGTTGCCCTTGGGCATGTGGAATCTTCCCAAATCAGGGATCAAACCCATGCCTCCTGCATTGGCAAGTGATTCCCAACCACTGGACCACCAGGGAAGCCCTTGTTCCCTCTTTTTCTACGGATTAGAGAGAACGTGTCCCAGCTTTAATCTAGACACCTTTCATTCTTTTAGAGTCTTAAGTATTTATAAAGATCAGAGGACTGAATACATTTCCTTGTTTGCTTGGCAGGAGCTCAATTTGGAAATGGAAGACCAACAGGAGAATCTGGATGCTCTTGAGCACCTAGTCACTGACCTGAGCTCCTGTGGCTTTGCTCTGGACCTGTCCCAGCACCAAGACAGGGTGCAGAACCTCAAAGAGGACTTCACAGAGCTACAGAAGACGATTAAAGAAAGGTGAGTTTTCATATGTGTGTCGGTGTCATGGAGCTAATTTGTTCTTGCTGTTGAATGAAATGACTTCTCCTTCACCAGAAAAGATAGCATCAAAATTCTGATACTGAGCTGTAAGGGATTGGAAAATGCCTCTTTGAGACAAAGCTACTCAGTCTATGTAATACTTAGTGGTCTTTCTGTTAGTAAATAGTGAGTTCCTTCTCAGTAATGGGGCTCACTTCCCCCTCTGTACAAGGGAAAGCCCAAGTCACATGGACCAAACAGAATAAATCTGAGACAGCAAGAAGGATTGTGGTAGGATTAGAAATAATGAGAAAAAATGGAAGAGAATTCGCAGACGTAATTAGAGGTTATTTGGCACTCACATTGCTGGTTTTGACCACATTTCAGTTTGCCTTCTTCTTTGAAGGCAAACATGGGAATGTATGGCAAAGGTGGCTGATTTCAGGTTATTGGCTCACTGTTGAAAAGCTATAATTCCCTCCTCAGAAAGCCTCATGTGGGTTTAAAAGTTTGATAAGACTTTTCTTGGTTTAGCTATAAATATCTCGATTTGGCAGAGGACTGCCTTAGTGACTAGAGGAAAGCAGTTGCTCAAATCACCACTGTGAGCGGGAGGTTATTTAGTGCAGGCGAAAGGGATAGGACACAGGCCAAGCAGGTTTTGTCTTTCTTTCCCTTTGCGGAGGGCCTTTAGCTATATGAAGAACCAGGATCTCTGGTCTGAAGTCTAACAGATGTGACCATTTCCAAAACTTAATTTCAAAATTGAATTCTTTCTCCTTGATTTATTTGACTCATGGGTGTGCTTAGCTTCACTTCTCTGAGCCTCAGTTTTGGCATCTTCCTTGCTAAAGGAATTAGCATGTGAATTGGGCCTTAAAAGAGTCAAAGACCTAAAAAGTAGCAGAGCTGAACTTGAGATCCAAAGCCTGCATTCTTTCCATTGTATCACAGTACCTAAATAGCAATCTCCCTTTAGTTTTTCTCACTTTCACTTTAGCCTCGAGTAAGATTGAAGACTCCTTTCCCCAGAAGTGTCCAAACAAGGGCAATAGATTCCTCAGTTTGATGCTCTCCTACATTATATGTGGTTGTTTAGCCCGAGCTGCCATGGAAAAGATTATGAGATGGGAAGGCCCTGTTAGGCAACTGATGCCTAGAGTCCTAGAACAAACCTAGTTTTAGTTCAAGTTGACTTCTTTACAAAGCTTCGTCTGGCAAGTAACAAAATGTCTCCCTTGACAGAGAGGAAGATGCATCATCTTGCCAGGAGCAATTAGATGAATTCCGGAAGCTGGTTAGGACTTTCCAGAAATGGCTGAAGGAAACTGAAGGGAATATTCCATCTGCAGAGACTTTCATGAGCACTAAAGACCTGGAAAAGCAGATTGAACACCTGAAGGTAGGTGAACAAAAGGATCGCCAGGAGTCAGGCTAGACAGCAGTTTGGAAGCTAGTGTGTACTCATTTCAATCTGTGGTGGGGAGTGGTGTGAGAAAGCCAAGCTGTCCATCTGTATCAGAGCAGCAGTGCCTCCATGCTCTTCATGTGAGTTCCGCCTACCCCTGTCCAAGCACTGAGCACCAAAACATCTACTAAAAAAAAAATCTGGGAATGATATCTATAAAGTTTCAGCTCTTTAGGGGGATGCCTGTCATGCTGTGGTAAATCATAGGAAAGATGGTCATCAGAGTCCAGTCTTAAGAAGCTTACACTCTCATAGTGTGTTAGACAGTTCTATGGGAGCAAGTGACCAGACATGTGATCACAAAATTTAGAGAATTTCTCCATAACTAATTAAGGGAAAGTTAGAGTCAGTGGTGGGAAGACACCGACAAGGGTAGTACCCACCTTTCTCCCATCTGTTGCAAAATCTCTTCTCTGCTATCTTGATTCATTTTCATCCAGCTCTGTTTGCACCACTAACATGTTTCTTATTTGTATTGAAACCAGCCTCCATCTAACTCTCATGCATTTGTCCTTATTTTCTTAGTAAAACAGGATTTATCCTGAATAGATGAAAGGGAAGAGTTTGATTGTTTTCACAGAGAGGGTGCCAGGAGCATTTGCTGTGGAGAGTTGCCTAGGACAGAGGTTCCCTGATTTCTTGGTTCATGGTGCCCTTTATGTTTCAAGACATTTTTCATGGCACTTCAAGGCCAGAAAAAACAAAACCTAAAAAACCTCGCTTGTAAGTGGTCAGACCCAAACAGCTTAACAGTAGTTGTTCACATGGTGTCCAACAGATGTCACTGTTTTTCCCTCAAAAATTTAAAATATCCTATGAGTCAGTGCAGAGTTTTGAGAACTGTGGCTCTTTGGAATCAAGAGTGACTAATAAAAGAACTGACAAAGTCTGAACTGACAAGGTTAAGTCTGAAGTTCGGCGCATGAGCTTGCCAGATGTTCATGGCTCTGTGTCTTTGCTGCTGCTGCTCTGCAGCTTTAAGTCAAAAGCAAACTAAGTAGGAATTCAGTGTGGAGGAAGGGGTTGAAGCGTAGGATCATATCCTTTCTGGGAAAGGAGTAAAATTCTACTTATATAGCAGGCAGTTCACAGCTTAGAGACAATATTACCGGACACTTTTGTCTTAGAGCAGATGTCTTTGTTTCGTAATGGCTTTCTGTGATGGTTAGAGCTCTGACTTCAAACCCAATATAAAGTTCCCCTGAAAATGCAAAGTGTAGTCTATGATTCTGTGTATTTCTCTACATCTCAGTGTCTAGCGCCTCATCTTACCTTCCAACACCATTTCCTTTATGTTCTTTAATGCATAGTATTCCCTTTGTCCACCTGGCAAACTCTTTATCTTAATGCCAACCTTTCCTCCTTTCAGGCAGTTAGATGTGTCTCCTTTTGTGTCCTTAGAGTCTAGTTGGAGAAGGCAATGGCACCCCACTCCAGTACTCTTGCCTGGAAAATCCCATGGATAGAGGAGCCTGGTAGCCTGCAGTCCATGAGGTCGCTAGGAGTCAGACACGACTGAGCGACTTCACTTTGACTTTTCACTTTCATGCATTGGAGAAGGAAATGGCAACCCACTCCAGTATTCTTGCCTGGAGAATCCCAGGGACAGGGGAGCCTGGCTGGTTTCTGTCTATGGGGTCACACAGAGTTGGACACGACTGAAGCGACTTAGCAGCAGTAGCAGCAGCAGCAGAGTCTAGTGGCTCTCCATATTTCTGCAATATCATTTATCACATTATAATTGATAACCTGAGCTGTTGGTTTAGGAACTGTGTCATAATCCTATTTTGTATCCCCAGCGTTTAGCAGGATGCCTGGTGTATAATAAATGCTCCAAAAAAATTTTTTTTTGCTTGATAAATGAATGAACGAATGAGAAGGTCTTGAGTCTTCCAGCTGGCTAAACCAATTTCTTGAAATGACTGAATAAATGAAAATGGTTACTTAATGCTTATCAAAACTTTGGGGGAGCTTATAATTATGAGGAGAAAGCCTCCAAATACTACATTCTGCTATTTTGTTCTTTAAACAGAGTCTCCTAGATGACTGGACAAGTAAGGGGACTTTGGTAGAGGAAATCAATTGTAAAGGTACTTCTTTAGAAAATCTCATCATGGAGATCACAGCACCTGATTCTCAAGCCAAGACCGGTGAGTGCAGACTCTTGAAAAAGTATTGAATAAACATCATTCTTTCCTTTGGCCTTTGATGATGACCCCTTGTTAGAATCAGGGTTGGATATGAGAACAAAGGAGGCTTCACAAAGGAGGCAGTCTTCCCCCTCAACCTGATCTGTTTTCCCTTTTGCTTTGTAACATTGCTCCATTTTACAGAATCTCTTCCCATGATGGGAGAAAGTAAAGAGACTAGGTGGCTCACACAGAACTGACAAATGAACATAGAAGGATTAAAATAGGATTTTCCATATTGAGGAATTTCCCTCTTCTAAATATGTGAATAGCGTGGCTATTCATTAACTTTAAATTGGGGTCAGCAGTATAAGCATATCTTGGGAGAGGCTAGGTTTTTAGGAGTCAGCGTCGATACACCAGAAACTGGTATACTTATTGGAAGTACATACAAAGAGTGAGCCCAGATGTATGAATAGTCTCTGCCTACAAATTAAGTCTTTCAGACAAATGCATCCTGAGCTCACAGTCACTTGCTGATTGTTAACTGGGATCTCCTAGATTTTGTTACCAGACTGTGTTAATGCACTCCCATAGTCCCTTAAATAGTAAGAGTGAAGTATGCTTTCTCTTTTCCCCCTGAGAATGGCTAGTTTCCTTTTGTATCCTAAAGTTTTAAAGATGTCTGGAATAACCTAGAAGTGACAGCATTTCAGGGAATTGGTGACTTTTATTTTCTAACACTTAAACTTCTAAGTTCAGTGACTTTTGTGACATCACCCAGCAAACTTTTTCTGTAAAGGGCCGTAAATATTTTAGGCTTGTGGGTCATATGGTCTCTGTCACACTACATGTCTTTGCCATTGTAGCACAAAAGCAGGCATAAACAATATATAAATGAATGGGTGTGGCTGTGTTCCAGTAAAGCCTTGTATACAGAAACAGGTGGAGGGACAGATCTGCTGGTGAACTAACGCTTTCTGACTCCTGAAATGGATCAGTGATTGTCAAATTCTTTTACTAGCATCTATTTAAAAATTAAACCTCCTATAGAACTATACTCTATAAAACAAATAAAAATATTTTAGTGGCATGAATTTCCCTTATAAGTGAATTTATAGCATTTTATATATTATAAGATCCATCAATTCATCAATGAATATTAAGGTTATCTTAGTAAATATAGAAATGTGAAGGAAAGAAAAGAATGTTTGAATGACTGCTTCATTATTTGATTATTTCTCCAATTTTTTCTTGGTTGCACTGTATCAAAAAATATGCTTCACACAGATAAATAGCTGCAAATGATGGAAAAAGTTTTTAAAAAGTACACTTTACTATATGAAGTGTTAAGAGTTCTGTTATTACACAATTCTACCTGATGAGAGCCTGCTTTGAGCCTTTTTGTCATTTTATGTAATACACATGTGCTATAGATGTTTTTCTTTGTATATGAGTGGACATGTGTCAGATTGAATATTTTAAAGAGTTAGAGAAGAACTATAATTTTTCCCATCAGTGACCCTCAGAAAGCAGTTAAATGTATGCACAGAGGTGCAGGAGCTCCTTTATTCCCCCCCCAAAGGCAGCATGAAGTGAAGTGAAGTGAAGTGAAGTCGCTCAGTCGTGTCTGACTCTTTGCAACCCCATGGACTGTAGCCTACCAGGCTCCTCTGTCCATGGGATTTTCCAGGCAATAATTGACTGTATCTACTGGGTTAATGTGGTGTTCACCGTGATAGAACGTGCATGTTTTACTGACATTTCTAAGTACTTAGAAATATATGCTGAATCTTAAAGTTAAACCAAACATTTACAGAGTCCCTAAAGCACCTTTTTAGTTATTTTGAAAACCAGTGTGAAGATCACTACCCTGAGTGCTTTTAAAGTTCTCTTCCATCTTTGAAAACACGCGAATGTTCTAGTTCCTTACATTTGTGAGCTCTTTTGGCTTCATAAAGTGCTTTCACATACACTGCCTCACTACCTCTCACCTGTAACCCCATGAAAGCTGACCAGATTATCTTCATATCCCAGAGAAGATACTGAAGTCTGTCCACAGACTGAGGCTCATGTACTGAGTTAGTGACAGTCTTGTCTAGACTGTCGTCTTCAAATTACTAGTCCAGTTTCTTTTTAGCCATCACCGCACTGAAGTGGAATATGATCTTTGTGTTTGATCTATTTTTTAACTGAAAATACAATAATTTTAACATTTAAAAATTTTGCAATCACTGTTTTCTAATATAACCTCACACATAACTTTTTCCACAGTGAAATTAGTGCATGTGAGAGTCTTACTCAGCTCTTGGAATGTTACATTATGTCATGACTGTTCTTCACATTTCTTTATAATCTTTGTAATTGCATGATCTGGTTTTTACTTACTTGGGATACTCCTGAAACGTAAGGAATCAACTTGGAGAGAATATAGGTCACACTGTGGTAATTAGAAACAGAACCAACGACCCTAAACAGAATTTATGGGAATGTTTATGAGCCAGATTTATTGGCACTTAGAATTTCTGTTTTCTGGTGGGGTAAGGGGAGCAGAAAGTCATGGAGGAAAAAAAAAAAGACAGGGAATCTTTTGAAACAATATAAGAAGGGCTCACTTTTATGTCTTTACTAAAAGAATGCTGCTTTTTATGTCCTTAATTGTACTTACTGTTTATTTTTATTATGGTGAACAACATTGATGTTAAAGTCGAACCTTTTTGGCTATATTATAAATCCTCATTCCAAAGTATGTCAGATATTTGTCTCGAGACTTAGTCACTCTGCTAAATACTTGCTTCACAAAATTAGGGCAGAGTCCAAAGAGTTCAAATTGGAGATTTAAGAAGGGAATTTGGATTTCTTCTAGAAAGGATTAGTAATCGTTACTGCTAAGGAGCTGAATCACCCCTAGTGACAGTGTTGCCTGGCAGCTAAAATGATTTGTCTCTTTCCACGAGTATGTTGTCTTGTGCTGTGTTAACTTCCTGATACCTGAGCTTACAGTGAGTGCCAAAGAATAAACTCGGTGCCTGTATGTATTCCTAACACGTTTTGTCTTGCCCTGTTTGTCTCTCTGTCCTTCTGCTCAGGTTCCATACTGCCCTCTGTAGGAAGCTCTGTAGGCAGTGTGAACGGATACCACACCTGCAAAGGTGAGAATGCCATTTCAACAGTGCCTCTTTGTTGGGTGTGTTAGGACAGTGTTCATGTTTGCATCTATGTGTGTTTCCATATGTGTGGAAAGACTGCTGCTAGGATGGGCTGTAAGGGTAAGAATCTGGGGAGAAGTAACCGTGATGCCTCTTTGTTTCTAGCTAAAGGCTAAAACCGATTGACAGGCAGTGAAATAAAGGTACAAGCAAATAAACTGGACCACTAGATAAGACCAATAGGAAAAGACTTGGAAGAAAATGTATGCAAATCTTTGAATTATAAATAAGTTACACTAGAGGTGGTCTAATCTAGCCCTGAGACTCCCCACCAAGTTTTCTTTGTAGTTAAAAGAAGTAGAAGAATGCGTCAAATCCTTCACTCTCTTTACTTTCGCTGCTCCTGTGTTTACTTAGTATTTTATTATTTTATTTATACATGTGAGTATGTCATGCCAAAATCAGAATGAGAGCTCTTTTGCTTTTTGTTTGTAAACAGGAACTTTCATGTGATTTAGCAGGAAGATAATCTCTAGTTCACTAGAAAGAGTGGGAGAGATACTTAATCCTGATGAATAATTTAGTGAGGAACCAGTGGGGATACTTGAGAACTATTCCCAGTCTGATTTCTGTTTCTGTGATGCTAGATCTGACGGAAATCCAGTGTGACATGTCAGATGTAAACTTGAAATATGAGAAACTTGGGGGCTTGCTTCGGGAACGGCAGGAAAGCCTTCAGGCTGTCCTGAGCAGAATGCAAGAAGTTCAGAAGGAGGCAAGCTCGGTGCTGCAGTGGCTGGAATCAAAAGAGGAAGTCCTGAAAGGCATGGACGCCTCTTCATCTCCAACCAAGACAGAGACAGTGAGAGCCCAGGCTGAGTCTAACAAGGTACTGTGTTCACAATAGCTGCATCTCAATACTAAGAGGAAAGGGCTGTTGTACTAGTGTTCCTGCCTGAGCCCAGGGGCCTGAGAAGGAGACATGGCCAACCACCCCGTCATGATGAGCAGAGTGTTTGATTTTCAAATTCTTAGTATGCCTAAATTCTCCCAGAGAACTTTCTTGCCAATGAAATTAGAAGTTGTTACAAATCAGATTGAGAAACAAAACCAGATCCGTTTGCAGAAGGAGAATAAGGAATAGCCCTCCTCAGAAGCATCAGTTCAGAGAATGAGATCTCATTTTCTATGTGATGGTGTAGCCAAAACATCCCATCAAAGCACAATTTTGAGGGATCTAAACTGCCATGATTGCAGTTCATTCTTAGGATTGACATGCAGGACTAGAGAAAATGGTGGAAGAAATAAGACCATGTAAAAAATTCAGTAAACAATTTTCTCCCCAAGTTTGAATATTCCATTTGAGTCTAGCATATCAACATTTACAACTGCATAAGGATCACCGTTATCATCATCATGATCAGGATCAATTCCTGACACTTTCAGTTTATAAGGATTAGTTATTTTCCTATAGTTACTAATGTATGTTACATAAAAGGAATTCAGATCTTGCCATCTAGCTTTTCCTTTTAAGTACAAATTCAAGCAGAAAGGTTAGGTATGTTAAAGTCATGAAACAAGTCGTGGAGAGAATCAGAAGTTGAGCCTGTAATTGCTGCCCCATCTTTCCATCATTTCCTCTAAACTCCAAGCTTTTTTTCCTGTCCAGAAATCTCATGGTGTGTGTGATGTTCTTTCTCCTAGGCCTTCCTGGCTGAATTGGAACAGAATTCTCCAAAAGTCCAAAATGTAAAGGAAGCCCTGGCTGGATTACTGATAACATATCCCAACTCAAAAGAAGCAGAAAACTGGAAGAAAATGCAAGAGGAGCTCAGTATGTTATCACAGGGGTGTTACAAATTCACTAAATTGCTTGTCCTCAAACAAATATAGGCTTTCAGCACATCCAGTAAATAAGAATTATTTTTTGTTAATTGTCAAAAGCCAGCAAGAAAGGCAGGTAGGGTTAGAGAATGAACCTGATCATGGAAAAAATTCAGAGATTCCACTCAAGGTGTCAGAAGTTTGGCTTCTTCGGGCAAGTCAAACGGACAGTCTTTCTGTGACAAAGAGAGCATTGATGATAAAAATTAAAAACAGGAAATAACCTAAACATTCAGTGAAGGAGTTAGATAAATTATGCTGTACTCATGGAGAAGAAAATGGCAACCCACTCCAGTATTCTTGCCTGGAAAATCCCATGGATAGAGGAGCCTGATGGGCTACAGTCCATGGGGGTCACAAAGAGCTGGACACGACTGAGCTACTAACACCCATGCACACATGCTATACTCCTGCTATGGAACTATAAATGATGTAGGTGAATGTGTACTGGTATGAAAAACTTATTGGCATGAAAAATGTCCAGTTCTTAATTAGTAAGTTTAAAAACAGGTTATAAAATAATATATATGTTGCATAAGGTGTTTTACATGTATTGTGTATGTATGTACTTCTCTGAAGTTTTATCCCATGGGTAGTTTCATATAACTACCACCATAGTCATGAATCAAAACTGTTTGTGACTTTAGTTAAAATTAAATGCAGGTTATTTTTAACTTAAAAAAATTAAATAATGCTCCAGGGGTCATTTCCTGTAGAATATTAGGGACCAGGCTAGTGGCTGATGAGGATAAAGGAATCCATTCTCTCATTTCCTCTCTACAGATTCCCGATGGGAAAGGGCCACCGAGGTGACAATGGCTCGGCAAAGGCAGCTGGAGGAATCTGCAAGTCATCTGGCCTGCTTCCAGGCTGCAGAATCCCAGCTCCGGCCCTGGCTGATGGAGAAAGAGCTAATGATGGGGGTGCTGGGCCCCCTGTCTATTGACCCCAACATGCTGAACGCACAAAAGCAGCAGGTCCAGGTGAGCAGTTCCTGACAGCTTTCGAGCCAAGAACTCAGAGGCACACGAACCTGGGTTTGAATGCTGCTCTCAACAGATAGATTCACATGACCCGGGACAAGTCATTTAACCTCTCGGAGTCTCTACTTCCTCACTTTAAATGAGATGCTTGTATGGTCTTTATCATGGTGCCTATCAAATAGCAAACGTTCAATAACTGTATTTTTGATATTGTTGACCGAGGCACAGTAAGATGAGCAGATGGTAGAATGGGAACTTCTGACTAAATGTTAGAATCATATTTTACTTTCAATCCCCAGTGGTAGTGATTCACATTACTTCATGCAGGGTTTTATATCTGCTGGCTTTACTTAAAGATTTTCTGCTGATCAGACCTCAGGACCTAAGATCCTGAGGATCTGTGAGATGTAGGTTGGTCCCTTATGTCATTTCTGATGAAATCCTGCCTAGAACATTTCCTTGTTCTGTATCCTTCCCTAAACTTGTTCTGTATCTTCTCACCACCCACTAAGTCCCCTAAAACTAATTTTTGAAAGAACCCTTTCTCTTAGCCCCTGCTTCCAATTAATTACCAAGTTCTATTTAGTCTACTTACAAATTTTCTAATCCAGTGGTTTTCTAATCCTTTGGTTTCCATTCCAAAAGTAAACATTTTGCTCTCAAAATCCTTTTACCCTCTTAAAAATTATTAAAGATCCCGAAAAGCTTGTGTTCATCTACTGATATCTATTCATTTTAACTGTATGAAAACACTGAGGAATTTTTAAAATGTACATTTATAAATTACTTTTTTAACACTAACATAGATAAACACTAACATAGATAAACATTTTTATGCAAAAAATATTTTCCAAAATATAAAAAATTGAATGAGAATGGCATTATTTTATATCTTTGCAAATCTCTTTAATGTTGTCTGACTTGGGAATTCTTTAGTGATCCAGAGGTTAGGACTCGGTGCTCTCACTGCCTAGGGCCCAGATTCAGACTCTAGTCAGGGAACTAAGATCCTGCAAGCTGTGGCCAAAAATAAATAAATAAATAACTTTTTAATGTCTCACTTAATAGAATAGTCCCATAGATTTTCATATCTGCCTCTGCATTCAGTCTGTTGTGATAGCCGATGTTGTGAGAAAATAAGAATCGTAAAAGGTAGACAACATCTTAGTATTTATAAAAGTAGTTTCTACCTTACTGATGCCATGCAGGGGCTTGGGACTCCCAGGGGCCTCCAGACCCCAATTTGAGAACCACTGTTCTAAGCCTCTCTTCTCCACTCTACATGCTAGTAGGCTGCATCTCAGGCTTCTTCCCATTACAGCAGCCCCTTAAAGGGCTTCTTGGTCTAGTTTATCCTCCACACAATTATCAAGTTATCCTCTTAAATCATATATCTGAATATATTAAAATGCCTCTGTGGCTCTTGGCTGCTTATTGAACAAAGTTCAGATACCTGCTCACTATGGTGCATAAGGCTTTCCACAGTCTAGTGCCAGTTTGTCTTGCCAGCTCTTTTCCCACATACCCGGGCTTCTTCCCACCCCGGGAGGAGCTCCTCCCTGAGCACGCTGCACTCCCAGACCTCGGGATCTCCGCACCTCTGCGGCCCCCGGCCCTCCTCTGACCAGCCTCACTCTCTGTTTCCTGGGAGGACTTGTGTGCCGTTCAGTGTCACCTGGAAGCCCTTCCTGATTCCCCTCTTCTGTGCTTGTCACCCCCTAAGGAGTTAACCACCTTTACTTCTTGCTTTTACAATTCCACGTTCATGTCAGCGGTTTAGCATTTTAATTTCTGTTGCATTCTATTATAGTTCATTATTTACACGTCTGTTAGTCCTTGAGGCCCTGGCATATTTAAAGTACTCAGTGCAAGTGCTGAGTACTTTCGCTAAGTTTTCTTTTTTATCCCAACAACAGCCAAGTAAGTGCTTTAGTACCCTCATATTACAGATGAGGCGGCTGGGGACTGTTCAAAAACCTGCCTAAGTTTATACAGCTTAGTGAGTGATGGGGTTAGGATTTGAACCCAGAGGTCTAACTCCAGAACCTGTGATCTTAACTTCTTTGATGAGTGAAGCAGTGGACAGAAAAGGGTAAAAAGAATAGTACTTGCTTTAAAGAAGCTTTTTGTGTAATTGTGCTTTATTATAATGTATAGCTTTATATGTGCTGTTGGAAATTTGAGAAAGGAAATAAGCAAAACAGGGCATTTAGAGTTGAAATGGCAAGCTCTGCCAGTAACATAGTTCACTTTGGGACCCAGGATTTCAAGCTCCTCATTTAGAGGCCTGGGTTTTGCCTGGCAGAGCTTACGAGTGCCAATCCAGTCAACAAACTTTGTTTTCCCAACCAAGGCGGACCTTAGTAACTGATGTTGAAACACTGTAGGACAAATAAGGAAGAGAAATAAAAGAGACACAATCAGTGATCCTTTCAAAATAAGTTTTGTTGTTGTTTTTTTTTTTAATTAAACAGCTGTTAAAAGTGATACTACATTTTCTCAGTAGCCTGGTCTTTGGAGTTTTCTGCTTTATTTTCAAAAGGAGTTGGCACTACTTGGCACAATCTAAAATCAGTTTGTGTTTGACACTGTTTTTGGATCTGTTTTCTATCTAAACATTGTGGTGTCGTTTCTATCACAGTTTATGCTGAAGGAATTCGAAGCACGCAGGCAGCAGCATGAGCAGCTGAACGAGGCAGCTCAGGGCATCCTCATAGGCCCTGGAGATGCCTCTGCTTCCACCAGCCAAGTGCAGAAGGAGCTCCAGAGCATCAATGAGAAGTGGATTGAATTGACTGACAAACTCAACGCCCGTTCCAACCATATTGACCAAGCTGTTGTCAAAAGCACCCAGTACCAGGAGCTGCTGCAGGACCTATCAGAGAAAGTAAAGGCAGTTGGGCAGCGACTGAGTGGCCAGTCGGCCATCAGCACCCAACCCGAGGCTGTGAAGCAGCAGCTGGAGGAGACCAGTGAGATTCGATCCGACGTGGAGCAATTAGACCAGGAGATTAAGGAGGCGCAGACGCTCTGCAATGAGCTGTCAGTGCTCATTGGTGAGCAGTACCTCAAGGATGAGCTGAAGAAGCGTTTGGAGACTGTTGCCCTGCCCCTCCAGGGTTTAGAAGACCTTGCAGGTGAGTTGAGGTGAAGAACACACTGCTGCCATCATTGTTGGCAAGCCAAAAGAAGGAGTGGATTCGTGGTCCCAAGAATCTAAGGTGACCTTTAAGTAGCTTTTGGACTCAGAACGGTGTGACCCTACACCTTTGTCCAGCTACAGTGAGGACTGCCAAGGTCATCACACATTGGTTGGTCACGAGCAATGGCTTTACATGGCTTTGCATACCATGACCCTAAAGATAAGAGTGCTGGTATAAATCCAGCCAGCAGGTAGAGATTCATGCTCTTAGATGTACTTATAGGTACAGTTACACACATACTTTCATTAATACTCATTAATATTCTATGTGTACATGCATAAATACCATATATACAAAATTAGAACATGTTCTAGACTTCTTATGATGGCCTTGTTCAAGAAAAATTTTGTTATTAATTTGTTGTCTCTTTATCTGGAGACATTTATGGCTTTTTACTAGCTTAGAAGTTAAAAGTTTACTTGTCTTAGTCAGATCACCTTACAGACTTGATGTGAGGATTGAATAGGATACAGTATATGAAAGAACGTAGCTCTGCTTTTTTTAGGTGGACCTTTCTTTGGTTAGCATCAGTTTCCTTTTCCTACAATTAGACCATATACTCCCAGGAAACATTTTGAATGCCATGTTCAGACTTGATGATTTAAATTTGATTTTCTCATTTCAGCTGATCGCATGAACAGACTCCAGGCAGCTCTTGCCAGCACCCAGCAGTTCCAGCAAATGTTTGATGAACTGAGAACGTGGTTGGATGACAAACAAAGCCAGCAAGCAAAAAACCGCCCAATCTCTGCAAAGCTGGAGCAGCTACAGTCTCAGCTACACGAGAATGAAGAGTTTCAAAAGAGCCTTAACCAGCACAGTGGTTCCTATGAGGTGATTGTGGCAGAAGGAGAATCTCTGCTGCTTTCTGTGCCTCCTGGAGAAGAGAAGAAGACTCTACAAAACCAGCTGGTTGAGCTCAAGAGCCACTGGGAAGAGCTTAGTAAAAAAACTGCAGACAGACAGTCCAGGCTCAAGGACTGTCTGCAGAAGGCTCAGAAATACCAGTGGCACGTGGAAGACCTGGTGCCATGGATAGAAGATTGTAAGGCCAAGATGTCTGACTTGCAGGTCACTCTGGATCCCGTGCAGCTGGAGTCCCATCTCCTCAGATCGAAGGCTATGCTGAGCGAGGTGGAGAAGCGCCGCTCCCTGTTGGAAATCCTGAACAGTGCTGCTGACATTCTGATCAACTCTTCAGAGACAGATGAGGATGACATCCGGGATGAGAAGGCTGGT
Organism: Ovis canadensis; assembly: GCF_042477335.2. Classification (NCBI taxonomy): domain Eukaryota; kingdom Metazoa; phylum Chordata; class Mammalia; order Artiodactyla; family Bovidae; genus Ovis; species Ovis canadensis. The sequence continues at coordinate 14,727,007 of NC_091245.1, forward strand.
ATCAACCAGAACATGGATTCCATCACAGAAGAGCTACAGGCCAAAACAGGGTCCCTTGAAGAAATGACTCAGAGGCTCAAGGAGTTCCAGGAAAGTTTTAAGAATATTGAAAAGAAAGTCGAAGGGGCCAAACACCAACTTGAGATTTTTGATGCCCTCGGCTCTCAAGCCTGCAGCAACAAGAACCTGGAGAAGCTGAGAGCCCAGCAGGAAGTGCTGCAGACCCTGGAGCCCCAGGTGGACTACCTGCGGAACTTCACTCGGGGCCTGGTGGAGGATGCCCCTGATGGATCTGATGCTTCCCAGCTTCTCCATCAAGCCGAGGTTGCCCAGCAGGAGTTCCTAGAAGTGAAGCAAAGAGTGAACAGTGGCTGCATGGCCATGGAGAACAAGCTGGAGGGGATTGGCCAGTTTCACTGCCGCGTCCGAGAAATGTTTTCTCAGCTGGCAGACCTGGACGATGAGCTGGATGGCATGGGTGCTATCGGCCGAGACACTGACAGCCTCCAGTCCCAGATTGAGGATGTGCGGCTGTTCCTTAACAAGATCCAAGCCCTCAAGCTGGACATCGAGGCCTCAGAAGCAGAGTGCCGACAAATGCTGGAGGAAGAGGGGACTCTGGACCTGCTGGGTCTCAAGAGGGAGTTAGAAGCCCTGAGCAAACAGTGCAGCAAACTTACCGAGAGGAGCCGAGCTCGGCAGGAGCAGCTGGAGCTGACCCTGGGCCGCGTGGAGGACTTCTATCAGAAGCTGAAAGCGCTCAATGATATGACCACAGCAGCAGAGGAGGGGGAGGCCCTCCAGTGGGTCGTGGGGACCGAGGTGGATGTCATCAACCAACAATTGGCAGATTTTAAAGTAAGCCTTGCCCTTGTTTTTTTACCTTTTCCTGTCTGATATATGTATTTCTTTTCTTGTAACTTGGAGACCGATTGAGTGCGCATCCTCACGGCTGTCTCTGGGTTCATTAGTCTCACTCCCATCACACCAGAGCACACAGTTCGCAGACTAAATAGTCTCTTGCACTTCTGAGCAACTGGGTTGAATGTTCCTCTATTCTAATTTATTTTAATGTTTATAGCCGATTAAGGATATAGATAGACTGAACCTTATTTCTTATTCTAAGAATCTTCTCTTGTGATTTCTTGAGAGTTCACATTAACTAACTTTTGTAACAGCAGTGAATGTTGGTTGAGGGCTCTGTTTTTCAGATGGCGGTATAGGAACCCATAAGGTAAACATGGACTCTTCTTCCTAAAGTGTGGGGTTTTTTTTCACAGATTTGGAGGGAAAATTACCGACACATGATTGATGTGTTTTGAAAGAAAATGAGAAATCCTCGTGAACTATTAACACAAAACATAACACTTCAAAGAAATTTTCCACTTGTAGCAAGTAGTGCTTAAGATTATGCCCCAGACTCCTCAAGAACACAAGTTCTCTGCATGTAGGAGAGTTTGAGAAGCACAACCTTAATTGCAAAAGTATTTTGATTCTTTGCCTGAGTCAGAATTCCCAGTCCTGAACTTTTGTGAGTCTCTATTAAAACACCAGGGGAAGAAGACAGGAGTTGACTCAAAAGTGCAAATTTGCCAGGTTTGGGCTTGGAACTTGGGCCTGTCTGTTGGGTGTTGGCTCTCACTGCTTGGGGTGAGCCTTTCACCCCAGACTTACCTGAAAGGGCCTCTCTCCCCTGCTGGAGGCCTGTGTGCCTGCTCTTTCCTTCTTGGTTCTTGGGGTAAATTTGGAAAGGGTACTTCCAGCGCTTGACTCCCATTACCGGTGGCGATGGTTCCTACTTACACGGAAATGCTTTGCCATCAGACTTGCGCTCTCAGTCCCTGCCTGTCAGGATTCTTCCTATTAAAAGTATGGATGGAAAAAGGTGGTATGACACCAGATCAGAGCCACATGGCCCCGAGAAAGATCACAGATTTGTAGACAAGATCCAGGTGGCTGTTTCAGAAGGACCCCTCTAGGCGAGGGGATGTTCAGCACTAAGGCGAGACATTGACTGAAGACCCCCTTACAGTGCAATGTAAGGAGCAGCCCTAGTTATCACAGCTGGGATTCTTGAGGCCCTGGGTAAGGAAAGGGTAGGTAGAGAAAGTCCAAACCCACCAGCCCAGGTGTTATCCTCGGGGAAAGGCCCTACCTGATCAGTGGCCAGGTGGCCTGTCCTGCTGTGTCACACGGGCTTCTCTTCCCTCTTCCACATAAGCCCCTCGAAAGCAGAGCCGCTGTTATAGGCATGCTGCATGGGTCCGGTTTACTTGAATCCAGGTTCAGTTCAGTTCAGTTCAATCACTCAGTCGTGTCCGACTCTTTGCGACCCCATGAATCGCAGCACACCAGGCCTCGCTGTCCATCACCATCTCCCAGAGTTCACTCAGACTCACGTCCGTCGAGTCCGTGATGCCATCCAGCCATCTCACCCTCTGTTGTCCCCTTCTTCTCCTGCCCACAATCCCTCCCAGCATCAAAGTCTTTCCCAATGAGTCAACTCTTCGCATGAGGTGACCAAAGTACTGGAGTTTCAGCTTTAGCATCATTCCTTCCAAAGAAATCCCAGGGTTGATCTCCTTCAGAATGGACTGGTTGGATCTCCTTGCAGTCCAAGGGACTCTCAATAGTCTTCTCCAAGGTTAATTAGAATCAATTGTCTAATCAACTAAATGAGGTTTTTTTTAGAAAACTGAAGTTTATCCTTTGAGGCACCAAGCTATAGTTTTATCAAACCAAGATTCTGGTTTATATGGAATTATTTTAACTCTTATTTGGCTAATTTCCTAAACATTACATTATATTGTAAATTTTTCTTTACAAGTGCAGGTTAACATTACTAAACAGATTGTAACTGTTTTCCACTGTGGTGATATCCTCAGGAACATGAGACATATTGGGGCTACTTTATACTAAATGTTCTTAAATTACCATGCAATTTAAGTTCTGTTTTGAAGGGCCTCTGATAGCTGTACTGGTTGAGTTCGAGTGTGTGTGTGTGTGTATTTGGGGGGATGTAGTTTCTGTTTTTTCCCCTATTACTCTGATGCCAGGTATTATTTCTTACTGCTATTACTTTTCACTGTCTTGAGCAGGCTATCTCTTCCTTCAGATCTTCAGTGAGCTGAAAACAAAGTAAACAAGCCTGTTAAAATTGCATTAAATATGACCTAGGATATTAAAAAGAATCCACAGGCAAGCATATACAGTGTTTGGATTTGAGGACAAGTAATTGTTTCCTGTTCATTTAATCCTTGGTTTCTAGAGACATTCTGAATTGTGATGCTGCTGAAAGCTTATAAGAAATTCCTGGACATCCTTGTATTTTATTTGTATCTTAGCATATAGCCCAGCAGCACTCAGGGTTCAGTAGCTGCTGAGTTGCTTGGTATAGCAGACATGTTTAACTGATTTTTGAGAAGCCTCCCACCACCAGCACTGTGGCTGTGAAGGCTGGGGCCAGCATGTGTATCTGCAGGGAGCTGGTGTTGACAAGGCAAGACCGGAAGATGAGTGTGAGAAGGAGGGTGGTGAAGCTGCGTGCCCTGTGTGTACCCTGCTCAAGATGGGGATGCACATCAGCAGCCTGGTTCCCCAGATCCACCTTACCAAGGCAAGGGCTTGGGGAAGAGTTTTTGTCTCCTCCCAGCAAAGGTCTTGAGGCAGGAGGGGAGGAAGACAGTCCTGGCTGAGCTCATGCTGAACTCATGGGAAGTGAAAACAATGAGAAGGGAAAAGCTATGTGTCTCAGTTCACAGTCCCCAAGAGGCTGAGCCAAGGGAAGTTCTTTCTGGACCTGTTCTGAGGACTGAGTCATTTTCATGATCCGAGTTCCTGGGTTAATGTGTTCTGTATTCCAGCGATAGACTCATCTTCCCTCACCCCAGCAGCAGACCAGATGCATGTAGTGTGATTCGGCTTTCAGATTCAAATTATTTTTAATAAGGGAAAACAAAGATGAAGATAAAGTATTAAAAAACAGCATTTGTTTTAAGTTTTCACCTCTTTTCTTTTTATAATGGGATCATGCTCTCAGCACAGGATCTGCTGAAGAGAAGAGTATGAATCTGTGAGATGGAAATGCGGGCTGTGGTTTGACCCTGCTGATTCCACTGGGGATGGTCGGAATGGACAGATGAGTCAGGTCTGTGGAGGACCCCAGGCTTGCCGTGCAGCAGTGCTGATAAATGCTTGGAAAGGCAGTTGGCCTCTGGAGAAAACGGTTTGCTTCTTAAACGAATGTGAAAAACTGGAAGTCATTATTCCTAGGAAAGACTTTTCCGTCAGTTGCTTCTGAATAATTGATAGAATCTGGTCAGCCAGCGAGGACCCATGAGATGGGAAGGGAAGAGAGTCCTTTCCCACTAAACAGGCAGAGACCTCAAGCCTCTTGAGTTAGACACTTCACTGCATTCTGCTCTCTCTGTCTTCCACAAAACAGGAAGAAAGACACAAAGGAAAATAGTGAGCATGTTTGGAGAAACTGGAAGGAAAAGACTTTGGTTAATCTCTTCAGGAAATTCCATTTTCCTGAACAAGAGAGTCTCTGATTATTGAGAAAAAGGAATTGTATTAAATATATGCATAACTAGAGTCTAATGAGAAAGGAAGGACCTTCATTGCATTGAAACTTAAGCCAAAGAATTCCCTCAGGGTGACCTTTCTAGGAAGGAAAGAAGAAGACTCTAGATGTGGAGAAGGAATCTATGAAGTCTGATGATAACAAAGATGTTTTGAAATTGCCTGTGTAGGTTTTGTAATCAAGAGCTGAGATCATTCCGAGTCTTACACTAGCCCCTCCCTTGTATCCGCCTCAGGACCCGCAGCGGCCTCTCAGTCAGGACGTGTGGAGGTCTGGGTCTGAGGGGCTGTTGGTGAGGCCGCAGGCTTCCTTGGGACCGTTCTGTCTTGACTGAGGCTGAGCAGAGCCCAGGGCTGCATGCCCTTGCAGCCTGTGTCTGGAGACCTCTATCCTACTGTGAAGCCAAAACAAGAAAGCCCCATAAACTTGTTCATTGGATTCTTTTTTTTTTTTTTTTGGCCTCATGGAAAGCAAGCATAAGCTTCCCTGTGAGCACATGTAAAAACTCTTGGAGGACAGGGCCTGCCATGGAGCTGAGAGACTGCCAATTTGGACAATGATGGATATTCACTCCTTTTCAAATAATTACAAAGACAGGGCAGTGTTTGCCAGTTGGACTTACCAGAGAGGAAGGCAAGTGAGGTTAGCATTATCTGCCTGCCCTTGGAGAGAAAGGAAATCACACTTGGTATGACCCATCTGTCTCCGGAGGTTTAGGTATCGCCAGCTTTGCAGCAGCCAAGATAAGATGAGTAGACACCCCCACCCCCGCCCCCGCCGACCCTACTTTGTGCTGACCCTTGGCCTGTGTCGGTTTTTTCTTTCTTCCTTAAACCAGGCTATCCTGGTGGCATTAGTGGTAAAAAATTCACCCGCCAGTGCAGGAGACACAAGAGATGGGGTTCGATCCCTGAGTCAGGAAGATAGCCTGGAGGAAGAAATGGCATCCCACTTCAGTATTCTTGCTTGGGAAATCCCATGGATAGAGGAGCCTGGAGGGTCACTAAAAGTCGGACACGACTGAAGCGACTTAGCACAGCACAGGACTAAACAACGACAACGCCAGTGGAAACTGGGGTCCAAGGAAGTAGGAAGAATGCCCTTGAATAACGTTTCTCAACCTGACCACTCTAGGTATTTGGAGTGGGACAGTTCTTGGTTGTAGGCAGCTGCCCTGTGCACTGTTCAGCAGCATCCCTGATCTCCATCTGCCCACTCGATGCCAGTAGCAGCCTTTCCCTGCTGTGACAGCCCGAAATGCCACTGCATATTGCCAGATGCCCCTGGAAGGAAAATCCCCCTCAGTTGAGAACCACTGCCTGAGGAAGGAGAAAATTGCACCTCTCTGTGGATAATTTAGAACTCAGTTGGAAAAGGTGCTCGTTGATTAAGGTAAATCTTAATGTAGCAAGCCACCTTCTGGTAATCTGATCATAACTGTGAAGCAGCAATACCCGTCTGTAAATCAGCTTTCCCTTAGGCTGGGCCCTGGATTCTTTATTTTTCCTGGTGCTAATCTCTGTCTGGTTTAAAATGTCCTGGTCACTTTTCCTGGCATCTGCGGTTGGTTTCTTTTGCGTAGAGTTGTTGATGCAGGTGTTCAGCTGATGGAGCGTTTCTGTGAAGAAGAGAAACTTCCTTTGTGGAAATACTCCAGGGAGCTTCCTTGCTCTGTGCCTTTAAGGGGAGACTACAGGCTGTCAGTTGTTCTCGGCCCAGGAGCTCACAGTTTGGCTGCTGATATTTATAACCCTTATGTGAGCATCTCCCTCTGCACCTCCCCGCCCTGCCCCCCCCCCAAGAATTCCAATGCTGTGTAATAATCCTCTCCACCCCCACCGTTGCAGCTGGGTGGGGAGAAGGTGAAGGAGCCTTTAAGACCTTTAAGTTAGCTTCATGTTGAACTTTTTCCAGCCCCATTTTAAAGTATTGCCGTTAGTATTTTCAGTATCAGCACCACAGGCAAAACCCCAAGCTTGCAGCCATTACATCACCTTGAAGGAGCCTCACGTCTCAGTGAAGGTAGTAAAATCAGATGGAAGGGCATCAAGAGAGTGTTGATGAATTTCACAAAAATCCGGCTGGAAATTTTGATAGCAAGGGAAGATTTTAAAGCAACAAATGAATATGTCCTCAACCAGAAGGAAGGACTGAGCAGTTTCAATTGAGTTTCCTGAAATTCTTCACACATAGTGTCAGCATGTAGCATTTGCAACTAAGACTGATCATCATGGGAAACACGGGTATCCAGAAAAACTAGAATTTACCCTGTGCTGAACTTGGGTTTGTCGCTGAGTTTTGAATAGTGGATGTGATTGAGATAAGCACGGGCTTGCAGAACGGGGCTATTTCTCGCTGTGTCTAGAAATGCTTGGTAAGTGGCCTCAGCCTTAGCCTAGTCCTGGGCACTTTCCAACGAGCTCTCTGGCACACAAGCCATAAGAGGTAAGCCTCGAGGAAGTGAGATGAGTTGCTTTGAAAGGCACTGTGTTGTTAGAGGTGGTTGGTTTACCAGGAATAAAATCAGTCCCACAGGGAGTCAGGTCAGGTCAGGTCACTGCACCAAAACATCACTGCACAAAGGCTGTCTCCTGCCAAACGGACTCGTCCCAAGTCTCAGCTGTCCCGGGTGGAAAAGCCTCGCTGTGGGGAGAATGTGTTCCCTCCCCACCTTCCTTCATATTTTGCCACTGCCAGTCCTGGGGTGTTGTTCAGATACCAGTGTCTGGTATTGTCTGTGAAAGAGTAACACGATACACTTCTCCCCTGAACCTTTGCAAGCTGTTTTCCTACCACCGGTCCTGTGATTTGAAATGTGGACCTTTCACAACTTTAGCCATCAGGGATGAGAGTAAGAGCTGCAAGGTGATGGTCCCTGGATCCCTTCGGGGAGGTCAGGCGTAAGGGGCTCTGAATTCCTTTCAGTCCATCCTTACTGAGCACTTGCTCTGGGTCAGTCCTTCGTGCAAGCTTGGATCTCAGATAGTCTCTAGTTAGCAGTGCAGCATGAGAAACAGGTGCAAAGAGCTGCAGTAGTAGGGACATAGAGGCAAAAACAGTAAGCGAGACCTAAGTCTAAATGATCTCCAATCCTAACTTCCTCCCCATCCCCACCTCCATGAATCAGACATTTAAAATCCTAGTTGCGGATAAGAAAACTGAGGTTGGAAGGTGTTAAAGTAACTTGTTCAAGCCACATAGCAAGTAAACGTTGGAGCTGGGATTGGAAAGATATTTGGCACCAAATCTCATGCTTGACCAGTGGCCCCCAGTGAGGGTAGGGGAGGCAGTTTTGGCCCTTAGGGGATATTGACAATATCTAGAGACATTTGTACTGTCACAACTGGGGAGGCTGCTCCCAGCGTCTAGTGGGTGCTGCTTGAATTTCCTATAATACACAGAATAGCCACTTAAAACAAAGGATTATTCAGCCCACTTCTTGGAATACAGGGGATTTTGGAATCTTGCCCTTTTCAGATTCCATGACAAGTAAGAGTTAACTGATGAAATAGTCCCATTGCCTGGGGAAACTTCGTGGTTTTCCTTTTAGTGGGAAAAAAAAAAATGTGTTGGTTCTGAGAGTGATTTAAACAGATCTGTTAGATCAAGTCAGGATCTTGGTGAACTAATTTGAGTCAGTGGCTAAAGAATGCCCTCCATGCTTGGCCAGTCCCCACCCCACCCTGCCTGCCACAAGACTCCTGCTATGGAAGTCAGTCAGCTGTGTATCTCAAGCTGCTTCCTGTAGGGTGTGTTATGGAATGGCATAAGCCCTGCACCAGCTGGGAGTACTGACCTCAGTGTGATTTTATCAGACTCCGTCCCTTTTGAGCCTTGCTATTTGGAACAAAAGATCCTCTGTTAGGAATGCAGAGAGCTAGCGTGATTGGACAGCCAGTGTGTACGCACATGGTTCCCACGGAAAAAACAGGCATAAATTATGCTGTAGCCTTTTAAAACTGAAGCCTCCCAGGTGGTCTCCCCTTAGCTTCTGTCTGTACTCACCCTTCTTTCTATGAGTGCTTATCCTCCTCCCAGATCTAATGGATTAAACAATGGCATCTTCAGAACTGGTCTCTGTCTGTGCCTATCACACTTTTTTTTTAATTTATTTTTTTATTGAAGGATAATTGCTTTACAGAATTTTGTTGTTTCGGTCAAACCTCAACATAAATCAGCCATAGGTATACATATATTCCCTTTTGAACCTCCCTCCCATCTCCCACCCCATCCCACCCTTCTAGATTGATACAGAGCCCCTGTTTGAATTTCCTGAGTCATACAACAAATTCCCATTGGCTGTCTATTTTATATAGTGATGGTAATATAAGTTTCCATGTTACTCTGTCCATACATCTCACCCTCTCCTCCCCTCTTCCCATGTCCATAAGTCTATTCTCTATGTCTGTTTCTCCACTGTTGCCCTGTAAATAAATTCTTCATTACCATTTTTCTAGATTCCATATATGTACATTAGAATATGATATTTATCTTTTTTTTTCTGACTCACTTCATTCTGTATAATAGGTTCTAGGTTCATCCACCCCATTAGAACTGACTCAAATGCATTCCTTTTTATGGCTGAGTAATATTCCATTGTGTATATGTACCTCAACTTCTTTATCCATCCATCTGTCGGTGGACATCTAAGTTGCTTCCATGTTCTAGCTATTGTAAATAGTGCTGTAATGAACAATGGGATACCTGTGTCTTTTCCTTGGGGTATATGCCTCAGAGTGGGATTGCTGGGTCATGTGGTGGTTTTATTCCTACTTTTTTAAGGACTCTCCATACCGTCTTCCATAGATGCTGTACCAATTTACATTCCCACCAACAGTCCAAGAGCATTCCCTTTTCTCCACACCCTCTCCAATATTTATTGTTTGTAGACTTTTTGATGATGGTCATTCTGACAGGTGTGAGGTGATATCTCATTGTGGTCTTGATTTGCATTCCTCTAATAATGAGCAATGTTGAGCATCTTTTCATGTGTTTGTCAGCCATCTGTATGTCGTCTTTGGAGAAGTGTCTATTTAAGTCTTTTTCCCATTTTTTGATTGAGTTGTTTGTTTTTCTGGCATTGAGTTGTATGAGCTGCTTGTATATTTTGCAAATTAATCCTTTGTCAGTTGAGAAACTACATTTTTGATCCCCACTGTCTATCCAGTCTTGTTTCTTATGTAGACCATCCACTCCATCCACTTACCCCAAACACTCCTTAGCATTTTACCTATTTGATTTCTACTCATACCTGAAGGTTTAGCAGAAGTCCCATATCTCCTCAAAACCTTGATTCCCCTCCAGCCCAGCTCACCACCTCTCCTGCTCTCTTAAATCACTTAATATGTGTAACTCATGTAGCCTTTATCATTACTGCCTAATTTTGGCATTTATTGATTATATGCAGTGTCCCATCCCTCATCTTAATGTTTCCATTTTTGTGTCCCTCAAAGTAGTGAGCATGAGTGTATGCACAGTTGGACATTAGTGAATATTTGACTAAGTGAATGCTCTTTATTTCTCATAAGCCATGTAAGCTGTGGGATTCAAAATGCCATCTACTTTGCAACACTTGAGCTAAATCCTTGTGTGTTCTGAGAAATCGTCATCCTAGCCTGGACTCCTCACCTTTCCATCTTGCCTCCAGGCTCCCTTCCTTCTCTCCTACTTAGCATATGTTAAAGGAACATAATTTCATTTCAGTATTAGCCTAAATAAGCAAAATTTGAAAATTTGCTACTTTGGATGCAACTGAAGAAAGCAGGTTCCGAAATGCCGTCTTGTGGTTAAGTCGCCCTTTACTTTAGAGCCATTGTCATTTACAGTGACAGCGAGAAGAGTCTCCATACTTCTGTCAGCTCAGTGAGGAAAGCTGAATATGAATTTGAGTCTGAAATTCTCAGCTTGGAATTCTGGCTGAATCATTTACTAGCTGAGTGACCTTGGGGAAAATTACTTAGCCTCTCTGTATAGTTATTTCTGCTATAAAACGTGAGCAGTGGTAACTCCTACCTTTAGGGCCTTTATGAAATTTAAATGAAGTGACGTAGATGAAAACACCAGGCAGATACTAAGTGCTCAATGATAATATTCTTTTACTTTAGAAAGTTTATCCAAATACACACATTATAACATTATGAAATGTTTTTAATAAGTTATTCCCTTTTTGCCTACAGCTGATCATTCTCCAGAAGATTTGATCTAAGACCCAGCACCAAGTTAGATTAGCTCTTTTTCTTCTTGAAAAAAAGGAAATGATGAAGATAAACTAAATTAGTTTGATGACAGCAGTGAAACAGGTAGATGGACAAAAGGCCTTCCTGAGCAGTTTCTCTGAACAAATGTGGAGCTCATTGCCAGCCCCAGACCAGCAATACATAAACAGGTTTAGGTCATGACTCCTTAACACAGCTTTAAATACACTGTATGTACACATACATACACATACATGGTTATTAAATTCATTCATTCATTTCAGAATCCCACAGCCAGCAGGTTTCTCTGAGACCATTTTGACCTTGGCTTCTATGCTCTACACATCGGTATTATTTTCAAGTCATTAACCAGAATTAACCAGAAGCCATTACCAGCCCAGTGACTTCCGCAGTCACTCAGAGTTACCCAGCAGATCAACTTAATGATCTGAGGGTCCTTGGCCTAATTAGCTTTAGCATAGACCATGTTATCTTCCTCTGTTACCATATAATGGCAACTACCAAGTCAGCATCTTTGATAGACATGTCTTAATTTTAATCAATCTTTAATTAAAACATTAAGGGAGAAGATATCAGCTTAATTTCAGAGGAAGCAGCTTAAAAACACAGATAAAGTTGATCTCTATGCCAAGTATATATGCCAAATCAAGATGTTCCTCAGAAAAGCTTGCAGCAACTACATGTATCTAATATTTGGTTACATGTATCTATGAGTTAAGGGAAGAAGAAGATAAGAATTCAAAGAAATTGAACCTCTCTTAGGTCTTCTGCAGCTTGGATTCATTGCATCCATTCAAGTGAACCATTTACTGTCTCATCTTGCAGTTCACTTCCAGAGAAGAGCTCTGATTTAAGTCTAATTCTTTAAATTGAGCCTGTTGCTTGTTCATGATCAATGATAAGAACTGCTTTAGTAACAAAATGAAAGACAGTTTTCAAAAATCTCTTAACTTATTACTTATTTTACATCCTTTTCTAATACTGGAGAGAAGATCCCTACAGGAAGATTCCTTAGAGATTCAGCCCAGCGACCTGTTTCCTAGAAACAGCTAAGCACCTTTGTGAAGTTGTTACTTTTTGAAAGTTGTGGAGTCATGCCATCCTGGAACTGGAAAGGCTACTCTCGGTGTTAAGTGAAAGCCCACGTGGTCACTTTCTCAGGGAAGCCCGGCACCTCCAGGCCACATCAGGCCCCTTGACAGATGCGCTCAGAGCACTGTTTGCTTTTCCCTGAGTACTCACTGCAACTATCTGTCTGTCTGTCTCTACAAGAATGTAGGCTCCTGAACACATCTTGCTCATCACTCTCCCTTAGTGTCTGGCATGGATTAGGGCACACAGTAGATCTCAATAAATATTTGTTGAACAAATGAAAAGAATCAAGGCTACACCTTGTGGAATTACTCTTCCTAAGAGGACAGGAAGAGGAACCCAAAGACACCAAGCAGGACTGGCTAGAAAGATAGCATCAGGGTAGCACAGTGGCAGTGGAAGCCAAAAGAAGAGACACAACAAGGGAGGACCAACACTCACTTTCTCACCACTGCTTATCCTTGATCTGCTACCGTCTGACCCAGCACCCATCACTGCCCTGCTAGCATTCTTGCAGAAGTACTCACTGACAGCCTAGTTGCCAAGCCCAGTGGCCTTGTCTTAATTAATGGTCTTCTTCCTTCCTTGTGCACCATTTAACATCCTATCTTCTTTCTCAAAACCCTCCTGTCCACTTACCTTCCTGACATAGCACTCTCTCCATTTTCTTCTCTGGCTGCTCTTCTGCTTTGTTTCGATTTGTCTTTGTACTTCCCTCACATGTGGCTCCTGAAATCCTGTCATCCGCCCTCTTCTCACCTCTCTCCACACTCAGCCCTGGGATGTCCAATTCCTCACTGTCCTACAGAAGTTTTCTACCTCTGTTATCTCCGCCCTGACCTTTGGTCTTTCTGGATGCCTCCACGTGGGTGGCCTTGGCGTGCCTCACACTCAGTGTGTGCTGCACTGAACGTGCCAGCTCCTCCAGTAGGTCTTCCTGTCTGTGGCTGTTTGATAGTGTGCTGTGCCCTCAGTCATCCAAAGCTGTTTATTATTTTTTAATATTTATTTATTTGTTTGGTTATTATTATAGCCAAATATAAAGTTTCATTATTTACTATTAATTATTTAATAAATAAATATTTTTTTATTTATTTGTGCCAGGTCTAAGTTGCAGCATGTGAGATTCTTTAGTTGTAGCATTTGAACTCCTAGCTGCAACCTGCAGGATCTTGTTCCCTGACCGGGGATCAAACCCAGGCCCCCTGCATTGGAAACACGGCATCCTAGCCACTGGACCACCAGGGAGGTCCTGACAGCATTTTTTTACATTTATTTTTCCCCCTAACCCCTACCCTCTATCTGATCAGTTATGAAGTTCAAATAGTCTGCCTCTGCAATTAAGATTTGGATTTTTTGTAATGCAATAATTTATATCAAGTGGCAGTTGAGTGAGCAGCCAGGCTCAGATTCTTAGAAATTTTCCACACACGACTCAGTCACTTGTACGACCCCTGGTAAGTTAAATAAGGAAGTCTTGAGCTTTCCAGGTGGTGCTAGTGGTAAAGAACCCACTTGCCAGCAAAGGAGAGGTTAAGAGTCGCAGGTTTGATCCCTGGGTCAGGAAGATCCCCTGGAGGAAGAAATGGCAACCCACTCCAGTATTCTTGCCTGAAGAATCCCATGGACAGAGGAGCCTGGCGGGCTACAGCCCATGGGTTGCAAAGAGTTGGACACAACTGAAGTGACTTAGCATGCACAAATAAAGCATAAATTCATGTTTGACATTCAAGGGCATTGGTGAACTGACCTTGAGCTACTTACCATTCTGACCTTTCATTTTTCCCTTGCATCTGTCCTGTAACTCAAACCATGATAACTTTGAATTGGCCTCTTTAGGTTTCCAGCCTCTAGTCCTTCACTTAGAAATCCTTCTCTCTCCCATCTCTGTATCTCCAGATCCTGATGTGTAAATGTGATTCCCTCCATAAAGCCTTCCTGGAATCTCCTGCTTTCCTGCCTCTCACTATCCTGTTAGGTCTTTTCTCACTTACAAAGCCTGGTGCTTTTGTCTTCACCACTGTCGTGGGGAGTGGCTAAAGAGGGATTAATATGGAAAGTGTACAGGCAGGAAAGGGCTATAGGGGTCATGAGAGTTCCTGAAGAGTGTATGGAAAGCTTTCTCATAGGTTTAGAAATACACAAGAGCTCAAATAGCATCAAAATCCTTAGATTTAAAGCAAGCTTCACATCATTCTGCATTGCTTAACGAGCCACTCTGTAGCCATCTTTATGTAATAAAAAGATGGTAGTGACTGATGCCCAACAGGTTCAGACTAATACTGTGGAGTTTCCACTTGCTACTAAATAAATGCTTGTAAAGTCTAGAGATCCCAAGATGAAAGGCATTTTGTAGGTTTTAAATGTGCAAGATCCAACCAGTCTTCTGTCTCCCCCTCTAGTCAGCACTAATCCTCCAAGAGAGAGGTGGATGAAAAGGCATTATAGAATCTGAGGAAGTGTGCATCTAGGGTCTCCAGATTTTCCTTGGAGGCTGGTGGTTTAAGTCTGGAGCAGACAAAGGCAAAATGCCAAGTCCAAAACTTGGAAAGGGAGCTGTGTTAGGGTGTGAGGCGACTCCACCTTTCTGTTTTAATTAGACAGCAGAAAGGGCCAAGATTGTTCTTTCTTCCAAGTTCACCAAAGGAAAATCTGACACCAATTATGTTCTTAGGAATTTCAAAATAAATAGAGAATTCTTTGAACTCTGTAATCAACTAACTGGAAACTAATTTAAAATTTGGCATCAGCACATATATTTGTGTTATAGGAATGGGGGAAGCATCAAAGAGGTGCTCCCTATACTTCTCTTTTTAAAAGTTTACACACAGCATGTGAAATGAACAGATGCTTTTTTTGTTGGAGCTATCAGGGTAACAAGAGGTTGAAAGCTGTATCAGGTATTTATTTCAGTCACTGAGATGGCTATTGGCAGAGTTCCACATACCAAAACTAAGGGGAAACTCATGAACAGATTTAAAAAAAAAACATGGAGGAAAGAGACTCTGTGCCTTTTTTCCTCTGTCAACACAAACTGATGATTTAAAGAAAGGAGCAAAGTACTTTTTGCAGGGGAGGGGAGTAATTGGTCAACTTTATGTAATCCTTTCTATAAGGCCATGTTTGAATTTTGGAGAGATTTCTTTGTAATAGTCTCTTAATATAGCCTCCTAATACACTAATCAGAGAGAATGTGACTTAAGCTGATAAGTAATTTGAATCTGAACTTCATAGTTGCTAAAATGCTCCCTTTATTTAGTTGACTGTAATATGGAGCATTGGTGAGAGTGGTGCGACTAAGGTAGATAGGTGTGGGGAAGGATTAAGAAAAGACTGAATTTATTGGCACCTGACTTAGTGAGCAAACAGGAAAGGAATTTCTGGCTATGAAGTTTGTGATTCCACATCAAGATCATTCTTTATAATAGAATAACCACCCACCCTTAGTCCAGAGCCAGAATTCCTCAGATTCTTCCAGCCAGAGGGCCCCTGGCACACTAAATAGTCTTTTATGATATCTGAACACGTAAGTGAGCGTATTTGGCCAGGGAGATTTGCTAGTGAAATTGATCTTGCCTTCCCTGGGTTTTTCCAGTTATACTTATTAATTAAAGGAAAATTAAAACCCAGATTCCCTAAAACGTTAAGTATCAGATACATAAGCTAATCAAGCCCTCAGATCACATTGAATTAGAGTTAGAAGGGACCTTAAAATTCATCTTGAACAAATTGAAAGAGGAATTGTAAATCTCTTTCCCCAAATCTCTGCCAAGTGATTGCTTGAATTTCTTCTCAGACACCTCTGGGGTCTGGAAAGTCATCCATTCAGGGGACGCCCTATTCTTCGAATAGCTGTGAGAAAGCTTTGTGGGTTTGAAACCTGCCCTTGGATCATAGTGTGCCAGCTTAAGTAGACATCCAGAACAAGCTTCCTTCCTCCCACTTCCCAGCCCTTTAGATACTTGATGTTCATCATATTGCTTGGAAACCTTCCCTAGGTCAAACATTTTTGGTTCTTTCTGCTGTTTGTTCCTCAGAGGACAGTCCTTCAGTGTAGGACCAGGAGGAGTCAGCATTGTGGGGCAGCTCCTTTAACAGTTTTAGGACTAAAGAATATTCAAGTTAGAAAAGCTGTCAAGACACAATCTAGTCTGCCCACCCTCCCTTTCAGTTTACAGATGGATAGAGAGTCTTTTGAATTTGAGTGGGCAGAAATTGATCAGCAGCCTCTTTCGAAGTGAGAAATGAAGTGTAAGACATTTTGCCAGTGAAAGGTCTTTTAGTTGCTTAATTATGATCGCAGGCTTCAGCTGACACCTCCTTTTTGCCAAAGACCTCTCTGGCTCAAGTCAGCCTAAGGCTCAGCTCAGAGTTTCACTGCCAGATCTCCATACACCAGCTATTGGCTTCACTTACAGTTTGTATAGAGGGTAGAAATAACTTTTCCATAAGTTTTACCATCTGTATTGACCACATGGTCAGTTGAGAGATTTTAATAGACTTTTTTTCCTTCATAAAATCAGAAAATGACCATCACAAAGGAGCAGCATATTACACCCCTTCTGATATGCAGCTGCCTCTGGTGGACGGGTTTCTGGGTTGCCCTTTGTACTTTCTTTGTTTAACAGTCACCAGGCGTCTAGATGGCTTTTATAAAAGCCAAAAAGCTGTGGACGGGATTGTGGGCCATTTTTCTTTAGAATTTTCCATCATGGTACTTGAAATACAGACCCCTGCTTTTCATTTGGCCCCGAGGAGCTCAGGTTTCCTTGGATGTGCCCAGTGGTGAAGGAGCCCAGGTTTTGGGGCTTGGGGCGCTGCTGCCAGCATCTGCCCCGGCCACCCCTGGCGTCAGTTCCCTTTGCCTCAGTCATCAACGCCATTCAGATCTGTGGGCAAAGAAATCCCGGCTAGGGAATGAACCAAGACCTGACGGACGTGAGGAAAGGGGGAGGGAAGGTGCCTGGAGTTTATCCAGTAACTTGGTCCGAATTGAAGTGCTAGGTTTAAGGCTGGAGTGTTTTGGGGCCCGGCAGGGGCGCGCTAAAGGTGACATTGGAGGGACTAGGGACACCCCTTTGGCGGCAGAGCCGGAGCGAGAAATGATGCCGGCAGATGGGGCCCAGAATGGCCCTTGCCAGAACCGGCTGGCTGCGGGGCGGCGGGGGCGCCCCTTCTGGGTTAGCTCGCCCTAGGGCTAGGAGCCTGGCGGGCTGGGACGCGGCGGGGGCGACAGGGGCCGGGCCAGCGGCGGGAGGGCGGGGCTTTCCTTTGTCAGGGGATTTGCGCTGCGCGCCGAGACTGGCGCTGGTGCCGCTCCCCGCCCCTCGTTCTCTCGGGGGGCGGGGCTCTCCCTCCGGCCCCGGGGGCGCGGTGGGCGTGGGCCCGCCAGCCGAGCGGCGGACGCCGGGCTCCCTCGCCCCTAGTCGCGCAGAAGCCCCTCCCTCGGTGCCTCGGCCTCCAATCCCCTCGGTCGCCCCCTCCCTCCGGCTCGGCAGCTCCTCGCCCCGGCTCTGCCCCGCCCTCCTCCCCGGGCTCTCCGCGTCGGGTTCCCGGGCTTCCAGGGGGGCTGCCCGGGCGGGGCGGCGCGGCGGCGCGGGGAAGGGGGAGGAGAGCCGCCCGCCAGCCGAGCACTTCCAGCGAGCGGCGGGCGAGCGGGCCGCGCGGCGCGAGGGAGGCGGGCTCGCCCCCGCCCGGCCCGAGCGGAGCCTTTTGTTCCCAGCCAGAAGTTTGCATGCCGGGACCGTGACAGCTGCGGGCGGGGAGGACGGCGGGGCCGCGGGGCCGGCGGC
Source organism: Ovis canadensis (assembly GCF_042477335.2). NCBI lineage: Eukaryota > Metazoa > Chordata > Mammalia > Artiodactyla > Bovidae > Ovis > Ovis canadensis. The sequence continues at coordinate 14,744,691 of NC_091245.1, forward strand.
GGCGGCGGCGGAGAATAGAGGCGGCTGCTTGACATGCAGCCCACGGCGTGGCGGCTGCGGACCGGGGACTGGCGGCGGCGGCGGGGGAGGCGGCGCCCACAGCACGCGGGACTCAGCTGCCGGAGGGACCAACTAACTTCCTGAGCGCGGGACTGGAGGCCGGCGCGGCCAGGAGCCACCTGCCAGCCTGCGGTGAGGCGACCGTGGCCCTCGGGGCGCGCGGCGCGGGGAGGCGGGCGGCAGGGAGCGAGCCTTGCCGACTGACCCTCGGCCGCCGCCGCAGCCCTCTGGCCCCTCAAAGACCCGGCGCCGGGCTCCACTCGCCTTGTTTTGCGGCCGCGGCGCTGGGCTGTTCTGGGAGCCACAACAATGCCATGATGTTTTGGAGACAGGAAGCCCCAAGCTGGCCGCGAATGAAGGACTTCCTGTGTTTAAAGTTGCAGGAATATCCGCCGACCAGCCCAGTTCAAATACAAACACCCGAGCTAGGGAGGACGAATGGCTAATTCAGACCAGCTGGACTCTCCAGAGCTGGAACTGAGGATAAAATGAAAAGAATTCTTAGGAGCTTGAGCCATACTTGAAGACCAGAATGGCTGTGCCATTGTTATTAAAGGACGCAATCGATGTAAATCCTCTGCTTCCAATTCTGCTCGGGTGAAAAGTGAGTGGAACTAGATATTGAATAAGACTTGTCAATATCTGATGATTTTTTTTTAACTGACTGAGTTAGAGCTGTGCTCTTAAAAAAATAAAAGCCATAGAAGAAATAATTTTGTTGATTACGTTATACCACTTATCTGTCTGCAACTATGAGGCTGCCAACCTGTGAGGAAAAAACTGTTTCACTTAGAGCTTCTCCCAGAATAGTTTCAAAGTGCAACTTCCAGGCCTTTCTGGAGGGAAGATCCGATTGGGGGGTTCACAGTTATGAACATGTAAAAGGGTTTTTAACTTACGCGGAGTGCATTTTGGGGGAACCTGTGAGAAACTTTTAAAAGGTTGATGGTTCATCTTGATTGAAAAAGTATGGGTAAGCCACTCAGCAGGCCGGATTGTTTAAGGCAGAACCCCACCTGCCTGGGAAAGGGGGAGGAAGAGGACGGCTACATAGAGGATTGCTATGTTCCACAGCGATCTATATATGATACAATGAGGATAAATGAACAAATTGACCAGGGGTCAAAGCTTAATCAGACTTCAAAAAGCACCATGGAAAAGATAGAAGGAAGCACTATATCCAGCAACGGTACGTTAGGAGCAGCCGCTAATGTTTTTGAATCCAGAGCACCAGAAGGCAAAAAGTTGGACGAGAGAATAATATTTGACGCACTAAAGCTAAGCAGTGATGTGCAGAAGTCAGCACCTGTGCCACCCAGAAGGCGGCCAAATGCAGAACGTAAGGACAACGTTAACAGGAGATCTTGGAAGTCCTTCATGCCACCCAATTTCCCAGAATTCGCCGAAAGGATGGAAGCTTCTCTCAGTGAGGTTTCTGAAGCCGGTGTTTCAAATCCTTCCTTGCAAGAGAAGAAGGAGTCCAGTTCTGCATTAACAGAAAGTTCTGGTCATGTGGACCACAAGGAACTTCAGTCAGAGTCAGTAACTCTGGAACATGTGTCTAAATCCATAGGTATTCCAGAAATGCAGGATGTGAAAAACTTAGGTGGAAACAGCCAAGACTTCAGATTGCAGCAGCGCAGTGAGAGCTCTTCCCGTGAATTCCAGCCTCTAGAGTCAGAAGCTGCAGCAGCAAGTGGTAACACAGATGTAATGCAGGAACACAGATTCCCAAGTGCAACCTGGCCCAGAGCCATGAAAAGTTTGGCTAAGGGAGGCTTCAGTGAGAAGCAGCACCCCCTGGGGGACACAGCTTGCACTGTAGAATTGCCACCTCTCTCCCCTTGCCTGAGTGAAGAGCTGTTGGATTCAGAGTTGCATATTCTCATAACCCCCAGCCTCAGGGAGAAAACAGAGTCTGAGCTAAAGTTTGAGGAGGATGAGCGATGGATCATGATGGAGGCTGCGGAGGAGTGGGAGGAAGAGAAACTGTCAGAGAATGGAAAGACTTTTCTAACAGCAGATGAGGAGAAGAACAGCCTGGCAGATATCTTTGAAGAAGGAGAGCAAGCAGATACTGCGGCAGTGGTGGAGGATGGAGTTGGCTGCTCCACCGCTGTCTTGGGAGCTTTTGAGCCCCTAGCTCTTGGTCAGATCCGTTGCTCTGATGACCTGCAGCCTGTTCAGAACTGTTTGGCTTCTGTTCTCGAGGCCGCATCTTTGGATTACAACTGTGTTCTAACAGATGAGAGTGCCGTAGGAGAACTGAGAAACAGGACTGCTCTGGGGCTGGAGGGTCTTGTTTCAGATTTAGAATGCACTGTTGGTCCTGCCGACTCAGAGCAGCTCTCTGACACAGACTCTGTGCAGATGTTTCTTGAACTTGAAAAGGAGTGTTTATCTGAAGAAGGAGTGACTCCTCTAGTTGAGCTGGAGAATCAAGCCTTTTCTGAAGGGCTGGCCCCATCTCAGGACGCAGAAAATTCACTTGTAATCAGTCCTTTTTCAGGGGCTGCCTTAGAAAAGGAGCACGTAGGCCTTTTGAAGGTAAGAACGGAGGACTGCGGTCCTGGGTTGGACAGTGACTCTTTCAATGCCCTGGATTCTTCTCAGGTGCCTAATACTGTGGAATTTACTGCCTACTCTGATTCCATGAGGGACGCTTCCACTGTTAGTGAGGAGGAGGGTGAAAAAGTGCCTTTTAGCCCCGACACTGCCGGGCAATTTAACCTTAGACTCATGACTGATCTGGAGTCCCTGGGAGGATGGTCCAACTCTGATCACAGGGCTTCTCCTAAAGAAAACGTAGCGGACTCTGAGGCCAGGCTGGCCAAAGGACACAGCAGTTTGTCCCAGGTGAATGGTCATGAGGGGGAGGGGAATGCTGAGGAGCGTGTGGAGAGAGCCCCCCTCAGTTCTGCCATTAGCCGTAAACTCACAGATGTTACCTCAGGATCTGAAGGAGAGGCGTTGCTGGACGATTCACCTTTACCAACAGATGAGATTCATCTGGAAGGTGAGAAAGGAGCTATTAATGAAGAAAATAACCGTCTGACTTCCTTGGGAGATGTGGACCCTTGTGAATTGTTGTCAGTGGAAGGAGCTTGTGATGAAGGTGGTGAAGCTCAGGCACTGGGCTATGAAGCCAGGCTGGAGGACCAAGCCTCAGCACACCTTCCTGGTGAACTCCCAGAGCGAGTCTCCCAGAATCTCCAGAGGAAGTCCCCGGAGTCAGAGTTCCTGAGTGCGCACCTGCCGGTTGGACGACTGAGGCATAGCAGAGATGGAGTGGAGACCGTGAATGGGACCAAGCCCAAGCCGAATGTGGCCTCAGTGGAGGAAGGGGAAGCAGAGATGAGAGATCCCAATTCATTGCTAAATACCTTGCTGGAGGAACAAGTTACCAAGGCTAGTAACACGGAAGCCGTTTTGGAGGACTGGGCATCCATCCCACAGAAGCCTGACGCCCCTGCTGCAGTGCCCACTGTGGAGGATGCCCTACATGCTGGAGTGCCTGTCCCAGGGGGAACTGCGATCGCCGCTGTCGCAGTGCCCTTCCCGGAGGAGCATGTCCCAGTTGTTTCTGTGGCCACCATAGAGGCACATGTCCCAGCTGCTTCAGTTTTTACCCTAGAAAAGGATGGCCCAGCTGCTGCAGTAGAGAGGGCTGCTGCCCCGGCTGCTGCAGTGCCTGTTCCTGAGGGGACTGCTCCAGCTGCGGCAGTGCCCACCACAGAGGATGATACCCCAGAGGAGCCTGTCACCCCCACTGGTGCAGTGTCCACCCCAGAGGAGCCTGCTGCCCCAGGTGGTGCAGTGCCCACCCCAGAGGATGATACCCCAGAGGAGCCTGTCACCCCCATTGGTGCAGTGTCCACCCCAGAGGAGCCTGCAGCCCCAGCTGGTGCAGTGCCCACTCCAGAGGATGATACCCCGGAGGAGCCTGTCACCCCCACTGGTGCAGTGTCCACCCCAGAGGAGCCTGCAGCCCCAGCTGGTGCAGTGCCCACCCCAGAGGAGCCTGCCACCCCAGCTGGTGCAGTGTCCACCCCAGAGCAGTCTACTGCCCCAGCTGGTGCAGTGCCCACCCCAGAGGAGCCTGCCACCCCAGCTGGTGCAGTGCCCACCCCAGAGGAGCCTGCCACCCCAGCTGGTGCAGTGCCCACCCCAGAGGAGCCTGCCGCCCCAGCTGGCGCAGTGTCCACCCCAGAGCAGTCTACTGCCCCAGCTGGTGCAGTGCCCACCCCAGAGGAGCCTGCAGCCCCAGCTGGTGCAGTGCCCACCCCAGAGGAGCCTGCCACCCCAGCTGGTACAGTGTCCACCCCAGAGCAGTCTACTGCCCCAGCTGGTGCAGTGCCCACCCCAGAGGAGCCTGCCACCCCAGCTGGTACAGTGTCCACCCCGGAGCAGTCTACTGCCCCAGCTGGTGCAGTGCCCACACCAGAGCAGTCTACTGTCCCAGCTGGTGCAGTGCCCACCCCAGAGGAGCCTGCCACCCCAGCTGGTGCAGTGCCCACCCCAGAGCAGTCTACTGCCCCAGTTGGTGCAGTGCCCACCCCGGAGGAGCCTGCAGCCCCAGCTGGTGCAGTGCCCACCCCAGAGCAGTCTACTGTCCCAGCTGGTGCAGTACCCACCCCAGAGCAGTCTACCGTCCCAGCTGGTGCAGTACCCACCCCAGAGCAGTCTACTGCCCCAGCTAGTGCAATGCCTTCCCCAGAGGAGCCTGCCACCCCAGCTGGTACAATGTCCACCCCAGAGCAGTCTGCCACCCCAGCTTATGCAGTGCCCACCCCAGAGCAGTCTGCCACCCTAGCTGGTGCAGTGCCCACCCCAGAGCAATCTGCCACCCCCGCTGGTGCAGGGTCCACCCCAGAGCAATCTGCCACCCCCGCTGGTGCAGTGCCCACCCCAGAGCAGTCTGCCACCCCCGCTGGTGCAGGGTCCACCCCAGAGGCACCTGCAGTCCCAACTGGTGCAGTGCCCATCCCAGAGCAGTCTGCCACCCTAGCTGGTGCAGTGTCCACCCCAGAGGAGCCTGCTGCCCCAGCTTGTGCAGTGCTCACCCCAGAGCAGTCTGCTACCCCAGCTTGTGCAGTGTCCACCCCAGAGGAGCTTGCAGCCCCAGCTGCTGTACTGTCTGCTCCAGAGGAGTCTGATACCCCAACTGTTAAAGTGTTCACCCCAGAGGAGCCTCCTGATGCAGCTGCTGCAGTGCCAGCTGTGGAGGAAGTGTTCCCTGTTGGTGCACCCTTCCTGGGAGATACTCCCCATGCTGATTCAGTGCCTGTCTCAGAAGGAACTCCTATTCTAGAAGAGGCTTCCCTTACTGGAATGCCGATCCAGGAGGAGCTTGATTGCCCAGCGTTTGGAGTAAAAGAGGTGACTGGCACAGTGCTGCATGGGAAAGTGCCTCTGGCTGCAATTGATGGATTAAATTCAAATGAGGTAATTGTTGCTCATTTTGTTAGGGCAGGATGTGGAGAGTAAAGTGAGATTTGCAAGTTCTGTGACTTGGTGGTGATTAGAAAGGGAACAGATAATTCTTTGGTTCTCTTATGAATGCCTGAGTTTTTCTGGCCTTTTTTGGTCTTTTTATTGAATTTATGGGGGAAATGTGTCTTTCATCTGCTGAAAAACTGTATAATTTAAACTTTTTCTAATTGGGATATAAGCAAAGCTCAAGGAAAACAGGAATGTAAACAGTTTTGCCTTTAATTTTGGAAAAGATTATTAGTGGGAAAGGGTGATTCTGCTTTTGAAATTTATAGTAAGCATGTTCTTTCCTAAATCAAGAGGCTGCTTATTCATTGTTGATGTTTGCAGTCAGGTAGAAGCTAGAGTATATGCACTTTGGATTGAGACCTGAGATACTTTTAACCACTCTGAGACAGTTAAATTTCCTGAGGCTCCAGTTGCCTCATTTGTTAAGGCAGAAGAACCCTGTGAGGGTTGTGAGGATAAAATGAGATCATCCATTCAAAGCACCAAACAGAAGATTTGAGTCATTGTCGATATGTTTCCCCTTTCCCTTTCAAATAGATAATGTTGGTTAACTGAAAGAATTCACCAAAGCAGGTTGGGTGAAAGCCATATATGGATGTGTGAATAGCAGTTTTTAAATACAAATGTGTATTTTTAAAGCCTGGAAAAGGCATGGTAATGATTATGAAGAAGGTATTTTAGTAATCTTGTCAGTCTTTGTGTTCAGAAACAAGTCAATTTTCTTTCCCTGGACCTCTTGTTTCTTAATCTGTGAAATTAGGAAATTGGGCTAATGTCCTCCTAGGTCTCATAGCTCCAAGATTTTGAAATCCTCACGTTAAAGAACATAATGTGTTGTGAACCCTATTCCCAAGATTCCTATCCTTTAGCGTTTCGTAATCAAAGGATTTCAAGAGTGGGAGCTCTCTGCACTTTACTGTCCTGGTGTCATTGGTCACTGATAAGGAGGGAAGGGAAGGAAAGTTATGACCAACCTAGATAGCATATTGAAAAGCAGAGATATTACTTTGCCAACAAAGGTTCGTCTAGTCAAGGCTATGGTTTTTCCGGTGGTCATGTATGGATGTGAGAGTTGGACTGTGAAGAAAGCTGAGCGCCGAAGAATTGATGCTTTTGAACTATGGTGCTGGAGAAGACTCTTGCGAGTCCCTTGGACTACAAGGAGATCCATCTTAAAGGAGACTATCCTTGGTGTTCATTGGAAGGACTGATATTGAGGCTGAAACTCCAATACTTTGGCCACCTCATGCGAAGAGTTGACTCATTGGAAAAGACTGATGCTGGGAGGAATTGGGGGCAGGATGAAAAGGAGATAACAGAGGATGGGTTGGCTGGATGGCATCACCGACTTGATGGACATGAGTTTGAGTGAACTCTGGGAGGTGGTGATGGACAGGGAGGCCTGGCGGGCTGCAATTCATGGGGTCACAAGGAGTCAGACAAGACTGAGTGACTGAACTGAACTGAAGGAGGGAAGGAGTTAGAAGTTTAATCAAATATAGTCAGTGGTACCTGAGTGCCAAGGTGGTTTTACTTTTGTACCATCTCCAGGACCCAAAACAGCGCCTTCCCTGTAGTATGCATTCCTGTTGACCAAGTGGATGAATGTTAATCTCCTGACTATCCATAGATGCTGTGAGAAAGTTGGGTTCACCTCCATTGCAGAACCTTTCAAGGCAGCCTTAGTCAGCTAGGACCAATTAAACATGCAGCTGCCAGCAAGGAAAGATCATTTTAATTGCAGGCTAGAAGCCGTCTACTTTGCCACAGGTTTTCCGCTTAGCTGTGTGGCGGTGGTGTCACCTGGACTTCACAATTATTTTGTAATGGAGCACCCCATCAAGTTAGAGTGCATCACCTTTCAGATTGATGGATTTGATCCACTTTTCTCAGTTTTACTGAATTTGGGATTGACACCAAGATCCCAGCATCCTATGCGAAGTCACCAGCATTCTTGATTACACAGACTATTTCTAGTATAAAGCCTGCAGCAATAGTCGATTTCATTATAAAGAGCCAGTCAAATCTACATAAAGGAAAAATATTCAGAGAAACTCTTAAGTCAGTCTCTGGGATCTCTGGTAGTCTGGCAGCTACATGAGGTAGTCATTTTATGAAATATTGGCTGATACAAATGACAGGAGAAACAAATAATAGCCCAGCTGCAAAACCTGTGATTTAGAATGAATTGCTTTAGATCTTCTTTGTGTGTATGTATAATGTTCACATGTGTACATGGTTAAAATAGATATAACCATTCTAATCGCAATCACCAGGTTTGGTAGAAGAAAGAAAAGCCAGAACTTGTTTGCTATTTCCATAGTGGGATCCTACGTCCTCTAAGAGCAATCTGTGGTTTTTTAAGCCTTCTTCTCATGTGTAGACTTCCTTAGACTTAATTTCCAGTCACTGGTTCAATGAAGAAAACAACCATTTGTATAAAATAGTGGTCCTATAAAATTAATTTGCCAAGGAAGTTTTAAAGCAAAAATTGGAGAGCCTCACAATCTCGGTTCAACACTTGAATCCTCAGCCAATCAACAGAACTTTTATGGATTTATTTGCTTTCTCTAACACTGTTTCTCTACAAGGATTCATTCATTTACTGGATAACTACTGATCATATACCCAGTACTCTGTGCTGGGTACTGGAGCTTCTGCAGTAAATAGAGTTGGCATGGTCCCTGCTCTTGTGGAACTTACAGTGTAGCAGGGGAGGCAGCATGTGTGTTAAATTGCTACGGTCCTGTCTGACTCTGCAACCCTGTGGACTGTAGCCCATTGGGCTCCTCTGTCAATGGGATTCTCCAGGCAAGAATACTTGAGTGGGTTGCTGTGCCCTCCTCCAAGGAATCTTCCAGACTCAGGGATCAAACCAGCATCTCCTTCATTGCAGGCATATTCTCTGCCATTGAGCCACTGGAGAAGCCCAAGGGAGGCAGAAATTAAGCAAAAATGATACAAATATATGGTTATGCTGCTGCTGCTGCTAAGTCACCTCAGTCATGTCCAACTCTGTGCAGCCCCGTAGACAGCAGCCCACCAGGCTCCGCCATCCCTGGGATTCTCCAGGCAAGAACACTAGAGTGGGTTGCCATTTCCTTCTCCAATGCATGAAGGTGAAAAGTGAAAGTGAAGTTGCTCAGTCGTGTCCGACTCTTTGCAACCCCATGGACTGCAGCCTACCAGGCTCCTCTGTCCATGGGATTTTCCAGGCAAGAGTACTGGAGGGGGGTGCCATTGCCTTCTCCATATATGGTTATAAATAGTGGCAAATGCTTTGAATAAAAAATAATAAAAGTTATGATAAGAAACATTAGGGGTATTTAATTTCAGTTGTCGTGTCAAGGAAACAGTTTTAAAACTATAACCTGAAGGATAAATAGAAGTTACTTAGTCAAAGAGCATTCTGGACAAAGGAAATGGAAACTGGAAAGAGCTTGCCATGTTAAAAACAAAAGAGAGCCAAGTGACCGGACCACAGTAAGCAGGGTTTCCAGGAGAGTGTCTTGCAGTGAACCTGGAAAGGTAGAAAGGGGCCAGATGATGCAGGGGCTGAGAAAGAAATCCTGAAGGATCTCTACCTTAAAAGCCATAGGCAAGTATTGAAAGATTGAAGTAGGGGAGTGAAATTATTTTGTTGACATTTTTAAAGGATGACTCAGCTTAAAGATAGATAAAGCTGGTTCACATTGACAAAAAATATTTTTAACATTATTTGGGTTTATAAATCTCAGATTTCTTTTGTCTTATATTTTGATAGTTTATATTATAATTGACATGGAATTCAGAAAACACAGAATGGTTTGCAACTTTAAAAAATCACACTGGCTACTATGTTTAGGATGGATTGTAGGGGATCAAGGACAAAGTAGAGAGGCCTGCCCAGTTACAATTGTCTGGGTGGCTTAGATGGAGAGTCAGTGGATTTGCAGACAGTTGGATGGATCTGAGACACAGTTTAGGGGCAGAATCAGTAAGACCTGATAATGGTTTTCATGTTGGGGGGTAGTGAGGGGAAGTTATCAAGGATGGCATTGAGTGGATGGGTGGATGGATGTTGGAGGGTGGAGGAAACAAAAAGTACCCATTGAACTGAGAAGGCATTTTGAGACCAAAAAAGAAGGCAGGCAGCTCCATATAATCAATGGATCCGTTTATTATGGAGTAACTTACTCTCAGGCTTCCTTGGTTCTCAGCAGTTAAGAATCCGCCTGCCGAAGCAGGAGATGGGGGTCGGGAAGATCCCCTCAAGAAGGAAATGACTGCCCACTCCAGTATTCTTGCCTGGAAAATCCCGTAGACAGAGTAGCCTGGTGGGCTACAGTGCATGGGGTCACGAAAGGGTCAGACACAACTGAGCAACCAAACAACAACTTACTCTCAGGGTAGCATTAGGCAACTACAACCCAGATGCTTTTGCAGCTGCACTCTGCACCGTCATGGGGCCAACCAGGACAGTTCTGCAGTTAACCTAGAGGGTGGGGATTGGTGCTTGGGAAAAGGACTTGTATTCCTAAGGCAAGATTTATGAATGGGTTCTGCTCTATGGGACTAGGAATATACATCAGCAAAGGTTTTCATTGTTTGGGGACTAGCAGAGCATAGGGGCTACCTGGTCCTGATGATTATTAAAGAGTATCTATTATCTACAAAGCCCTTGACAACAGAGAAGTGATTTACTGTACCGTACAGTCCTCGGTGGGGTCAGCAGAAGGACAGGAGAAACTCTAAGGGCCCAAGATGGTGTCAGCTAGGCTCACAGGCCAGTGGGGAATTGCTCAGGGAAGAGCAGCGTTGGGGGAGAGGAAATTAGCAGGTTTACTGTTCAACTTTGGAATGGTGTGTGGCAATATTAAGGAAAATAGGTGGATATTTAGATTTGAAATTCAATATATATATATAATTTTTAGAGTAATAAGCATTTATTATGGTAAGGAATGCCATAGGAATGGGTAGAATTGCCTTTAGGGGAGTGTAGATTGAGAAAAGGCCTCAGGACTGGCGTCCTACCCTTATCTGTGCCCCTCTAAGGCTAACATTTGGAGATCTAGAAGAGAAAGAGGAAGTGCGCGAAGGATATCAAAAAAGGATCAGTCAGGATGAACGCTGGGAGAATGTGGTATTACTATAGATAAAAGTGATTTAACAAGTTCTTTGGGAAATTTTCTGTTTTATGTCCCTGTTGCATCTTACAGCCATGCAATCATTTTTACTAGTGGTCTGCTCTGGGAAATGTCTGCCAGCACTGGTCAGTTAGTAACACGGCACAGTCCATGTGCCATGAAATACTAAGGAGTAGGAATTTTAATATATCTAAAAGCACAAGTTTTGCAAAACAGCTTTATTTGGGAATTAAGAGAAAGGAGCAAGTGTTTTCAGATTTATTTTCTTTAACATTCTGTTCAATTGTGTTCACTATAAATATTGAAAGTACTAGTATATAGAGGCATTTTCATATATTTTTAAACTTCTGGGGAAAAAAAAAAGACAAATACCCATTCCCTGTCAATCCATAGAGTGGACATGGGAACTGAAGAAATCTCAAATACGTTATGTGAAATGTTCACGAGCAAAGTAAATCCAAATTTTAAGAAAAGAATTGGTCTGTTATATGGAAGAGATTATCAAGCTACTTAAATTATGTTTTTACTTTTCTGTATGATTTACACTGATACCAGTAGAGCTTCTTGCCAAGATGGAGGTATTCACTGTTGCCCAGTACATGAGACCCTTAGCCACACATGGCCTTTGACCCCATGAAATGAGGCTAGTGGGTGGAGGAACTGAATTTCTAGTTAACTAGCCACATGTAACTGTTGGCTGCCATATTGGACGACTCAGGAAAAATTACATATCAGTCACAGCATGAGACAGGACTTGATTGCTGGGTAAACGGGGGCTCTTCCATGTGGACTGGACACCTTCCGTCTGTACTTCAGGCATTTCTGCTCCCTTCACCTTTCCAGCCCCTCCCACAGCCATGTTGTTTTTTCCCCTCTGCTCTGATTGTTCTTCAGTGAAAGCACGTTTAATACCAAGTGGAATCATAGCACTTGCTTTCTCCAGGAACCATGTTATTGGAGTAACAGTCATTTTTAGCTGAACTGCTGTGTAGAGTTGCCTAACAATATGGTGTAATCAAATTGTAGTATAAAACGAAGCCCACTGGCAATTACCTTTATAACCTTCCTTTCTCAGTGTCCCCTGGGGCCTTTCCTCCTTGTGACTCACTTGTTCAGCCACAGACCATTCTTTCTAGAATCAGTTTCCTAATCCTAGTGTGATCTGTGGTCTCACATAGGCCAAAATTAGTCTTACCCAAACTTATAATTTTCTTTTGCATTTATTTTTGTCCTGTTGGATTCTTCAGCTTTCATTGATTCCCCTGCCTCCCTGAGCTTGAAGGAACTTTATGTGGAAGAAAAAGGAATGGAAATCTAGACTAGTGGAATGTGGCTGATTTTATCCTCTGACAATTGAGAGAAATCTGATCTTAGGGACAAATATTTATTTCATTTTTTTCCCTTAATACCATTGGAATGGCAGAAGTACTGTTCTCTTTGTTTCCTTTTATAAATTTCTTTTTTTTTTTCTAGTTTTATTTTTTTTTATTTTATTTTTTTTTAATTTTTAGTTTTTTATTTTTTAAATTTTAAAATCTTTAATTCTTACATGCATTCCCAAACATGAACCCCCCTCCCACCTCCCTCCCCAGAGTTTCCTTTTATAAATTTCTAAGTAATAATGGACCTTGACTGCACTAGAAAGAAACACTCACATTGCTTGTTACACTTGTTTACAGTTATAAAATTCCATTGTTTCATGGTAAACATGGATATATAGTATCACTGTTTTTGAGATATTTTATGTATATCTGAGTCTTGCTTAAAATATGTCTGAAGTTGTTAAGGACATCTCCCTATAATACTGGCCCACTTCCCTTTGTAATCAGAGGAATACTACTTCAAGATTATTGGCTGTTTGTGGTCTGTGGCCTTGGAACAGAATGGAATTAAATGGCCACAGGGGTATTAAGCTATGGGGTTGGGATTCTTCACACCATTAATGTGTTTTGGTTAATTATAAGTCCTAGTCAGAGAAGAGCATTGCATGTATCATGGTTGGTTAAAGCTATCCCCCAAGGTATTTTTAATCTTAAGTACTAGTCATTTGATATCACCCTTCCCATTTAGGATTGATAATGCATCACACTTTCATGGTATCTTGAGGCTGATGCTTCTTTATTCTCAAGAGCTTTTTGCATTAAAAAATTAACAACAGAAACAAACTATGAGTCATGGTTTAAATGCCTAAGTAGTGCCATAACTCTCTGTAATTGCTTGTCCATAGGAGAATGTTTTGAAATGTGAAACCACATTCTTATTTGATACTTCTTGTACAAGTGGCTTGTTTTGTCTTGTTACCCACTAGCCCTCCTTTGTTAAAGCATGCCTCCCCCAAGAATAACCAGTCACTGTCATGCCTATAGATTAAATCTTCTTTGGCTTACAATTATCTAGATGTTTCAGAAAGAACAGGTGGATCCTCTTCAGATGAAACTGCAACAGGTGAATGGGCTTGGCCAGGGCTTGATTCAGAGTGCCGGAAAAAACTGCGATGTGCAGGGTTTGGAACATGACATGGAAGAAATCAACGCTCGGTGGAACACACTAAATAAAAAGGTGAGTGAACGGAGGGCATAGAAAAAAGATATGGCAATTTCAGGTTTCCATGGCACCTGAATGCAAATAAAACTTCAGTAGTTCCAACCTGGAGTTAGGAAAAGGGATGAGAAGGCATTTCAGAACTCTCCCCTTTCTCCTCTGTGTCTGTGAAACAGGTTGCACAAAGAATCGCACAACTGCAAGAGGCTTTGTTGCATTGTGGGAAGTTCCAAGATGCCTTGGAGCCATTGCTCAGCTGGTTGGCAGACACTGAGGAGCTCATAGCCAATCAGAAGCCTCCATCTGCTGAGTATAAAGTGGTGAAAGCCCAGATCCAAGAACAGAAGGTAAGGGAGAATGTTGGGGCAGTGAACGGTAACAGCCGAAGGGAATGACAGACAACACAATTTGCTTATAGTTTCAGGAGCACAGTTAGGAGTTTAGCAGAATCCTAACCTACCTTGTGTGATCCAGAAAAGAAAGATGGAAATTGATTTTTGTCACCTTTGTAATCTCCTAGTTTACCGTGCCGTATGTTGAACTGAGAAGTTTTGCTGGTTCACTTATCCTGTTTCAGTGTTTGTCACCACTTTATCTTAAGAGATTTTGAGTGTTTTTAGGGTCGGCAGTATTCTAAATAATGTTGTATATCATGTATAAGGTTCTCGCTGGTTCCCCGCCCCCTTGGTTTAATTTCCACTTCAGTGCCTTTTTCTCTTGGTTCAAGTTAAATTCCTTTTCAGTCACATGATGACAGTCACTGCTCCATTTAAAAACCTGAGTGTAGGAAAAGTTTATATGAGTGGTAGGAATTATATCTCATGTTTTTGCCTCAGGTTGAGGGGAAAAAAAAAAAAAACTTCCCTGTTAATTAAACTTAGGGCTCGATGAGGTGAGGTTTTTGGATTTTGTATGTTTTACTTGTTTTGGATTTTAAAAGTGACCCCATGTTATCTTTTTTCATTCTCTTTAAACATGTACATCAGTTGCTCCAGAGGCTACTAGATGATCGAAAGGCCACAGTAGACATGCTTCAAGCAGAAGGAGGCAGAATAGCACAGTCAGCTGAGCTGGCTGATAGAGAGAAGATCACTGGACAGCTGGAGAGTCTTGAAAGTAGATGGACTGGACTACTCAGCAAGGCAACAGCCAGGTAAAGCCAAGACTTGTGTCACTGAGATGCTGTAAAAGCCCCTGGATGACGCTCATGGAGCTCTGGAGGTGTTTAACAGCTTTTATCTTGAAGAGGGATAAGTTTTTAGAGATGATCCGCATAACCAGAGTGACTCTCAGGAAATGAGCCTCAGCTCTTCCGTCAGTTTCTGAGAGCTGGGAGACTCATTGCTCTGTGGTGGTGCTCAGTTGCAATATCATCATATCATGCTTTCAAATGATAGACGTGGACTCCTACAATCCAGCCAAGTAATTTTCTGAGTTTTGGAAACAGATTTCTTTTTTTTCCCATTAATATTTATCAATCATGTTTCTGATACTTGGAATTAAAAAGTATCATGTTTCTTTTCTGTTAACTTATCCCAGTATTAAGGGGTCTAGGAGCTAGCCTGCATCTAGGAGCTAGCCTGTGGTTCTATTAAATGAGCATTCAAGAGCTGCATGGACTGTCTTTACCAAAAGCTGCAGGCAGGCAGTGTACTTCTCTCCTCCACAGAGGTGGTTCCTCTCTTTCCATAGCTATCAGTTTGTCCAGTGTCACTTGAACTTAATAAGTCACACTGGGTCTTTACTTTCAGCTGGTACTGTTCCCAGTTTTAAAAGTAAATGATAATGAATCAGAAATGAGTATGAGAGTTGTAAAGTTGATCACTTATTATTTAGGTAGCTATGGGTAGTCTAGAGGTAACCCCCTCTTCAGTCTCTTTACCTGTTCATGGCTGGCTTGTTTCTCATCTGAGCTACGAAGTATTTACTTGCCCATGTTAGTAGGAGAAACAAAAGAAAGAATTCAACTTACTTTCATTTCCAAATTGCACTGCTTTTTTTCTTCCCTCTTTCTATCCATTTCCAGTAATAGTACCATTGACCCTCCAACTACCTGGGTTTAAAACCTCAGCCTCATTTTCTTTTTATCATTTTTTCCCTTCTCTGCTTTGTGTCCCATATCTATCGGGATACTAAATTCTATCTATTTTGTGTCTACAGTATCTTTCCTCTCCATCCATTTCTCTGATTCCAGTTCACTTGCCTCAGTTCATGACTTATGAACTCTCACTTGGGCTCGTTCCCATGAGGTAGCTCACCTGAGGGCAGCCTCCTAACTAGCTAACCGTAACCACTCTGCTGCTGTTTCCCCTCAGGCCTTCCCTCTGCACAGTCAGAGACATCTAATGACTGCCTGTTGCCTATAAAATAGTCTCATTAGCCCACCATTCAAAGGTGGCCTTAACCCACCTTTCTTCAGTGCAGTTCAGTCACTCAGTTGTGTCCGACTCTTTGCGACCCCATGAACCACAGCACACCAGGCCTCCCTGTCCATCACCAACTCCCAGAGTCTACCCAAACCCATGTCCATCGAGTCGGTGATGCCATCCAGCCATCTCATCCTCTGTCATCTCCTTCTCCTCCTGCCTTCAATCTTTCCCAGCATCAGGGTCTTTTCCAGTGAGTCAACTCTCTGCATGAGGTGGCCAAAGTATTGGAGTTTCAGCTTCAACATCAGTCCTTCCAGTGAACACCCAGGACTGATCTCCTTTAGGATGGACTGGTTGGATCTCCTTGCAGTCCAAGGGACTCTCAAGAGTCTTCTTAGTTTCTGCTGTTCTTCTCATTCTTTATGGTCAAAGTAACCCATATTCGGTTCTTCAGTGTCTTCGGTCAGTTTCCGAATTCTGTCTTTGCTGATGGTGTTCCATCTTCTATGAAAGACTTTTGTTCATCTCCCCTGCTTTTATGAAGCTTTTCTTTATTCCCAAGCATAGAATAGTTTCATCTTCCTCTTAACTGCCCTGACTCTTCATGTGAACCTTGTATTATGGTCATTATTTTATGTGCTTACCTCCTAGGTCCTTAAGCTCACTAAAGTCATGATTGTTCCTAATGTATCTATTTATGAATCTTTCCTTCTATCCTACTTGCTTCCATGTTCCGAACACAGTTTCTGGACCAGTATTTTAAAGAGAAATACCAAGAGCAGCAGCATTTGTTAAGGCATCCTAAAGAATTCTGTTTAGGTTCTTTAATATTGTATTTTTGATGCCTCCAAATTATTTTAGCTCTTCTCTTTCCTACCCCAAATCCTGTTACAGTGATTTCTTCAGATTTTCAAATCCTGGAGTCATAGATAATTCAGAAAGATCTAACAGTCTAGGACAGTTCTTTAAGAATTAAATTTTTAAAATTTAAAATTTGGAAAAAAATAGACACATATATATGTATAACTGAATCACTTTGCTGTAAACCTGAAACACTAATAAAACTAACATTAATTTTATTAATCAGCCGTACTCCAATATAAAATATAAAAATGTTTTTAAAAGTTTAAAGCAAAAAGAGTAAAATCTTTAAGCAGGTCATTAACCAATGAAAATAAACCACCAAGCAATTTATTTAAGATTATATTTTATGTTTTACTTGTATTGATTGAAGATGTAGTTTGAAGGTTGACATAAACTAAGAAAGGAAATTCTGTACTTTATATTGACGTTTAAAAATAGCATCTAGAAATACATTTTTCTTTACACTCAAGCATTACATTTCCGGATAATTCAAATGGCAGGTCTTTATATTAAATCATTTATTATTAATATGTTTGTCCAGAGTACCCAGCATAGGACCTGACACAAAGCAGATGTTTAGTAAAGATTTATTGAAATATAAGTACTTCCCATCACCCAGGCCCTTTTCAAATAACACAGCGCTTAGTCTGATCTTAATGGTCCAGAGTCATTGTTATGGCCTTTGATGATTATTCTGTGTGCTAATATAGTTCTATGGTTGTTTTTGTGTCTTTTGTTTATTAGGCTGCCTTCAGTATTCAGGCTTCCCCTCTCCTTTGTAATTGGCTGATTTTAATCTATAGGGTATTTGAAATCCACACTTAGTATGGATGTTATGTTAAATAAGATTTAAGATTCCAGTTATAAAGTACATAGTTCTTTTGGGTGCCATTTGCCTTAGCAGATTCAGCTAGTTTGAGTTTTTGTTTTTTTTTTTTTTTTGCCTTAAGTCAGAATTCAAAGTTATGCTCTGAGGCTTGAAATTAATAGAAGCCTGACTGATTTAGGGGTGATAGGAAGGAAGTTCTTGTTCACAGCTTGATCTACTTGTGCTCTTCAAATCCTGTCTTTTCTCTTCATAAGTGAAGGTAGCAGTGACAGGGAAAAGAGAAATGAAGACTGATCGATTTTCCACTCCTTTAAACGTTATTTTGGTCACATGCACAGAGGATGCACGTGCTACATCCCATAGGAGAAAGAGTAGAAGGTCTGATTCTAATTCTCACTGTGCCATTGCTACCCTGTGGGCGATCTGGACAGATCTTTCTTTAAGCCTTCAGGCTTGGTTTTCTCTGTTTATAATAGTGGCATAATGATGCCTATCTTACAAGGTCGTGACAGAACCTAAATAAGGTACTGCAAGCCTTTAAAACAGCAAAGTGCTGTTTTCTGTGTGTTCTGTTTGCTATTGATATTTCAGATGTGCCTGGTTAAGATTGGTCTTTTACTGAATATAGTACTGTTAACAGTTTTAATGTGACTTTTTGCCTGAGCAGCTTGTTCTATATATTCGTGTAGGCAGAAACAGCTGGAAGATATCCTGGTTCTGGCCAAACAATTCCATGAGACAGCTGAGCCTATTTCTGACTTCTTATCTGTCACAGAGAAAAAACTCGCCAACTCAGAACCTGTTGGCACCCAGACTGCTAAAATACAGCAGCAGATCATTCGGCACAAGGTAGGAAGTAGTTATGGTAAATGAAAACACAAAACTGGAATCAGAAATCCTAGAAAACTTCCTGCAGCATTCTAAAAGATGTATTTTGGGGTTTTTTTAATAAGTTTAACTTAAAATATGGTCCACTTATTAATTGGACTAGTCACATTCTTCAAGTAAAAACAGAATTGGACTTATAGGCTACCATCAGAAAAAACAGCTTTTTGTTCTCTGTTTTTATGTTATTTTTACCCTTCCATAGGTAAACTTATATATTATTATTTATTATATCATTTGTGATTCATTGTCTCATGTTTACTTTTCATTTATTTTGTTTCTGTTATTCATTTTTTCCATCTGGATTTCCAGGCTCTGGAAGAAGAAATAGAAAGCCATGCAACAGATGTGCACCAGGCAGTCACAGTTGGGCAGTCCCTCTCCTCCCTGACGAGTCCTGCAGAGCAGGCTGTGCTGTCAGAAAGGCTAGACTCGTTGCAGGCCCGATTCAGTGAGATTCAAGACCGGTGCTGTCGGAAAGCAGCCCTGCTTGAACAAGCCCTGTCTAATGCTAGGCTTTTCGGGGAGGATGAGGTGGAGGTGCTCAACTGGCTGGCCGAGGTTGAGGACAAACTCAGTTCAGTGTTCGTAAAGGATTACAGACAGGATGTCCTCGAGAAGCAGCATGCTGACCACCTGGTATTCATGCTTTCCATTCTTATTGGTTATGTTACTAAGTTATTTTGTCATTTTAATTCATGTTTGTCTTCATTTCTCTCTCTCTCCCCCCCTTTTTTTTATTCCAAACATTTCAAATTTATTTTATACACAAGTGCTTAGTTACAGACTTGTTGCTAAGGACTAATCTATTTTTTGATGAGTCCATGGAAATACTTAACAAACTGAGTCATTAATTCTAGAAGATGATCCAGAGTGTAATCAGGAGCCATCTCTATTCCAGCTCATGTTTTACATCACTCAGGAATGTATCATTCAGCTACCACTTGAGCACTTATGCAGAGGAGTATGTACTTTAACAAAGTGTTAGTCACTCAGTCATGTCCAACCCTCTGCAACCCCATGGACTGTAGCCTGCCAGACTCCTCTGTCGATAGAATTCTCCAGGCAAGAATACTAGAGTGGGTTGCCATTTCCTCCTCCAGAGGATCTTCCTGACCCAGGGATCAAACCCAGGTCTCCTGCATTGCAAGCAGATTCTTTACCATCTGAGCCACCAGGGATGCCCAAAACTTTAAGAAAACCAGATTACTTAACAGTGTTCAGCATTTGATCATATAGTGGTAACTTTTTAAATGTTTCTAGAATTTATATGCTCGAAGTGCAGGAATTCTGGGTCATCTTAGTAGAAAGAACAGTTTGCCCTTTTGTTTTGTTTTTATGGAATTTCTTTGGAAATGGTAGATTCTTCTACTTCATTGACTTCAGATATTGAGAGTTTTTAACTAGGATTCTAATTTAAGTTGGCCTGTTATTGCTGATTTTCTTTTTTTGAACTTTATGCCTTTTCCTTTGTTTTGGACATAGTAGACA
This sequence comes from Ovis canadensis, assembly GCF_042477335.2. NCBI lineage: Eukaryota > Metazoa > Chordata > Mammalia > Artiodactyla > Bovidae > Ovis > Ovis canadensis. The sequence goes on from NC_091245.1 coordinate 14,764,358, forward strand.
TTTTTTGCTGAATTCTTCTTCTGCCTTTCTTGGGTTCAGGTTTGGTACCAATAGGTTAGTAAAGTGGATTAAGTCCTAAATCTCTTCTCATCAAAGGAAGGCTTGCCTATAAGTATCTGATTTCATTGTTCTGAGTAATTAAAGGGGTAACCAAAGAGAAAACGAAGGAATCAAATATCTCATGTTTAAACTGATATTCATCTCCTTATTTTAAATTTGGTCTCTTAAGGGTCTCACATTTCTTCCACTTTGTTGTGTCATAGTTTTAGGATTAATGGTGTTCTTTCCTTTCAGGCTTTAAATGAAGAAATTGTTAATAGAAAGAAGAATGTAGATCAAGCTATTAAAAACGGTCAGGCTCTTCTGAAACAAACCACAGGTACTTTGAAAAGTGCATCTCTTAGTGCCTGGTCATACAGACATTAATCAGCACTCTGCACTAGCCACTTCTCTTTGTAGATGGGAGGGGCTTAATACTCACTGATTGTATTATCATGTGCTTCCTGGCAACTGGGGCTTGGGTTTCTATTTCCTGCTACATCTTTTATTGAAACACTATATTGTCTCAGATCTGGTTATAGATGAAAACTCTCCCTGCCCTCCAATATGTTGAATTACCAGCATTTACTGAAAGATGCGAAAAGTGTCTAGAAAAACCTGCAGTCAAACTCAGATCCTAATAATCTCAGAAGTCATTTCTTTTATTGATTGAAGGTTTCTTTCCCACTTCCCTTGGTGTGGGACGCTAGGTGAAGTCACTGCCATAGGGAGAGAGTATCCATAAAAGTTAAGCTCTGACTTGAATAAAGAGAGGTTAAAAGGGCTCCCTTGTAGCCTATTAGACACAAATAAACGGTGTGCTGTCTCCCACAGGTGAAGAGGTATTGCTCATTCAAGAGAAGCTGGATGGCATAAAGACTCGCTATGCAGACATCACAGTCACTAGCTCCAAGGCTCTCAGAACCTTAGAGCAAGCCCGGCAGCTGGCCACCAAGTTCCAGTCTACATATGAGGAACTGACTGGGTGGCTGAGGGAGGTAGAGGAGGAGCTGGCAGCCAGCGGAGGACAGTCCCCCACAGGGGAACAAATACCCCAGTTTCAGCAGAGACAGAAGGTGAGCTGACATCCCACACTGTAAAGGGAAAGAATTTTTCTCTTAGAATCCTGAAGTTCCAATTCTTGAGTTTTACACCATCTATCTTTACCTGAAATCTAAACCAAAAATGTCTGTCTGCCTTGTTTTCTGTTTATTCGTGGAAAAATAAGTTTTGACATAAGGACAGGCCTATATAAGAGCATTTATCATGGTCTGAAGAAGAAAAAAGATTGACTCTGAATACCCTAGGAAGCTTGCTTCATATGGAACATTTTAGAACTCACTGTCATAGTTCACTCTCTAAAAGAGTACCTCATAGTCATCTCTAATTCTCCTGCAGGACCTGTGCAGTTCTAGATGCACAGAAATACGGTGCATTTGTTGAGGTGAATAAATGCCTATGGTTAAAGCATTATTTATCATTCTGTTGAAGTAAGGAGGAAAAAAAGCAAGAAATACCATTCATGTTACCCAGAGACAGTCTGGCCTGAAAAGTCTTGCTGACAGTTCTAAGCAGCTGAGCCTAAAGTCAGGCTGTGGAGTGACTGAAAAATCTGAGACAAGAAAAAAAAATAAGTGAAGGAAGGAGGTCAGAGCCCTGCTGGGATGTGTGGTAGAGTGAGCATTTTCCACCCAGCACAGCTGCTAATGTGCTTAATTTAGCAAGAGATGGCCTGAAAACTTTTTTCCCTCTTTAGGAACTGAAGAAGGAGGTCATGGAGCACAGGCTGGTGTTGGACACAGTGAATGAGGTGAGCCGTGCTCTCTTAGAGCTGGTGCCCTGGAGAGCCAGAGAAGGGCTGGATAAACTCGTGTCCGACGCCAACGAACAGTACAAGCTGGTCAGTGACACTGTTGGACAAAGGGTGGATGAAATTGATGCTGCTATTCAGAGATCACAACAGGTAATCTTTATAAACACCCCTGCATTAATATTTTAGGCAGCAGGGATATATATATATGGGAAGTACAAAACTATGACCCACATACATACAGTTTCTGGAATAGGAATAAATGAGATCAAGCTAAATCTGATGCAGCAAATTATCTCAGTGGTAGGAAGTGATTTGATAAAGTTATGTGAGGGTAGATCTAGGTTTGACTGAAGATGCTTGACCCCTTTGAGGAGAAAAGAACTTGAAAAAGAAAAGTGTGTGGGCCCTTTCCTTGCTAATGCCCTGCTTAGAGGCAGATGGTGATAAGGGTAGATAATACCTAGATCGAAAAGGTCTGAATGCATCAGTCTTAGTTTGACATCATCAAGTGTTTCAGCATTAGATGGAAGAGGGGACAGAACCAAGAACTATAATTACTATCAAATATGCTAACCAAAATAGCAGAGCCATCCAAAATAGAATGCTGCCAGTAAACACAGGTGTCATGTTTCCCTCAATCATTTGTCCTTCCTGCTTTCTGGGAAAAGTTGTTTTCCTTTGTAGGTGGATATGCACCTATTAATGTGCCATGGTGCAAAAATAATATAACATGACCCCTTGGGTTCATGGTGATAGGTAGTTGCTTTCTGAACCCCACGAAAGTTTGTTTTGATTCCAAATTGTGGCCAGATATCTAAGAATGAGATTTATCACACTTGGGAACTTCTCTTTAAATATTAGTGTAACTGGGCAACATTGATAAGGAAGAGACAGAAGGTTGAGGGGCCCTTATTAAACAGTGGCCACATAGAACATGTTCTCTTGTTGTTGGTGTCTTTGCGTATGACTTGTCATTGCCTGCTGCATCCCATTTAAAGGCTTGCTGTTCTTCGGCAGTCTTAAACTTCTTCAGCTAAGCGAGTAGTTCCAAGTTAACTTGGCTCCGCCATCTGCTGCCATGTTAAGTTTGTATTTAAACATATGACTACTGCTATTTAGTGTGTGGATAGGAAAAAAGATTGGCAGAAAGAGAGCACAGTCTCATAAAAGTACTCTCATTAGAAAGTGTATTTCTTTTGAAGAGTCTTAGTTTCCATTGTTATTTCTAGCTATGGAACCATTGACTGGGTTCTGGAATGTCTTTCCAAAGAAGTTGGAATAGGATCAACTCATATTTGTTGAAATATAATCAATGCTAAATTTTCTGCATCTTGGATTTGCAACTTTTATGAAGTTCTCACCAATTTGGGCTTTACTCTATGAGATGTAAACTGCATTACTGGAAATCTAGGCCTTTCTGTGTTGAATAAGTTAGAATTCTTAGAAGGAAGACAGTGGCTGTAATATGTCCATTTTTCTTCGATATGTCTGTCAGTATGAGCAAGCTGCGGATGCAGAGCTAGCTTGGGTTGCTGAAACAAAACGGAAACTGATGGCCCTGGGTCCAATTCGCCTGGAGCAGGACCAGACCACAGCTCAGCTGCAGGTTCAGAAGGTACGTCACTGGCACGGTCACTCCGTTCTGAGCTAGAAGAATCATCAGTCACTTAGAGTGACTAGCACAGAGTTTCTGGCTATTCCAAGTCAAGTAGAATGATTTAGAGTCATGATGGTGGATAGAGACTTAATTTTATAAATATTTGGTTAGGATGAAGAAGGGACTTTTTGCTTTGTGAAAAGGGAGAAACAGGTCTGTTAATCCAGGAAAGAATAGTTAGCAATTTTCTATGTGGGTTTTCAGGGCGGAAGATATTTTTGTAAGCTACTGAAAGATAAGCATTGGAGATAGGTGGATAGACAAAGTGTCAAACTTCTTAAGAACAGTTTTTAATGTGACTTTATTAAAGCAAAGGATTTTTCATAGAGTATGTCTGACTTTTCACTAACTCAGGCTTGGGGTCCTTGTGTTACTTAACAATAGTTTACTTTTCAAAGGCTTTCTCCATTGACATCATTCGACACAAAGATTCCATGGATGAACTCTTCAGTCATCGTGGTGAAATCTTTGGCACATGTGGGGAGGAGCAAAAAGCTGTACTGCAGGTAAACTACATGTGTTTATTCACCATATTCTTATCTTGCTCATGGTAATTTGGAAGTACAATTGTGAGATGATAGTTTAAGAAGGGTTTTTTCCCCTCTATTACTGATAGTGATATTTAAGTCCAAGATGATGTCCTAGGGAATTCAGACTCCTCACCCTGTGTTCACAAATGTCTAAACAGCCATACTGTATGATGTGAAATGCATTGCAAATCCATGTTCTTAATAACAGAGGAATTGCTCCTTGTCCTCAGTCCGTAATGAGTTATGTTTCCAGGTAGATAGATTTTTCAGAACCAGATCCAGATATTAATTCCTGCTTTCAATTCAATTCAGTTCAGTCGCTCAGTCATGTCCGACTCTTTGCGACCCCATGAATCATAGCACGCCAGGCCTCCCTGTCCATCACCAGCTCCCGGAGTTCACTCTAACTCATGTCCATCGAGTTGGTGATGCCGTCTGGCCATCTCATCCTCTGTTGTCCCCTTTTCCTCCTGCTCTCAATCCCTCCCGGCATCAGGGTCTTTTCCAGTGAATCAACTCTTCGCATGAGGTGGCCAAAGTACTGGAGTTTCAGCTTCAGCATTGGAAGCACCAGTCCTTCCAGTGAACACCCAGGACTGATCTCCTTTAGGATGGACTGGTTGGACCTCCTTGCAGTCCAAGGGGCTCTCAAGAGTCTTCTCCAGCACCACAGTTCAAAAGCATCAATTCTTCAGTGCTCAGCTTTCTTCACAGTCCAACTCTCACTTTCATACATGACCACTGGAAAAACCAAGGCCTTGACTAGACGGACCTTAGAGCCTTCTAAAAAAAATTGTTACCCATTTCTAAAAGAATTGGCCAACAGAATCCATTTGTACACCAGTTTTGTTTGTTTTATTTATAAAGTGAAAGCCACTTAGTCATGTCCGACTCTTTGCGACCCCATGGACTAAACAGTCCATGGAATTCTCCAGGCCAGAATACCAGAGTGGGTAGCCTTTCTGTTCTCCAGGGAATCTTCCCAACCCAGGGATCGAACCCAGATCTCCCACATTACAGGCAGATTCTTTTAACAGCTGAGCCACAAAGGAAGCCTTTTTTGTAAAGGGCATGGGTAACTACTATTTCCTCAGAAATCTTCATAAATTGAGCTGCTCATACGAAACATGCGAAGTATAAATAGCAGGTTTGTGGACACTCTTATCAGAGAGGAAAAGACAGATGAAAGTTGATGAGCGAATCCCCACTGTAGCCCCTGATACAGTCAAACCAACCTATTGCAATAATGCTGGATCTGAAGTTGTGAAAGGTACTCACTAACGGGCTGTTTTTGCTGTGTTGTGCTTGTGCTATTTTACTGCTGGCAAAATTGTTTTAAAAATTATAGAAATAATGCATATGTGTGATAGGAAAATTCAAAAATTCAGTTAAGTATAAAGAATATAAAAATCACTTGTAAACTTGTTAGATTAATTGATTTTTGTTTTTTTGCATTTTAGTGTATATTCCTTTATACTTTTTAGTGTATATCTACTTAAATTTTTTATTTAAAGAAGGATTCATCACGTTAATAATATTTACACTTCTTTTTGTTGTCCATAGGAAAAGACAGAGTCTCTGATACAGCAATATGAAGCCATTAGTCTGCTCAATTCAGAGCGTTACGCACGCCTAGAGCGGGCACAGGTCTTGGTGAACCAGTTTTGGGAAACTTATGAGGAACTCAGTCCCTGGATTGAGGAGACTCGGGCACTCATAGCACAGTTACCTCCTCCGGCTATTGATCATGAGCAGCTCAGGCAGCAGCAAGAGGAAATGAGGGTAAGGAGCATGCCGAGTTTTATTTAATTGCACAACTGGAGATGGGCTGCACAGTTTGAGAAACAGCCTGTTTATGAGTACCTACCAAGTGTAAGTCTGTTTTGAAGTTAATTCTTAACCCATTAGAATTTCTTTGCACAGGAAAAATGCATATCTGAAATATTTCCTTTGTTCTTTAATATGAATCAGTTAAAGAATGAGATTATAGAGATGTCAGGAATGTGAGTATTAGAGAAGTAAACAAAGCGCCACATGAAAATCAAGGGAACTTAAACTCTTTCCAGCGACAACAGTGTTCGCAGACTCGGGTGTGGTTGGGTGGCCTTTTCCTTGTGGTTAGGCCCCAGCTGGAGTGAGAGCCCCACCTCAGGAATGTCAGAAAGCAATTTGCTGCAGAGACTTAAGATGAAAGGAGAATTTGTAGACACTTCAGCTGATGGTATTACCATCAAAGATGGGTTTTTTATGTTTATTTTGTTTGTATATGGCTTGTGCTTACTCCTATCTCTGCATTCCTGTAACAGGGAGATTGAACTGGAAGTAGCCAGCCGTAGAGTCAAGGAGCAGTTGGATTCCCAGAAATATTGTTTGTAGTTTGTCCTGCTTAGTGTCTCCCAGTCTGCACAGGGAGATAGACGTTAAACCACTGAGACTGCAGTGGAGTACAAAGTACTTCTGAGTGCAGAAGGCAGTGGGATACTTTTGTTTTGAGAGCAAGAGTGAGGGAGGCTGTCTCTGGGAAGCTTCTTGGGTGGCGGAATATCTGAACTGGCTTTTAAAAATCAAGGGAATTAGAGTCAGTGCCCTAAGACTTAGATTTTCGCCCCCTCCATAAATGGTGAGATGTTGGGACTTGCTGGATATTATCAGTTTAGTTTGTTCCATTGGTATGAGCTCTGATTACAGTATTTAAACAAACAAACTGGTATTAAAAGACTCATTTTAATCCATATTTTTTTACATAGCAACTGAGGGAATCCATTGCTGAACACAAACCTCATATTGATAAACTGCTAAAGATAGGCCCTCAACTAAAGGAGCTAAACCCTGAAGAGGGGGAAATGGTGGAAGAAAAATACCAGAAAGCAGAAAACACATATGCCCAAATAAAAGAGGAGGTGCGCCAGCGGGCCCTGGCTCTGGACGAGGCTGTTTCCCAGTCGGCTCAGGTATGTCTGTGTCTTAAACTCATATAACCTTCAGCTGTCCTTTAGTCTAAGCAGGAGGCTCTGTATCAGTATGTCCGTATGCCCAGGAATGTCCAGACCATGTATGCTGGTGATACATTATCAAGAGACTGGGAGCCTTTGCCCATTTGCATTTTTATTCCAGGAAGCATTGGTTACACTGACAGCTAGGAGGAGGGTGAAATGCATCTTGGCTGGTGTATCAATTGTCTGTATGGTTTTCTTCAAAACTTGATATCGTGGTGATCCTTTAACAGAGGTGATTTTGGGGTAAATTCATCTTGAAGCAGCAAATGCCTCAAGTGAAGTCAGATTGCCATTGGACCTGTTGCTTCCAAGATGCAGACAGCACATTCGTTTTCCTACTCAAGAGGCCACCAGCTTGCTCCTCGTTCAGAGAAAGATACTTGACTAGGGAGAAGTTAGAGCCGAGGAGAAACAAACCACTAGCAGTAGAGTTTAAAGCATGTAACTACATACTTTTCAACTAATATATTACTGTTATGTCTGGGTAATTGATTCCTGCGTTTAGTCAGTATTCTTGGTTGATATTTGTACTTACTCACGTTTCCCCCACCTTCCGTCCCATCTCCGCTCACATTGTGGAATGTGTTACTTTGTGTTGTTGCTGCCTGCTCCTGTCTTCCCCACATCGTCACATTTCATTGTTGTGTTGACTGCGCCCACCATTACAGATTACAGAGGTAAGGTGCCCACCCCCATTGGGATTAGGGTGTTCTTTTGAAGCTGAGAATTGAGAGGGTTATTTACAAGGAAACTTGCCTTAACTTTAGTGGTATAAATTTTATTAATGCAGTCTATTGTGCCAGTTTCATTTGGGGCATAACCTAGAAGTGAGGGAGCAATGGGAAGGGATTTTGTTTACCATGTAATTTCCTATAGGACATTGAACAGTTGGTGAGCCTTATTCTAGTTGATGAATCCAAAGTTGGCTTTAGGGGGCAGGCTTATCTGTTTTGCTCCCTTTTCTCCCCTCTCTGCTCCATATTAAAAATCACAGTTTTACAATTATAGATATGTTATAAAACCTGTAGAAAAGTGGAAAGAGTAGTTCTCTTGGAATAAGGTTAGATTTGACCTTCCCTAATTATCTTTCATCATGTCAACATTTTCCTTTCTCACTATTACATCCGGTGGGTTGTTGAATTGCATGTCATGGTACTTTTAAACTCCAAGTCATGTAGCGTATTGAGTTCCCCATCCATTTACACAGTTGGTGGAGGGCATCTAACTTGTTGGTCTAATCTGTTGCATGCAGCTGTCATCTGAGATGTTGACACACTGACTCTCACTGGTTTCATAGTCTTGTCCCTTTTTCATCACATTAGTTGGAATAGGGAAACTATTGTAGCACCATTAACAATGTGAGTTGAGTTTTGGTATATTAAGCAATAGCTTTTTGAGTCATCAGATACTTTTCTGATGGCCCAGCTCTAGTGTACTGTACCCAAAATGGTTTCTTAGCCACAGCCAGCACTTGACAATCCTAGGGCTAGGTTGAGCATAGGTTTTATCCGAAATAGTAAATTTATACACTGGCCTTAATCCCTAACGTTTACCCCAGAAGTGTGATGCAGCACTGCTGTGATGGCTCATGGTCCAATATCTGTTTAGTTCCATGATAAAATTGAGCCCATGTTGGAAACTCTGGAGAATCTTTCCTCTCGCCTGCGAATGCCACCGCTGATTCCTGCTGAAGTGGACAAGATCAGAGAGTGCGTCAGCGACAACAAGAGTGCCACCATGGAGCTGGAAAAACTGCAGCCGTCCTTCGAGGCCCTGAAGCGCCGTGGAGAAGAGCTCATTGGGCGATCTCAAGGAGCTGACAAGGATCTGGCTGCAAAAGGTGCTTGATTAATCTAATAATTTTTTTTTTTTAATCTTAAATTCTAAGCTGTGGTTACCTCCAGCATCCCACCAGATGTATTTCATTGAATGCAAAGGCAGTACCCAAGTAATGAGTATTCTATGAATCATTTAGAATTCAGAACACATCTCTCCTTTGAAACAAGATTACAATTGGTAGTTAGATTCCCAGGCCAGGAAACAAATGCTCCTTTACCCTCTTAATATGAGGAAACTGCCGTACCAATAGTGGGAAGAACATAACTACCTTTTATACAATTTCCATGGGAAACATAGCAGGTTCCACGCAGAATACTAGAAATAGAGTTTTCATCCAAGCCCCTTTATAAGCGTCTTAGCAATACTTTTTTAACAGATAACTCATTTCCACATTACCTCTGTGATCTCTTTATTTGGGAGGCCAACACAAGTGGGAAATGAGAATATGGAAATAATAAAGCTAAGGTAGAAAACTCTCTTTCAGTAATATATTTTTAGAGCCTTTTAAAGTATCATTTCAGTGAAAATATGAGGATTAGATCTAATATCTGATGAGACTGATTTCAGTCCTTAGAGAAGTCTGGTTCACTCTCCTGCACCCTCTCAGAAATCCAGGACAAATTGGATCAAATGGTATTCTTCTGGGAGGACATCAAAGCTCGGGCGGAAGAGCGAGAAATTAAATTCCTCGATGTCCTTGAGCTAGCAGAGAAGTTCTGGTATGACATGGCAGCCCTCCTCACCACCATCAAAGATACCCAGGACATCGTGCATGACTTGGAAAGCCCTGGCATTGACCCATCCATCATCAAGCAACAGGTTGAAGCTGCTGAGGTAAGAAAACAAAACCTCTTCCAGGAAAGCACTTTATCCAAGTATGTTGTGTTAGCTGCTTAGGCTGAGTGCCTTAAAAGTTGTTTTTGTTTTTTTCTTTTTTTTTTAAGTTTAATAGTATGCCTTTATACTTGGGGCGGGGGCTTGTTATAGTAAATTTCTTTCTTTTTTTAGTGTACAGGCTTTACCACTTGTGTAGGTACATGCAATCACCAGTTGTGATACACAGCAGACTGTCACACAAAAGTAGCTCTGTCATCAGTTTTAAACTTAACAATTCAGATTATTAGAATGTGCTTTAAAAATCTGGGTTTGCTTTCATTTCTGAATTCCGTCCTCACTTTGGTGTACCTTATTTCTCGATTAACTGTAGAAAAATAGGAAGTAGAAAAGAAACTCTGGACTTAACCATCCATACTTTGACATACCTTTGTTTAATATTTGGGTGGAGCCTAGTTTTTATTAAATGTATTTCTTACCTCATTTTGTCCATTTAGGACAAGCCAAGGTAGTCTTGATACTCTGTATTCTTTCTCTTACGTCTGTCTTTTATGTCGGCCGTTTTCCACCTCCTCATCTCTGTCATTGGCAATCCATGAACCAGTTTTTAGAATCTGACACTGAACTGACTTTCTTCAGGACTATGTAGTCTAGCATTCCTATTTTGCACATCTCCCAGCTCTTAAATTTATGACTTACACTCCTGTTTTATCCTTGTTGATATACTTCTCCATCATAGACTTCTGGTTATAGATTATAATCTCTGCAGACCTTTGCTGAAATTATTGAAGCTCATTGCACCTTTGTCAGATTATTTTATATATTTAATGTTAATATTTAAAAATATATTTGATGTATGTATTAGAAAAATAATCAGACTGTGCAGCTCCACTATTTAGATGAGTGAAATGTTGAGAACACTGAAAGACTTTAATGAAATTGATCATTCTGTTCAGCATCTGCTCTTGATGGGGTATAAATTACATTTGCAAAGTTTGGGAAGTTCTGTTCCTCTTCTGTTTTGGCTAATGTTCTGTTCATTTTCATGTAGACTATTAAGGAAGAGACAGATGGTCTGCATGAGGAATTGGAGTTTATTCGAATCCTTGGAGCAGATTTGATTTTTGCCTGCGGAGAAACTGAGAAGCCGGAAGTGAAGAAGAGCATTGATGAGGTGTGGAGAAGTGGACAAGGGGTTCAGATGAAACGTGAGCGGACTTGCACTAAGAGTGGGAGGAATTGGGGAATCTGATTGACTGCTTTTCCCCTAGATGAACAATGCCTGGGAGAACTTAAACAAAACATGGCGAGAGAGGCTGGAAAAGCTTGAGGATGCCATGCAAGCCGCTGTGCAGTACCAGGACACTCTCCAGGTGAGAGCCGAGCGTGACCGCCGCGGACACACAGGTGCCGTGGTTTCTCTGTCCCTCGTGAGTGGGTCACCTTCCCAGGACTGCAGCATTCTCAAACCAGAGGTGCTCGCGCTGTATTCCTAGCCAGTTTTCCACTTCTGATGAGGAAGGTTCTGACATCAGAAGCTTAGGCTTCTTACCGTGTTTTTCTTTGCATGCTTATCCTATAATTTATCCTCATGGAGGCTATAGAGTGAAGCTGGCCTTGCTGTCAAAGTCATTGCTTGTTAGAAACTCCAAACCTAGGTTATCTTGAAGCACAGCTTGGCACAATAGCTGCAGCACATCATGGGCTTGCTAGCTGGCTGGGTTTTTTTTTTTTTTTTTTGTATTTAGTTTTTCCAGATTGTAGTTCATTTTGGACATTATTCCAGTCATGTTGGCTTCATTCTTAAGTCCCTGTATTACTGAAGTAAAGATCATTATCTCTTATCTCTTTCCCCAACTTCAGTGCACAAACAGCACAAGGTACTTCGATTTAACTCTGTTTAGCAGAGATCATGCTAATTGTCTCGTGATTTCTCATAGTTTTGTTTTTTGACTCTTTTTTTTTTTTTCTTAGGCTATGTTTGACTGGCTAGATAACACTGTGATTAAACTCTGCACAATGCCCCCTGTCGGCACTGACCTCAACACTGTTAAAGATCAGTTAAATGAAATGAAGGTTTGTCCCTGGGAGCGGTTTTTGAAGGAGGACTGCTTCGTTTTAGGCTTTGTTTGTTTTGTTCTGGGGGTGCGTGGGGGGAGGGTGCTGCAGGTTGTTTTGCCTTTTGGCTGTGCTCGGTCCGGTCCGTGTCACTGTGCGCCATCTTTCTCCAGTTGCGGCGAGTTGGGGCTAGGTATTTGTTGTGGAGCACAGACTTCAGTTTTTAGTGGTGCACAGGCTTACCTGCCCTGTCGCATGTGGAATCTTCTCACACCAGGGATCAAACAAGTGTCCCCTGTACTGGCAGGCGGACTCTTCATCCCCGAGCCACCAGAGAGGTCCCATTTTAGCTTTTAAAGACTTGCTGTGCTGCTGACATTTAGTATATCTTTGGTAGGAGTTCAAAGTGGAAGTTTACCAACAGCAAATTGAGATGGAGAAGCTCAATCACCAGGGTGAACTAATGTTAAAGAAAGCTACTGACGAAACGGACAGAGATATTATCCGGGAACCCCTGACAGAACTCAAACACCTCTGGGAGAACCTGGGTGAGAAAATTGCTCATAGGCAGGTAAGGCAAATGGCAGAGTGCACCCAGTGGACTGCTGTCTACTGTTTCCTAATTTCCTAACAAACGTTCCCTCGTATCATTTTCTGAGTAGCATAAGCTGGAAGGTGCTCTCTTGGCCCTTGGCCAGTTCCAACATGCCTTAGAGGAACTAATGAGCTGGCTGACTCACACTGAGGAGTTGCTGGACGCTCAGAGACCAGTAAGTGGAGACCCAAAAGTCATTGAAGTTGAGCTCGCAAAGCACCATGTAAGTATTGTCATTTTTTATCTCTAAGACTATATTGGTTTGAGATTGGGTACTGCCACCAGAAGTTTTTTGGTGTTGTGCATACCTTAGAGAGCCAGGCTTAATGATACCTGTAGAGATAAATTATGTTGTTCAACATTTTTTAGGTTCTAAAAAATGACGTTCTGGCCCATCAAGCCACAGTGGAAACAGTCAACAAAGCTGGCAATGAGCTTCTTGAGTCTAGTGCTGGAGACGATGCCAGCAGCTTAAGGAGCCGTTTGGAAACCATGAACCAGTGCTGGGAGTCAGTGTTACAAAAAACAGAGGAGAGGGAGCAGCAGCTTCAGTCGACACTGCAGCAGGTACACACTCCATCCACGCTAGTGCCCTGTGGAGCTGTGCACATGACATTTGGAAGAAAGTGCGTCTCAGCTGACGAAAGGAAAGCAGTTTGGTGTAGAACCATCTGCCTTGAGAGGAAGGTCAATTCTGTGCTAGAACTTGTCTGGAAAGAACAGCTTTTAATTATGTCATTCTTTTTGGATTAGTTTATGGTCCAGTGCCTCTATCTCCGGTTCAAAGTTAGGAGATCATTGCTGTGACAAACCTTGTTCACAGATCAAGTTATTTCTTGGATCAAGTCAGGTCCCTCCATATCCAAATTCAGCAGTACCTTAGTCAGTCAATCCATCAGGTTGTATCAGACATCTCTGTGTTACAGTGAGGTGTGAAGGATTCTGTTGAGTTATAAAAATAATATGTTGGCCCCGTGCTCATCCAGCAACAGAGCAACCCTGCCTGAGAGCAGCGCCCGATTCTGTCCTTAAAAATTCCTTGTGTGATCATTTAGAGAGTTTACTTTGGAAACTAGAATTGACTGCTGACCTTTCTAATGTCTTTTCTCAAAAGGCCCAGGGTTTCCACAGTGAAATTGAAGATTTCCTCTTGGAACTGACTAGAATGGAGACCCAACTTTCTGCATCGAAGCCCACAGGAGGACTTCCTGAAACAGCTAGAGAACAACTTGATACACACATGGTAATAGATTTCTTGAAGTTGATCATAGACATCCCATATTCTGTAGCTCCTTTATGAAGTCACAGAGACACGTGTCTGGGAGTCTACCGAGTAGTACACTTTTACTGATAATATAGTGCTTGGGGCTTGCTGCGTATATACAGGTTTCTAACATCCTGATAGGCAGCAGTAGCAATGGGGAAGAACTGGCAAGAAATACCCTGGTGAGCTGGCAAATTTCAGGTTAATCAGACTGTCTGACACAATATTGATTTGAAAGTGAGAGCATCAAGAAGACAAATACCTAATACAGACATGGTGGTAATTTAAGAAAAAGACTACTGGGGCTTCCCTAGTGGTCCTGTGGTTAAGACTCCACACTTCCACTGTAGGTTCAATCTGTGGTTGGAGAACTAAGATCCTGCTTGCCCACGCAGCACAGCCAAAAAAATGAAAAAAAGGGGGGAAAGAAAAGAAAAAGACGTCTTAGTAGGGGACGGTTTAGGGAAATCCAATAGAAACTGACAGTGTTTTAACAAAGTATCCGAGAACAAAAGGCAATGTAATTTCTAGGCAAATCCCTCAGGAAAAGGAAAAATAAATTGCTGGGGTCCATTTTTGTGGTCACTGGTCCTTAAAAAATTCTGTTGGTGAGAAAATTATCTTTATGTTAAGGAAGAATGGTGGGTTTCATCAGTTGAATCTAAAAGGAAGGATTTTAATCCAAATGAGACCTTCCTCAGCTTTTCCAAACTATGCTTGTAAATCTGTGTATGGGTGTCTTTGAAGAAATTGGCATTACGGACCTCTTTCTTGCCCTTTCTTATAGGAACTCTATTCCCAGCTCAAAGCCAAGGAAGAGACTTACAATCAACTGCTTGACAAGGGTAGGCTAATGCTTCTCAGCCGTGATGACTCAGGATCCGGTTCAAAGACAGAACAGAGCGTAGCACTCTTGGAACAGAAGTGGCATGTGGTCAGCAGTAAGATGGAAGAAAGAAAGGTATCACCACAAAGTTCAGTTTGATTACTGTTTAAGGAGTTTTCTTAATGATTGCATGTAGTTGTTAGTAGTTTCTATGGAGGATTTAACAACACCCAGTTGCATTGTGACAGGCGAGCAGAACTGATAACCTCAGAATTGGCTTTGTGCTAATCAAGCCATCTTTTCTGCCTTGACATTTCTATTTTCCATCCATGTCAAGTTGCATTGATGCTACTAGTTTCTGCCGATACTTGCTTTTATAATATTTATAATACTGCGTCCTTTTTCTGCATCTACCAGTTAAGGCACTGCTCAGCGATGGACTGTATATTCCATCTACTTAAAAACAGGTTTTGTTGGAGTTGGTGACTTGAGAATGGGAGGTTAGGAACAATGTGCAGGGAGTATCATGAGTAATTCCTCACAAGGAATTTGATTTCTAGTTACCAAAACTCACGAACAATAAATCATATGGCCTTGTCCTACTCTTCCTCAAAAATCAAATTGTCTTCAAAAGAAAAGTGATCAGAGATCAAGGCATTTGCCCCCAAATAGTATTTTTTATGAACACAGAGTTTTAGGATATCACTCTGCACACACAGTTCCTATGCTGGGCAAATGAAACATTAAATATGTGTCCAAATCCATTGGCCACATCCATTGAACAAATAGTTATTAGGCATGTTTGTACTAGGCACTGTGCTAGGTGTACAATGGAAATAATAAAGGCATAAACTCTGTCATTGTGAACTTGAATGGGCAGAAAGAAATAAACCACATGCTCACATTATAAATTAACATTTTGAGAGAAGCATTAATTTACTAGAATCCTTCTAGTGTGGGGGTCTGGTAACTTTGTTACATGAAAAATGGGCAGAGGACCCGAGTATATGGCTATGTTCTAATTCTTGGACAGGCTCTTGTTTATAATTCCTACTGAATGTAGAACTCATTAAAGAAAGCAAGGTAGATTCTGATTCATCATCAGGAAGTTTCTACAGGGTTTTCCTAACAGTGGAGCAAGTAGCCTCGAGGAATACAGTTTTGACCCTTGAACAACATAGGTTTGAGCTACTCCGGTCCACTTGTGTGCAGAATTCTTTTCCCCCACGCTGAATATGTCTACAGTACTACGCGATCCCTAGTTGGTTGATTAATCTTTGGATTCAGAACCATGGATATGGAAGGCTGACTATAAAGTTACACATGGATTTTCAACTTTTCAAAGGATTGATGCCCTTAAACCTGTGTTGTTCAGGGGTCAACTGTAGTGGGTGAACTGATCAAACGAAGGCCAGCTATCAAAGATATTATTTTTGATTTTGCAAGAACATTACATTGCAGAATTGCTAAAATTAAGCTCTGCTGAAGACTATGTAGATAAAAGGATGTGGAAAGATGTCCTGCCGTCTAGGAACTTGCAGTGTATTGACTTCTAAACATTTCTTTGATAGAATTGAGGTAGATTTTGTTTTTCTACTTTTTTGTTTATATTGAGTCTGCATTTTTGTAACATTCATTGTAATGTTGGGGGGGGGCAGCTAATGTTTTTACTGGCATTACTTCCCATCATCTGGGAAATTAGTCTGGCCCAGCCAACTCCCCTTTCTCCCAGCCTGCTGTGGGGGAATGGCATGGGGTGGGAGGCCACCTTCTGCAGTATGCTGCAGCCCAGGCCCTCCCGCAGGGGAAGGGAAGCACTCAGAAATCGTGTCGACCCCTGCCTCTGGATACAGGAGTGGGGACGGGTGGCAGCACTCCTGGAACCTCCCTGCCCAGGTGATGCAGAGTCTAGGCCGCTGGAATGGCCAGTCCAGGCAGGCCTCAGTTTGCCCTACTCCAGAGCACTGCACTGCTCTCCCAGTAGACACCAGGCACTTATCTTCTGACTGGACCAGGAATAGGGGAGGGGTCTGGGTGAACCCTCAGCTACCTCCAGCCTTTTTTTGCAGAGGCTTCAGAGACCACCCTGCTTCCAAAAGTTAAAGTCTGGCCTCCAACTGTAGCCGGGCTGAACCTGGAGACATTGCCCAAAGATAAGCAGGGGTCAGGAGGGGAAACGAATGTTGGAGGAATAGGGTGCGTTGAGTTTTACAATGCTTTTGTTTGTTATTTAGCCGCTAAGTCCTATGGGACTCTTTTGCAACCCATTGCCTATAGCCTGCTAGGCTCCTCTGTCCATGGAATGTCCCAGGCAAGAATACTGGAGTGGGTTGCCGTCTCCTTCTCCATATAGTATTTGTTAGGTTACAGAAGTAACCTGAAAATGCCAAGAGGAGGGTAAAAAGCATTCATAACCCAGTTAATAGTAATGAATATTCTTAGTATGTTTCTGGTGTTTCTTTCTGTGAGAATTCTGCATATATTCATTTTTAACAACCTGTCATTATCCTGTGTTGCCCGCCTGATAGATGGGCCAGAGGCAAAGGCCATCCCAGATGTTCTGGGTGGAAGTCTCCGAGGATGGAGCTTGTAGACTAAAATTGGGATGTATTCACGGAGAAATAGCATGCACCCTGGAGGAAGCACTGTTTTTGTCATCCTGATTTAGATAAAAATGACTAAAAATTTACATCTAATGTTGTCACAGTTTTACTTGAAAGATTCTGACCTTTATTGCCTTTGTTGCCTGTAGCATAAGCGTGTTTCACACTCAGACGTTTTCAAGTGCCATATTTTCTGAAAACATATTTAAACAGAAAGCATTGCAGTGAGCATCTTCATCACAGTGAAGTGCTTTTCATTTAGTTGTTTTTATGTCACAAAAAGGACATTAAAGGAAACTGAGACTTTGCCCAAAGCAGGTTGGAGATCCTGCAGCTGTCACCTCTAAAGGGTCTGTTCTCTTACAGTCCCTGAATGGCTTGAATGGCTTTATTCCTGTTCTTTAATGTCCCAGGAAGTGGGGAATGGCAGAGAAAGCAACTTAGCTGCAAACTGTGCTCTTTCCTTTTCCAAGCACAGTTGTTTGAGTTTCAGACACTAGCATTCAAAATGTCCCCTTCTTTGCAAACAAGGCATGTTTGGAGGTTGATTAAATGAGGCTTCCTTCTTAGAAGTCATTTCATTTGGTGTACAATTCACGTCTTTGTCCTTGAAGCTATAATTCCTGAATTTGGTACTTGTCTTTTTGTGTGTGTGCATGGCACCTGAAAATTTAGTCAAAGCTGGAAGAGGCCCTCAACCTGGCAACAGAATTCCAGAATTCCCTGCAAGAATTTATCAACTGGCTCACTCTAGCAGAGCAGAGTTTAAACATCGCTACTCCTCCCAGCCTGATTCTAAACACCGTCCTTTCCCAGATAGAGGAGCATAAGGTAACAATGCCATTACAGTGCCGCCTTCCTTTTACAAGTACCAGTTGAAAGGGATGCTCCTCAATCTTAGCTCCAGTTTAAAAACAGCAATATTTTCTCCTCAGGTGTTTGCTAATGAAGTAAATGCTCATCGAGACCAGATCATTGAGCTGGATCAAACCGGCAATCAGTTAAAGTTCCTTAGCCAAAAACAGGACGTTGTTTTGATCAAAAATTTGCTGGTTAGCGTCCAGTCTCGATGGGAGAAGGTTGTCCAGCGATCTATTGAAAGAGGGCGATCGCTGGATGATGCCAGAAAGCGAGCAAAACAAGTAAGTTGTAAAAGAAAGACACCAATTTACTGAGCAACCTTGGGCTTCATGTGTTGCGTTCAGATAAAAGTGCTGTGTAGTGTGCATGTCCATCCCTGTTATAACTTACTTCTTCAATAATTTCAGTTCCATGAAGCTTGGAAAAAGCTGATTGATTGGCTGGAAGATGCAGAAAGTCACCTGGACTCAGAACTGGAGATATCCAATGACCCAGACAAAATTAAACTTCAGCTCTCCAAACATAAGGTACATCAGCTCACTGCCCTTCATTCCTGAGCTTGGGATTCACTGATGTTTGTAGCCTGCTAAAAGAAAAGAAAAAGCTAAAACTTTCAGCTTGCTGAAAGAAAACTAATTGGTTAATGTTAAACAGTTAAGATCATAGAGCCAGCCTTCCATTTTGCATGTAGACAGTGCCTAACCATGACAACTGCTTATTTTAAATAAGAGTTCAAACAAAGTGACTGATGAGTAGCCAGCTAAAACTGTGGGCTTTTAGAAAAACTCATGATCTGGTGTATGCGGCACAAACAAGAGCTTAAGAGTTTCTTCAGGGTAAGCTGTTGTTAATATTAGTTCAAGACGTAGTGACATTCATACTGTATCTGGTTACCACCTGAAAACTCAGTGTCATCTGACTTGCAGCATTTTTTTTTTCCTTTCTGAAAACAGGAGTTCCAGAAAACTCTTGGTGGCAAACAGCCTGTATATGATACTACAATTAGAACAGGCAGAGCACTGAAAGAGAAGACTTTGCTTCCTGATGACACTCAGAAGCTTGACAACTTACTGGGAGAAGTCAGAGACAAGTGGGACACTGTTTGTGGCAAGTCTGTGGAGAGGTGAGCATGCATGTCCCCTTCGTGGGTCTCTGTGTCATCCCAAAAGTCACCAGGAGACGGTACCAGAGTCTGTAAAAATGATAATGAAGCTAATGCATCAGTAACAGTAGCCTCTTGGTGTTTCCAATTAATTGAGTGATGAATTATGAAGTAATTTGAGGAAAATATATTAACATTATCTTACTTAAACTTGAAACGTACTGTATTACAAAGAGAGAAGCCTATAAACTCAAGCCAACAATAGTATTAATAGATCTATAAATATATTTAAATCACCAATTTGTAATGCCGGTAATTGTCTCAGTGATTGTCTCTTGTGTTGAATGTTCTGCAAAAGCCTCTGCTATAGTATCTCATTTAACCACCCTGAGACTCACTCATCCTCATAACAACCACTGAGGCGGGGGTACTGTCCTCCCCCTTTTACAGATGAGGAAACGGTCATAAAGAGGTTTCTTGACTCTCCCATGCTCACTCAGCTGCTAAGTGGCAGAGCTGAGATTTAGTTCTAAAAGTTCACTCTCAAAAATGGATTAAGCATAGTACAGGTGGAGACGCACTTCAAGAGTCCAGCTGCTATACACATAGACACACCCTACGACCCAAGGTCTTTTTATTTACATTACACCACTCCAGTAGAGGGTGACGGTTCTGTTAATGACCTGGGGCCAACAGTTCAACTCCTAAATCTCCATCTGTTATAAGACTCTAGGCTGTCTCTTTACCTCTTTGAAACTCAGTCACCTCATCTGAAAAATTATGATAGGTCTGTATTATTTGTACACCCTCTACTGGAGTGGTATAATGTAAATAAAAAGACCTTGGGTCGTAGGGTGTGTCTCTGTGTATAGCAGCTGGACTCTTAAGATCCCAGAAGTGCGTCTCCACCTGTACTATGCTTAATCCATTTTTGAGAGTGGTTTACCTAAACATCTCTTAGTCACTTTTTATAATATTTCTAACTGTTCTAACATGGTGGTCTCTAGATAGAGTTCAAGCAGTATTCCCTTTCAATGGCCAGAACTGTGGGCCATTCATAAAAGGATCATGAAAATTAGTGAGGCTTATGTGCTTGTCTCAGGCAGCACAAGCTGGAGGAGGCCCTGCTGTTTTCGGGCCAATTCATGGACGCCCTGCAGGCCTTGGTTGACTGGCTGTACAAGGTGGAGCCGCAGCTGGCTGAGGACCAGCCTGTCCACGGAGACCTGGACCTCGTCATGAACCTCATGGACGCCCACAAGGTGAGGGGCAAGATCTGGGCTGTGTGGAGGGCGAAGCCATTGGGTCCTCCATCCCTGTGTGCCTTCTGCACATGCTGCCCTCCTAAGGCTTCCCTAGAAAGAAAGTCGGAAAGAGCCTGTCTCTCTGCTTGTCAGAGAGGCGGCTCCTTGCTCTGTGTGTTTAAACAAACTGCTGCCGGATTCTGCGTCAGTCACAAAAAATTGACCAAACTTGGTTCGATTCAGATGTGCCGATGTGTAAACTTCATTTTGAGGTTCCCTCCCACTTCCTGTTTATATGTCTCAATTGAATCTTACATGTTTCAGTTGAATCAAAATGGATTTAAATTTAGGAGACCCTCAAGATATCCATTTCCCACTGATTCTTTCAATGAAAATGAGTGCTTTTTCAACTGCTTGTGAACCTGACAAGCTAGCACCGTGCATACCAACATTTAGTACCTACACGTGTATATTGAACTGCATACTGCTCTCCTGCTTCAGCATCAAGCATTCAGCTTTACCGTGAAATTACACCAGATTTTTACATACCTGGCAGGTGGGCTCTTATCAAGAGGGAAAAGAGGGGAGGGATAAATTGGATGATTGGGGTTGACATGTACATAGGCAGTGGCACCCCACTCCAGGACTCTTGCCTGGAAAATCCCATGGGCGGAGGAGCCTGGTGGGCTGCAGTCCATGAGGTCTCGAAGAGTTGCACACGACTGACCGACTTCACTTTCACTTTACACTTTCATGCATGGGAAAAGGAAATGGCAACCCACTCCAGTGTTCTTGCCTGGAGAATCCCAGGGACGGGGGAGCCTGGTGGGCTGCCGTCTATGGGGTCGCACAGAGTCGGCCACGACTGAAGCGACTTAGCAGCAGCAGCATATCTAAGATAAATAGCTAACAATCTACTGAATAGCACAGGGAACTCTCCTCAATACTCTGTAATAACTTATACGGGAAAAGAATCTAAAAAAGAGTGGATGTATGTATATGTATAACGGGTTCACTTTGCTGTACAGCAGAAGCTAACACAACGGGGACTTCCCTGGTGGTTCAGTGGTTAAGACTGTGCTTCCAATGCAGGGAATCCAGGTTTGATCCCTGACCAGGAAACTAACATCCCACATGTGGCATGGTATGGCCCCAAAAAGGAAGCTAACCCAACATTGTAAATCAACTATACTCCAATAAAAATCAGTTTTAAAAGTCCCACAGTACCAGAGAGGTTAGTATAGCACAGTTCCTGTATCACAGGTGAGGAAGCTGGGAGTCCAGTTAAGCGGCTTATCCAAAGTCACATGGCCCTCATTCAGACCCATGCTTCTTTCTCACTTGTGGTCCCACCTCCATCTTTGCATAAAAGACACACAGTTAGAACCTATTAAAGGAGAATTGAAAGAAAAGACTACTTTCTCTTTGGTTCTACTTCTTGAATTCAAAACGCTTGTGAGACAAACTAATTCTCCTGTTTTCCAGGTTTTCCAGAAGGAACTGGGCAAGCGAACAGGAACCGTTCAGGTCCTGAAGCGATCCGGCCGGGAGCTGATAGAGAACAGTCGAGATGACACCACTTGGGTGAAGGGGCAGCTCCAGGAGCTGAGCACTCGCTGGGACACCGTGTGCAAACTCTCCGTCTGCAAGCAGAGCCGGCTGGAGCAGGCCTTGGAGCAGGTCAGACGACACCGGGGTAGGCCTGGACAAAGTCAGTCTAGCCTCTTTGTCAGGATCGGTTCCCGCCAGTCTCACAGGGTCTCACAAAATTTGATGTTCTACAAGAACATTTAGCACATCTGTATTAGAGAAATCATGACTCCAGTTGATTTTCAAAGTTGCACAGATGAAAAATGACCTCTGTGGGGCTTCAGTGGAGTCTCTAGGTGCCTGTGATAGGCCAGTGAGTTCAGGCCAGACCCCTCTCTGGGTGCCTTGTCTGGGACCTCAGCCGCACAGAGAGGCTCAGGCTCTTGTGCTTGGTTATTTCAGGCGGAAGAGTTTCGGGACACAATCCACATGCTACTGGAGTGGCTTTCTGAAGCTGAGCAGACACTACGCTTTCGGGGAGCACTTCCCGATGACACGGAGGCCCTGCAGTCTCTCATTGATACTCACAAGGTAATCCATCTCGGTGCCGGGCCCCACACCACCCACATGGGGAAATGACATGTGGGTTTTCTGACCCCGTAGAGACCACCATCCTCTCGTTTTCGCAAAAGTGGCACTTACAGGTTATAAGCAAGTCAAACAGCTGGTATTAATACCAGAGGAAAAATGGGCTGCTGTAGCTTTACGCGTGCCCCACCCCCACCCCTCTGCATACACCTTGGGTGGCTTTCCTCCGTGACCAGCTCCAAGCCTGATCTGTGCCCCTAGAGCCACTCACCAAGCTGCAGGGTATAATGTGGTGTCTGGGGCCTCGGTGTGACTGTTGTAAGGAGGTGGGAGATGTTTCCTTGTTTAGTTTTTCTATTTGCCATCTAGAGATTTTACTCGGTTTTGTGATTGCATTGTGTTACAGGCATTGTTAAAACATTGTAGTGTTTTGTAGCTGTCACTATTTTTGTCCAATACCGTTTACACATATGGAAATGAATGTAAACACTAATTTGTGAAAAGAGGGAGTGCTCAGGAAGGAGGTCAGCTTCTGCATTCCTAGTCCTTAACGATCATGCACTGAAAGTCATTCTTGTATAAGTCCCTCACTTTCCCACACCTGTGAGAACTGGAAGGAAAATGCCAGAGACACCTAAATACAGACTTTTAGAGATCTGATCAACACAGAGTCCAAAAAAAAAACACTGAAGTGGTTTTCTCCTCTCAGTGTAAACTAACAGTGCTACTAGAGTAGGTTTAAGGTTTCAAATCTTGTTTGTTTAGGAATTCATGAAGAAAGTGGAAGAAAAGCGAGTGGATGTTAACACAGCAGTGTCCATGGGAGAAGTCATCCTGGCGGTCTGCCATCCTGACTGCATCACCACCATCAAGCACTGGATCACCATCATCCGGGCGCGCTTTGAGGAGGTGAGCTCCTAGGTTTCGAGGAAGACCGCCAGTGTCCCATCCACCATGTAAGGAGTCTTTCACTCACTCTGAATAGCTCAGCAGGAGTCAGGTTATTAGCGTTTTAGTAGTGACTGTTTTCTTGATAATGTGCAGAAACCTAAAAGGACGATGCTGGTGTCATGACGTGTGCCTTGATAACGTCCAGTGGACACATGCCGTGCTCTTTCCTCCTTCCAGGGACCTTCTGTGTCTAACACCACGTGCTACATTTGTTTTCAGGGGAACTGGCTTCTTATTCCAGCTTTGTCTCTGGAGCAAGAGAGGAGCCTCTTGACTGGTTGGGTGGTCTTTTCCCTAAAAGTCGTTGTTAGGCTCACACAAAAAGGGGCTTTGAAAACAAGGAATGTGCTTGACTGCAAGCCAACGGGTTCCCTCCCCCCACAGGTCCTGACGTGGGCTAAGCAGCACCAGCAGCGCCTCGAAGCTGCCCTGTCAGAACTGGTGGCGAACGCTGAGCTCTTAGAAGAACTTCTGGCGTGGATCCAGTGGGCCGAGACCACCCTCATTCAACGGGATCAGGATCCGATCCCTCAGAACATTGACCGAGTGAAAGCCCTTATTGCTGAGCACCAGGTACCCCAACCGCGTCCTGTGGTCACAGGTGTCCTGTGTGGCTCATGGAGCCCATTTCCTTTGCTCTGTGCATCCATGTTCTAATGGCTGCTGAACGTATGCCTGCAGACTCAGCAGCTTAAAACATGCTTACTGTCTCGCAGTTTTTGTAGGGTGGGGGTCCAGGCATGAGTGAGCTGGGTCTGTTGACTATTGGTTTCTATTGACTAGCCTCTATACCACGGTCCCATTACCTGGGACCTATCCCATCACGCCTGGATTCAGAAAGATTTCTTACATGAACCCAGACAAGGGCCAGACAACACACCGAACTAAATTGAATGGAGGAAAACTCGGTTGAGCTGTCGTCATATACCGTATAGTCTTAGGAGACAAATACTTTTTAACAGCTGTTAAAAACTGTGGATTTTAGCCATGATAATTTACACTGAATGCAAGTATAGATCTTGCTTAGTAATACCATGGGTATAAATTCTTTTTAGCGTGTGTAATTAACCTTACCAGTGAGAACGCCCCGTACTTCCCTTCGAGTTCACCTACACTGACCTCTCCTCTCCTGAGTAAGAGGATCTGCTTCCATCAAGGCCAGTCCCTCGCCCGTCTGTTACCGCCTCTCATTCCTTCTGCCTTCCAGCTCCCCGTCTTTCTCCCCCATGCCCCCTCCACCGCCACCATCTGTCTGACCGTTGCTGCTCAGTCTTCTTAGCTGGTTTCTCTTCCTGTGTTGTTGGTTAGCCGGCTAAGTTATGTCCAGCTCTCTTGTGACCCTATGGGCTAAGGCCTACTAGGCTCCTCTGTCTTTGGGATTTCCCAGGCAGGAATGCTGGAGTGGGTGGCCTTTTTCTTCTCAAACCCGTATCAATGATCAAACCCATATCTCCTGCATTAGCAGTAGGTTCTGTACCACTGAGCCACCAGGGAAGCCCTCTTCTTCCTTTATTCACTTGTTAATGTTGCTGTTCCCTAGAGTTCCATTCTGAACCCTCTCCTCACACCCAAGGCCCTCTCTAGCCTTCGGCTTCAGCCAGCACCTGAACACCAAGGGTTTCCATATCTCCTGCCTCATCTGCACCCACAGGAAGCCAGAAACAGCTCTGAAACTTCCCTGCAGCCTTGCTTCCTGGCCCTGGCCCTAACCCCACCCTTCCCTCCACACTGCCTCCTCTCTCCTCATCCACTCAGTCACCCAGCACAGAAGCCGGTGCTATGTGTCTGGGATTTCTTCCCTTTCTGTAGCCCTGCATTTAGCCAGTTGTTGGGTCTTATCTGTTCTAGTTTCAGGATTCTGCATGGCTCCTTGTCTCCTGCCCTGGCTTATGCCCTCACTGTGTTTTGCCTCAAATACTACATTAGGTTCCTAACTTCTGTGCCCCTCCACCCAGCCCCTTATCTCATGTCCTCCCTGCTACACTGACGCCAGAGCGATAGCTCTAAGACAGAGATCTGTTGGTGTCTCTTTTCTGGATCAAAATCCTTCAGTCGCCCACCCACCTGTAACGCCCTTGCCAATCGCTTTCAGAATAAAGTCCCAGCCCCTCAGCCTGACACAAGGCTTCTCTGGACCTTTCTGCTGCCTGCCTCTGTAGCTGTCCCCCTTGCGCCTCCAGTTGCATCCTCAGCTCAGCCAGTGATCAGGGCCCTGGCTCACTCCACTGTCAGGCTCCTGTGGGACCACCCTGCCCCCAGTCTTTGGCTCATTGCTCAGCACGCAGCTCAGGCACCAGCCTCCAGGCAGCCTTCCTGCCCAGCTGGGGCTGTGCGTGCCCATCCTAGGCCTGCCTTTGGGGACCTGGGTGCCACTCATTGCTCTGCCTGGCCTGGCTTCCTCACTCAGCCTTGAGCTCCTGATAGTCAGAGTCACGTCTTACTCTTTCACGTCTCCAGCACCTGATAAACTGCCTCACTCATGTTTCTCGAAAGGAGTAGGGCCACGTACAAAGACATCTCCAGTGGCCCATTTGTAGCAGGCTTAATTAGCCCTTCTAGTAAGAAGTTGCCTGTTTCCGTCTTAGTCCAAGAAAACTCTCAACTCTTCCTTGTTATGTGTTCAACAGACGTTTATGGAGGAGATGACGCGCAAGCAGCCTGATGTGGACCGGGTCACCAAGACGTACAAGAGGAAGATCCTAGAGCCAGCCCACGCGCCTTTCATGGAGAAGTCCCGTGGCGGCAGTACGTGGAGCCCTTGGGCAGGAGGTGTCCTTCCTGCTCACTGAGGATGAGCATTTCAAAAACCATACGGGATTGGAATGAAAATCTTTTTTTAGACAGTAGCTAGGCTCCAGTTTTTTGAATTGGTATGAAATTTTGGGGTGGCTAGGCCGATTCATTTCTAGCGGCCTTCTGATTATTTTAGTCATCAGCGCTGACTGTTTACATTTGGTTTACAGTAGTTTCTTCTTAAAATAAGTTGGCTCTTGTAGAACCGTTGATGTCTCCTTGGTCCACTAAAGTGGGACAGAACTGATTGAAAGGATGAGACAGGTACCTGTTGGCTGGGAAAGAGCAGCAGTTTGTGCTTCCGTATCTCAGTGTGGCCGGGTCCCGCGTTTCCTTCCTCAGTTAATGACCAGATATCATTGTGCAGA
This sequence comes from Ovis canadensis, assembly GCF_042477335.2. Lineage (NCBI taxonomy): Eukaryota > Metazoa > Chordata > Mammalia > Artiodactyla > Bovidae > Ovis > Ovis canadensis. The sequence continues at coordinate 14,790,849 of NC_091245.1, forward strand.
TCCTTTAGGTTCATCCAGATGGCACCTTCTCATTGTGAATGGACAAAACCAGCTTTTCTGATCTCGTGATTATTTTTCCTTTCAGGGAAGTCTTTGAATCAGCCTGCCCCTCCTTCCATGCCTATCCTCTCACAGTCTGAAGCAAAAAATCCGCGGATCAACCAGCTCTCTGGGCGCTGGCAGCAGGTGTGGCTGTTGGCGCTGGAGCGGCAGCGGAAGCTGAACGACGCTTTAGACCGGCTGGAGGAGGTGAGGCCCCGCCAGGCAGCCATCCCTGGAGGGAAGTGACCTATCAAAACACAGCCCTCCTGAGGCTCTGAGTACTGACCCGTATGCGTTGACCTACTGCTTCTGCGGAAGGAGCAGCAGAGCAGTGTAGGCCAGGATTCAGTCCTGCAGGCCCCCTGGGAGAAGAGACTGACGTGAGGAAACATAACAGCTGAGGGCTGCAGCGCTGGCCGTGGGAAGCAGGCTGCCGGATCCGGGTCCGGCCTGTGGCGCCATCCTCCTTAGCACCCGGCCATGCTTGGGAATCAGGAACCGGACCTGGCAAAGTTACCACCGGGTGTGGAGCGGCTCGTAAAAATGACCATACTGAGCCCTTTGTGTAAAGATATAAGCTCCCCAATTATGAAATGAGTAGCTTTTTTAATAATCCTATTATTTGTCGATTCTTCAGTAGATTATAAAAAGCAAATCTATTTTGAAATATCACTAACCAGTCTGAAAAATATAGTACTTCACTTCTAGTTTCTAAAACAAATTTCTAATATCTTTTATATTTTTTTATTTGTGCATATCAAAGCAGCTATGCCCAGAAGTGAGTGTTCTGTGTTTTTTGTTGTTATTTCTATAGATCCAGTTGAGTTTTAAGCATATTTGGTTTTGGCTTTTTCTTTTTTTTTCTTTTCCCCATTCCTTCCAACTTTGGAGTTTGAAAGACCAGGGGGAAAACCGCTGCACTGTTTAAGTCATCCTGAGTCCGTGTCACTGGCATAGTCCAAGTAGCTCAGCATCACTGTGTCCACTGCATAGGCCCACTGCTGTCCACCAGGGCCAAATACTTACAGTGGGAATCAGAGGGCAGTTCACTCCCTCTGGCGCCATCCAAAAGAAACACCACATAAGTGGGGAGCACTGAGGACTTTCTTCTGGGGTAGAATCCGTTCTTTTTCATCTGAGGGGGTGATCCTTTGAGAAAGCGCCAAGGGAAAGCGAGGCTGACCCTCCCTCTCCTGCTCTGCGTGCTCTGTGTCTTCCATGGCGGTTGTTGAGTGCCTGTTTCTCTCCCTGCTCCCTTTTACCGCAGCTCGCGTAAGCAGTCATGGCTTTAAGTGAAGGAGCCAGTGTGCCTTCACAAAAGAGGCGACACAGAGACTTCACTGTTGGTCCCCTCAAAAGGCCCGCATGGCTTTGCTGGATGTCTGAAAGTTTGGGTACGCTCTGGGCAGGTCTGAAGGCCAAACCAGCAGGTCTTGTTGACTCCTGTGATCTCTGTCTAGTTGAAGGAATTTGCCAACTTTGACTTCGATGTCTGGAGGAAAAAGTATATGCGTTGGATGAATCACAAAAAGTCTCGGGTGATGGATTTCTTCCGGCGAATTGACAAGGACCAGGATGGGAAGATAACCCGTCAGGAGTTTATCGATGGCATTCTAGCATCCAGTGAGTCCAGTCACAATTCCAAACCCAGATCACACCTAGACTCCTTGCACTTGCTTTGTAGAAGCAGGCTATATTTCTGGCTAAACGGTCTTTCTTAAGTGAAAGTTGAAGTCTTAGAGAAGAAGTAGTGTACCTGCTTACTAAAATTGGTCTGTGGTTTTGATGGGGAGTCGGACCTCATTTTGGTTAGAATTTAAAAAAGCAGGTCTTATTTGACACATTATGGCAAGCAAAACACATTCAAGGTTTAGAAAAGGAGCTAACTATTATGAGTAATGAGGTTCTAACTACAGGCAGACATTGGAGATATTGCAGGTTCACTTCCAGACCACCTTTATAAAGCAAATATTGGAATAGAGAGAGCCATTAGAGATTTTTGGTTTCCCAGTGATGCAAAAGTTATGTTTATACTATACTGTAGTCTATTAAGTGTTCAATAGTGTTATACCTTAAAAAATGATGTATATACCTTAATTTAAAAATATTTTATTGCTAAAATATGCTGACCATTGTCTGAGCCTTTAGCAAGTCATTATCATTTTGCAGTAGTAACATCAGAGATCATTGATCACAGATCATCATGATAAATATAATAATAATAATGAAAATTTGAAATATTGCAAGAATTACCAGAATATGACACAGAGAGATATGAGGTGATCATATACTGTTGGGGAAATGGTGCCAACAAACTTGATTGGCATGGATGGAGTTGGCGCAAGCCTTAAATTTGTTTTGAAAGAGGGGGATAATATCTGAAGCATAGTAAATGAGATCATATATTTTATAAGCTGTTACATAGATGCCGGAAACTGACATGAGATATGCCTATAAAATATTTTTTTTAAGTTTTTCACAGTATCAGTTGTTCAATAGGAATTCAGTTTTTTTTTCTTGCAATTTTATTGAGATATAAGTAGCATACAGCACTGAATAAGACTAAGGTATACAGCATAATGATTTGATTTACGTATATGAATAATTATCACAGTAAGTTTAGTGAACATCATTTCATAGGTACAAGTTTAAGATATAAAAAAATTATTTCTTGTGATGAGAACTCAGGGTTTACCCTCAACAGCTTTTATATGTGACGTATAGCAGTAGTAATTATATTTATCATTTTGTTGTACATTACATCCCTCATCATGTCAGTTTCTAGCATCTGTATAAAAGCTTACAGAATGTGTGATCTCGTGTATTTTTAGCAAAAGGAATAAGTGAGGCACTCAGTGAAGTGACTTGCGCAGATCACCAAGCACAGCTCACAGGTGTGCTGCTTCACATGGAGGCCCAGGAAGGCCTGTCTGGAGGTAGTAGCTGAGTTGAGACCTAAGTGATGGTAAGGATTCAGCCACGTCAAGATTTCAGGGGAGAGACAGAGGCAGAACCGCAGCAGGTACAAAGTGCTGAGAGGAGAATGAACTTGGCAGGTTCTCAGAGGTTAACATGGATGGAGTCTCATGACCTCAGAATTGGTAAGATGTGAAGTTGGAAAGGTAGAAAACAACTATTAACAGGGGGCGTTGTTGGCCATCGTGAAGGGATCAGATCTTATTCTCGAGACAGTGGGCCGCCAGCAGAGATTTCCATCTGAGAGACAGTGTGGTCCACTTTATGTCTGAAGAAGTCGCTCTGGTTATTGTAACATTCACACTTTGGAAGGCAGTTGTGAGGAACCCAAAGCAATAATCTAAACGTAGAAAAACTTCACCCCGTTTATTCCAAATTGTCACTCTCCTGAAATAATCTAAATATCCAACCTATTGATAGTGGAGTGAATAAGTATATTCTGAAGTTTGGTGGTAGGTCTCTGGTTTTAAATTGCATAGGGGGTTGGGAGGGTTATGAGTCTTATCAGCAAAAATGCCAAAAACCAAGTGTTCTGGGCCGTGCTCTGAGTATCCCATAATATATTTTGGGGTGATGCTTATCTCCTTCGTAACTTTTTGTATTTTCTAAGTTTTCTAAAGGGAGCATGTACTGGTTTTCAGAAAAAAAAAAAAAAAAGACAAATTCTTTTAAAGAAGTATTTATATAACCTCCAACCAGCCAAGTAAGCCTTTTCTTTTAATGTTCCAAAATGTGATTAATTTTCCTCCAGAGTTCCCTACTACCAAGTTAGAGATGACTGCTGTTGCAGACATTTTCGACCGAGATGGGGATGGTTATATTGATTACTATGAATTTGTGGCTGCTCTCCATCCCAACAAGGATGCTTATCGACCAACAACTGATGCAGATAAAATTGAAGACGAGGTATGAGAAATAATTGTATTTTGAGTACATTTTTGACGACACGTTGCTACTGTCCTGAATTTGGTTGGGTACTATTGCCATATCAGCCCTTCAGCATGTCTGTTGGGAGGTGATTATCTGGAGTTCTGTTTGGGGATCCCCTGCTGGATGGTGGAGCCCCCTTGGGTCTCCAGCTATCGAGCGTGGCTCCATCTTGATGAATTCACTCACCTGAGTCTCCTCTGTGTGGTGCTCTGCAGTTTCGGAGAACCTCTCCAGGGCACCACGTTGCCTAGAACAGACTCTGCCTCAGGGTCCAGAGGAGCATCTTCAAATGTAGCATTTAAGGGTTGAAACATAGTGTTTAAGTTTAAGTGTTTAAGAGAGGCACCAACCTCTCTGCCTATTTAAGAACTGTATCACATTGAAAACTGCATCGCTGAAAAGTATGAATTCATTAGGAGCTCACAGAATTGATCCTGAGATGGGGGAGGCACTGGGCCTGGCCTAGGGAGTGGCCCAGGGCCAGGCTCCTAGGTAGAGGTTTAAATCAACTCATAATTTGCTGTTAATTAGTCAGTTAATATTGATGCATGCATACTAGCACATTTCTCTGAGGGGATTTTGAAGCAAGATGGAAGAATGTGTTGTATCATTACTGGTGAATTTCCTTTATATTCAGCATCTAACTGAGTCTCCATGAGACTCACGATAGAAGATGAATGCATGAAAATAAAAAACTAAAAAATAATAATAATAATAATAATTTTTAAAAAAAGAAAAATTTATGAAACAAACAAAAAAAAAGATGAATGCATGTATTAAATGCCTGGAATTCCGGAAAATATGTAATGAAGAGCTTCTCTGATGACATGTAAAGATCTTTGTTTCTTTGAAGAGAAAGTCTTACTTTATCCCTCACACTTTTCTTTTTGTTTTTATTCACTACTAATAGGTCACAAGACAAGTGGCTCAGTGCAAATGTGCAAAAAGGTTTCAGGTGGAGCAGATTGGAGAGAATAAATACCGGGTAAGAAAGAGAAAACCAGTGCTTTGTGGTGGTCATTTCTCCTGTGTGGCCCTTACAGGTGAAAGAGCCTGACACACGACAGATGGGTGACCCCAACTTCCCGCTCCCGATGCTTGGAGGACCAGAGCCAGTGGGACTTGACATGCAGTGTCTGGCCCTCATCTCTGCAGGTGTCAGGTGTCCTGTGGGCTAAGATTCAGAGCCCCGCATAATTGCATCTGGAAAATAGTGCCCTATTTGGTCCGCCATTGCTTGTATGAGATCCAATAGAGGAGACATTTCAGAGCCCTCTCTTCACTACTGAACAGGTCTTTGTGGACGAGGAGGCACCTTTATCATAAGATAAGGGAACAGCTATCTAATGAATGGCCATTGCCCCCAAGGAGCTAGTTGTCATAAGCCCATATGGCTCAGAGGCTCAGGGCTAGAAGAGCTGTCTCGAGGCCCCACAGGACTCTTAGCCTGCTCAATAGTCTTCCCTAGAAAGCCATACTGAGTAAGGCCATAAATGACAGTGAGCCATGCTGTGTTTTAGCTTCGTTTGGGGCCAGGCAGGGACATAAAAAGCATCTATGACAGGTCTCCTAAAATGCACTCAGCAGTGTGTCAGGATTCTTTAAGATCCTAAAGTAGATCTAGTATTGGCAAAGAGGATTTAGGTGGCCATTTCAGATGACAGAGTGACATGCAGCCAGTTAGGAGGAGGAAAATGAGATTCATGGGCATGTCAAAACTGTCTTCAAGGTACAGCAGAGCCACCCAGTGCTGGTCTGAGCCGGGGAGCAAAGTGTCACGTGGCTCTGCCTTAGATCCAGCCCAAGTTTTGGGTTATAATAAGGCTCCAAGCAGTCTTACCCTGGTCTGTTGAGTTTTGTTTTGTTTCAATTACCTGTAAGAGGGATGAATTAACAGGAGCAACAAAGAGTGCAAAAGTTAGGTCTTAGCTTGTAAAACCGCATCCCTGAGTCTGAAGCTGGATAAGAATATGGTCAGTATGTTGTTCTTCTTGAAACTGTTAACATGATTACATGATTTTCATTCCTTAGTGTTAATTTGACAAAATGTTCTCTGTTTTTTTTTTTTTCCTTCTTCCATTTCCTCCGTCCTTTACTCTTAACTGTCTATAGTTCTTCCTCGGCAATCAGGTACAGTGTGCCTTGCAAACATTGTTTTCGGTGGAAATGGTCTGTGTGGCTAATGCTGCCTGTTCTTTGCTATGGGGAGAGGACATAATCTGAAGCATGCCTGGGTCACATCAGGTTGTCTTACCAAGCGGAGAAACTGCTAGCGGGGCAAGTGTTCTAAAGCTGTCTTCCAGGCAAAAAGATATAAGTGTATATAATTTTCCATTCAAAATTCGATCAGCTAAAAACAATATTTTGCTGGGCTGAGTTATAAGTATATAGTGTGGTTCCGGGGAAGTCAACTGTGGTATCAGTCTAGCCCACTTCTGAAAAGAGCCCAGTCTTTTGGAAGTCAGAGCCCCTTATGTTTTGGAAGTCAGAATACCAGACAGCACAGTTCTGATTTACACCCAAGTCTTTTGACCATTAACACAGAATTTATAATGCACACTAAGTCAAAAAAGTCTTGGGATATTTAAGGTACTCAGTCGGTTTAAATACCTTATTAATATTTTAGTTACTTGTACTTATAAGGTATGTGAGAAGTGTGGTGTGGAATCATACTTGGCTGTAGCCTGAAAGTTTGCCAATTACGGCCAGCCAGTATGATCTAATGGGATCAAATTAGACTTGCAAAGAAGATTGAATGCTTTTGACTCTGCTTGGTAATTCTAACCTTTTAGATCTTTTTGAGGGCTCTGGGGTCCTATGTCTTTAAATGGAAGGAAGTTGCATGGGTAAAATTTGTCTTGTGAAATGAAATCAGAAACACTTGGTAGATTTGAGGCCTTCAATCAATGTTGAGTTCCAGGCTCTGCCTTAACCACTAACTATAGTAACATTCTGGGCCAGTGGGAAGAACAAAGGATGGAAAGAAAATGAAAACAAGAACATCCAAACTGACTTTAAATAAATCATTGCAGAAGAATGCCAAGTAGCACCTAAGGTTGTGCCTGTTTGCTAATGACTGCATGTGAGTACAGGGCCCTTTGAAGTGGCACTGATGTTCTCTTCTACTCCACTGACCGGCAGAGGGTCAGAGGAGTCCATTCCAGTGTTGGGAACAGAATTATGAAGTTCATTTTATACACGAGGCCCCTGAGGCCTTAAGGACCACTGTGCCCACAGTTGCACGGGAAATACCAGAGCCATGGCCCAGGTCACTGTAAGGGATTTTCCTTTTAAGAGAAGGAAACAGAGCTTACTGTTGCCCCTAAGACTGTCCAGAGGTCCTTGCTTCTCTGGCAGCTCCTCTTTGCCAGATTTGTGCCGGTCCCTGTTTATAGAGCTGTGGTAGTTCCTTCCACACTCATCACTCTGGCCTCAGCTTCCCCAGCCACTTTGGCCTCTGGCTTAGGTCAAACCTCCTTTTCCCCATAGCTCAGTAAAAGCAAGTTAGAATACTTCAGAGAGAGCTTTAGTAAGAAATTAAGGAGAAGAAAAGAAAAGAAATTAAGGGGGGGAAAAAATGAAATCAGTGCAATTAGGCTAACAAATCGTTGAGGGGGCACAGTAATCTAAGAATATAGCTCAGCTTGGGGCTCCTTCCTGGTTCCCTCTGGGAGATGCAGAGCTCCTTTTCCTTCTCCCCTCACTTACCCAGAGAAGACTCCGAATCGTGACGCAAGCTGACACTGCCCTTAGATCCGATGGAGTCCTCGGTGCCTGCCTGCTCCCACTCACAGGGCCAGTGTCTGAGGGCAGCTTCCTTCCTGGGACAGGACATTCATTCCCTCACGTTTCTGGCCCCCACTTCAGTGCTCTTCACACCACACTATGCTGTGGCTGCAGTCACTCTGTATAAAAACCTATAACCTGGGTGAGAGGAAAGATGTAGGACGATTTTTATTTTCTGAGATAAGGGCTTGGGTTGGGGGTGGTATTTTTTTTCAGTCACCTTGCCTGTATAAGTTAACAATTAGCTTGAGTGAGTACAAAGTCATATGGAGAATTACCACAAAAATACTAATTTTGAAAGAGGTTGATTATGGATCCTTCTCAAAGATCCTTTCTGGCATTTTCAAATTTTGTGCCCTGTTTCAAAGTTATGGTTCTCCTTTTAACTTTGAAAATCATAAGTAATTGAATCCCCATGCCCCCACCCCCTGCAACGTTCTCTTTGAATTAAACAATTCTAGGAATTCCATTTCTGCAACCATATGTTTGATTTTTGTTTTGAGGTCTCATGATTCTCTTCTGTTGCCTCTTTATTTTGGGAAGAGGATAATTTATGCGATAGGAAACTCCAAATGTTGATACAGTTGGGAAGTTGGCATATTTGGCAGGAAAAAAAGGAAAAATAAATATCAGAAAATCATACTTGTTTTAATATCTCAAAATGATTGTTGAAAGCTACTTACAGTCAGCATGGTAGATTAAATTTTTTATTTCTTCAACTAAATTTTAGTATAAACACTATCTAATCATTTGTTCAGCTGAAGAAAATTTTCTGCTGGTGACAATCACAATTAGAGAATATTTAAGTGTTTATTTATAAAATAATATGGAAAATCAGATTTCCTTCTAAGCTGGTAATGATGATGATGCTTTGCAAGAGTTTCCTTGAGACTTGAGATTATTTGCTATTTTCCATTTAACTTTTGAGCACACTGTATTCAGAAGCTGACATCCACCTCATAGCTACCTTTTCTTCTATGGAAACAAACTAGCTTAACAAAGAATTGTACTACTGGATTTTAATTTGGGCAGCGTCTTTGAAAGACTCAAAGTGAGCTAAGGCCTTGTCTGCCCTCCACCTTCCCCTTTGGGGCAGGGTCACAACCCTCAGCACTTAAACTTTATTCCAGTAGAAAGTACGTCAAGACAGTGGCCTTTAGCTTTTCCATATTTTAAGTTTTCTGTGAAAAATGCAAAAGAGTGAGAGTTAAAATTCGCCCCACAACTGCGAACTTGTCACTCCATCTGAATACAGTCTGCTCCACTAGGGGCATGTCGACCCACCCTGCCCCCCAGCGCCCTGGCTCACCTGTGTCCTTGGCCCTGCAGTTCGGGGACTCCCAGCAGCTGCGGCTGGTCCGCATCCTGCGCAGCACCGTGATGGTCCGCGTCGGTGGAGGGTGGATGGCCCTGGATGAGTTCCTCGTGAAAAATGACCCCTGCCGAGGTAAGAAGCCACGTTCAGCACATGTTACTTGTCAGCCATGCCCTCACCACTGGTCTTTCGTGATTCCATGGGGTGCTGGCCGTGGGGGTCTGTTTGGTGTCTGTTGTTAAGCTACCCAGATGTCATCCCAGTTAGTGCAGATGGGAACTTGGTCAGGGTGCCAGGGCAGACCAGGGGAGAGAGCAGGAGGGGTGCATGTTGTTGAGGAAGATGGGTTTCTGGAAACGCAGTAAATAAGAATTAGGAATTTATTGGTGTCATGAAATATTTCCATGTGAGGTGTTACGCTAACACCAGCCTGGAAAGAAGCCCTAAAAAGGCCTGTCGGCTTCCTGTTAGTATTGCCGGTGACCTTGCCTGGAATTTGTGCGTCTCAAAGTCGGGGAGGGTGCTAGGCCCCTCCAGGGAGGGGAGGACTGGGAGCTCCTTTAACCAGAAGGATGCAGGACACCTGGCAGTGGGCCTGGGAGTCACCTGAGTGGGTCCATGAAGTCTCGGTCTGCTTCATCCCACAAAGGCTGGCACACCAGCCCAGAGGCCAGAGAGGACGGCCAGTTGAGTGTGAGCAACGGCGCCTGCCGCTGGAGGCGTGTGGGGCCGCGGCCAGTGGGAGATGGTCAGATCCCGGTCATGCGTCCCCTTCAGCTGCTCCTTCCCTTCCCTCTGTTAGCTGAGCTGCATGTGGGTACGCAGGAGCCTCCCCCACTCTCTGCCAGTTTGTCTTTCTTGACCAGTTTCTGCGTTTCCTGCTCTGTTTCTTTGTGTTTATGTATTTTTTATTCTAGTGCACCATCCTGGGAGTAAAATAAAGCGCTCTGATTCCAGCTCTTCGATTTCCAGTCAGTCTCCCATAGGTTGGCTTTTAAGCTTTGTCCCTCTTACCCACATCCCGGCCCGTTGAGAATGGCTTTGCTTTTTAAACTGTAGCATCTCTTGGCTCTGTGGTATCTGCTGCCTTTATGAATGCTTTGAAATAGCCAAACCATAGCTCTTCTAACTCTTGTAAGTTGACAAAGCATAAAATATGCCTGTTGAGACAGTATCCATGGAATTGGTTCTGAGTTTCTGTTTAACAAATACTTACAGGTTTTTATACTACACACTATTATAATCATTTTACCAATAATAACACATTTTCACCTCTAGGAGGGGTAGCTACTATTATTATCTCCGTTATATAAAACAGCAATTTGAAGCACAGAAAAGGTAAACAACCTTCCTGAGGAGAGGCAGCTAATAAATGGCAGAGACAGGGTTCAGATCCCACAGTCTGGCTCCTGACCTACATGCTGTGTGTTTCGTGGGCTAACATACCCACCACCATCCCTTCTTATATGTGTTCTACTGCATAAATTCATAAGGCTTACTTTATAGACCTAACAGAAATGTTTACAGTACTGTTACATCGCTTCTTTGGATGTGACTGATTGTCAGAATCTGAAGCATTTAAAGCTAAAGGTTTCTGGGACTTCCCTGGCAGTCTAGGTTCAGTCCCTGGTCGGGGAGCTAACATCCCATGTGCTTCCTGGCCCAAAATCCAAAACATACAACAGAAGCAATATTGTAACAGATTCAGGAAAGACTAAAACTGGTCCACATCAAGACAGTCTTTAAAAATAAATAAAAAATAAAGGTTCTCACATGAATTCAGATATGCTCATAGATTTCCTTTTAACTAATTCTGCATATACTCCAGTAAACCCAGAGTAATAATAGGGCAATACTCTTCATTAGGAATTTCTTTTTATAAAGTAGTTAGTTTTAAAAACACCTATTCTGGTAAAAACTAGAGCAGGTTTAAATCTATTTTAGAGTTTAATTATATCACGAACCAATTTCTTTGCTATAAAAACCCCTTTGATTATTTCCAATGAAAAGCAATATATATTTCTTTTTAACCTTAAGTCAGTAAAATAAGATTATTCATTTCCAAATCTATTAATAAAGTTTTATTTTTCATGTCATGTGTGATTGAACTAAATAAACAAAAGAGAGATACTGCATGTGACATTTTGGAATCTTTGCCTGTTTGCTGCCTGCTCTACTTGCTCTATTTACGATAACATTGTGCTGCTGGCCAAGGAGAACACTGCTTGCTTTTCCTTATCTTGTTAGCTAGAAATTGGAACCCCCCCAAGGATATATGGGAGGGCCATCTAGGAGCTATTTTCTATGGAACATAGTAGCCTTTTTCAGCATCTCTTGGAGCAGACAAGGTAAGGCTCACCCCTATGCCCTCCCAAGTGTGCCCTCATCCTGATTCCATTGGCTGTAGAGTCCAGAACTCCTATTAGGCTTAGATATCATAACTCTGCCATGATGGACAGGATGAGCTACATCTCAGCAAATAAAAGTTGTGCTAATAAAGGAACACTTAAGGGCCCAGGCAGATGTAATAAGTGACTTGGAAGGGCATGAACGTCACAGTGAGAAGCTGCCTAGGATTCTGTGAGGATTACTGTGGCTTCTTGAAGCTCCACTTCGGTGGACTTTTTATTCATTTGGGTTGCATTTACTTGGCTGCACCACAGAGAATGTTATTCTGTGGACAGTACAAAATTTATGATATAATACTGATGTTGCGTAATCGTGTTAACTGCCTTTACACAGCTGTTTGAGATGATGAAAGCTATCTCAGCCTGCACATTTCTTTAGCCAAACTAGTCAATTCAGTAGGTACCTGGTACTGCTGGAATTGGAGATTTGATTTTCTGAATTGATCCATGGCAAAGGAAACCATGTTTGGATGGAGATAATGAATACGTGCACATTTACCCTAGGGGTCCTTGAATGTTTCTGAGCATTAGACAAATTAGTTCCCTGAAATTTTACTACCTAGAAAAACTTTATTGTGAAGATTTAAAAGGCACAGTTTGGCTTAGAACTGATTTTTTTATTATATGGTAAAATGCATGTAACTTACCATCCTGACCATTTTTAGGTGTACAGGTCAGTAGCACATTCACGCTGTTGAGCTACCATCACAATCTCCCATCCACAGAACTCTTCATCTTGGTATACCAAAACTCCGCCCATTAAACAGTGGAAGTGAATTTTAACTAACAGGCATGTTGCAGCCAAAATCAGTGGCTAGCAGTAGTCTCTTGGAAAAATGATGATCTCTCTGGTGGTTGAAAAACTGAACTTGAAATGACTGCCTTTGGGGTCTGGGCCCTAAGATATGATCTTTTAAAAAAAAAACAAAAAAGTCATGGTCAAATGAAATGCATTTGTAAGTAAGCAGGTTTCTTTACTGCAGGACTTTTCAGAGTTTATAAAATGCTGATTGCATTAGGGCTCTCCGAGAGAGAGAGGGTGGAGAAGGCAATGGCACCCCACTCCAGTGCTCTTGCCTGGAAAATCCCATGGACATGGACAGAGGAGCCTGGTAGGCCGCAGTCCATGGACTTCACTTTCATGCATTGGAGAAGGAAATGGCAACCCACTCCAGTGTTCTTGCCTGGAGAATCCCAGGGACAGAGGAGCCTGGTGGGCTGCCGTCTATGGGGTCGCACAGAGTCGACCATGACTGATGCGACGCAGCAGCAGCAGGGGGGTGGGGGGGGAATGTAGAATCCAGTGCTTACTAAACTTCTCTTCATAGGAAACCCCTCAGAAGCCTCAGTTTGGGAAATGCTGCTGTAAGCAATGAAAGACCATGGAAAGGTTTTACACTGTTTAGAGAGATCAGATTTCTATTTAGAAATTCAGTCTGGGGAATGAGGAGGGAGGGAGGGATGGGATTGAGATGAGAAATACAGAGAACATTTGGAAGCCTGTTACAGTGGTCCAGGGTTAGGGAGATGAACCACATAAGTTTGAGGTAAGTCTGATGGGATTCAAGAAGTATTAGAAGGTGGAGTCAACAGTAGACTCAACTGCCATCATGAGGGAGGGGCCTATGTCAACAGCCAGGTTTCTGCTTCAGTCATGTCTAATCAGTGTTGGATGTAAGGTTCTGGCATCTAGGAGAAGGCCTGCACTGGGAGTGTAACGGAGAGGCAGGCAGGGCCTGAAGATGGTGCTAAGGTCTCAGGTGGATGAGCTCATCACCAGATTGAAAGTCTAAGAGGGAGAACAGGACTGCAGACAGAACCAGGGGGACATCAGCATTGAAGAAGTGAATGGGACGGGGTAGTCTGCAGGAGGCGACAAGCAGGGGTCTTAGAAGCCAAGGGAGAATGTTTCAAGAGGAAAATAGTAACGCCCCCACTTGCGAATGACAACAGCAGAGAAGAGTTTTTACCTGTCAGATTTATCTGGTTTTTACCTGTGTTCAGGTGGTACACATGAGTACGCACATACTCTCTCAATACAGGGGGGCACTGGCCAGAGTGAAGTAAACAGAATATATTCATAACATTATTTTTGAGAGTGTCCATGGGTGTAAAGTTTTGTAGAGCAGTTGCTATTTAGTTGCTAAGTCATGTCTGATTCTTTGTGACCCCATGGACTATATATATAGCCCACCAGGCTCCTCTGTCCATAGAATTTCCCAGGCAAGAATGCTGGAGTGGGTTGCCATTTCCTTCTCCAGGGAATCTTCCCAATCCAGGGATCAAACCCACATTTCCTGCTTGGCAGGCAGATTCTTTACCACTGGGCCACCAGGGAAGCTGTAGATCGGCTGACAAGTACCAAAAACCTTGAGTGTGCATCCTTTTCCCCCAGCAAATCCACTTGTAAAGACTTGCCTTAAGGAAGTCATCATGGATGGGCGCAAACACTTTCCTCAAGTAGTCTGTCACAGCACTGTATACAGTATGTTAAAAATTATGAACAAATACAACACAGGGTTGGTGAAATAAACTCATTTCAATATGATGAAATAATACTGTGCAGCTAGCTGAAGTTATGTCCGATACATCAAGCACGGAGGAATGTTTCTGATGTTTTTGCATTTTTTATATATTTACATACATATACACAAAGTTGTGCAGAGAAATAAAGATACTAACAGTTTAATAGTATTGTCCCCTAAGGTTAAGCACCTTTAATTCTTTGAAATTTTCTGTAGATTTCAACCTTTCTACAATTTAAAAGCATCCCCTGAGGCAGAAGTGGTCTGTGACCCTTGCCAGCGATTGCCCCGGGGAGGGGGGATGTTAGAGGGGCTTGGAGCCCAGAGTTGGATGAGCTCGGGTAGCTGATGATGCAGAGAGCTGGGGGTGGGCAGAGCGCAGCTCGGGTGGAAGATGAGGATTCTGGTTCCAGTTCTTGCATAGTTTTCCCTGCCCTCAGCCTCTGAGCGTTGTAGTTTTCCATGACGTGGGGATGCTGACTGGCTGCCGAGAACAGTCAAGCGTAGTATTTACACATGATCACGCACTGTAAGCTGCAGAGTGCATGGGGAACATGTTATCGTTATATTATTGCATTTAACATGTAATTGCCCTCATCAGTGATGCCATTTCAGAGTCTTCCTCTTGTATCACTGTGGTGTTTTCCAGAGAGTGAGCTCAGTGAACTCTTAAGTCTCGTAGGTTTAAACCACACATCTCAAGTTCTGTCTGGCCTAGGGTCATAAACAACTCCTCTGAGGCGTCGTGGTCCTCAGTTGAGTAATGATTTCCATTTGTCAGTGTTACTTCAGCACTTGCTGTGCGTCCGACATTGTGCTGGGCATGTTAGCAAATATAAGATAAAATAAGTGTTTAGTGATACAGAATGTTATTAAGTACCCAGGTCAGTGCTGAAGGAAATTCTCTTTAAGAATCATGAGTTTAGACACTGAGGGAAGTGCTGGAGTTTGGAAAAAGGATGAGTAGGGAACCAGAGGGCCCAGGAATGAACCTTGAAGGGCATGTTCTATTGGGGCCGGAGAAGGAAGGAAACAGGTTAGCATTCCAGGAATGCTACACCATCAGACAAGAAGGACCCTTAGACATCAGTCAACCTGACTGATCACCTGTAGGGAGGCTGAGGAAACAGAGTCCCAGGCAGGAGGGAATCACAGCTGGGAAGAGCCTGGACTGTAACTCAGAGGTTTTGATATCCAGGTTAGCCCTTTTAAGCTGATACTCTGATATGTTATGTTAACTTCACATATTGAAAAGAATTTGGATTTGACTTAGGAATTTAAACCACTCTGCTTATGAAGCCTTGTGCAACCTGATTTAAAGTCTGATTCTACCAAGATTCCTCAAATTTCTTGAGGACTTGTGGGACTGGGCAAGAAAGAGGAATGTGTACCATTACCTGAAATCTTCTAAACTTGCAATTTCTGGCCAAAGTAAAACATCTAATATAGGGAAGAATGGCAGATAGTTTGTTTATGATGGTTCCCTTTTCCCAGGCTTTACTAAGAGTCCAGTTTGTTTAGACCTGTCCTAAACAGGGAGCAGCTTGGGGGTGAATAAGGAGACAGAAGGTGGTCACAGAATTAACACCTTTCAGTGAGGAGTGACCTAAGAACACACTGCAGAGGAATTGTTTCTTTTAAATTCATAACATCTTTCACAGTTAACGTGTGTGGTTATCTTCTGAGCGAATCCAAGCGTGGGGTTCTGGTCTGGTGGCTCCAGGAAGCCCTGGGAAGCACTACTGTGTTCCCAGACTCTCCAGCTGGCATCCCTCTCCCATTGCAGGTCTGCCCTCAGCTTCTCGTGGCTTTCAGCTTTTGACCTAATGGTTTCTCACTGGCAAGTTTTGTGCATGGATGGTCTTGATCTCTCTCTCTCTCCTCCCACATGTTTACTTCTTAACAGTTCAGCCCAGATCTTTTCACTGTCCTGAGTTCCTGGACCCCTTTCTTAGGATTATTATCAACTGGATTTAAGTAGAAGAGTCTAGATCAGTGGTCCCCAACCTTTTTGGCACCAGGGACCAATTTCGTGGAAGACAGTTTTTCCACGGAACCAGGGGAGGGGGTAGGTTCTGGATGATTCAAGTACATAACATTCACTGTGCCCTTTGTTTCTAATCAAATGCCACTCCTGGTCTGATAGGAGGTACTGGTCTGCAGCCCAGAAGTTGGGGACCCTTATCTAGATGACGTCAATTTCAGTGATCTGTTTTTCTATACTGTTTCATTACCGCGTGTCCTGCAAGAGTTGAGCAAAAAGTACACATGTCCTGTGAGAGAGAAAAGAGGGGTTTTGATTTAACCTCGGAGGTTTGTGGACTGCTGCCTCTGCTTTCTCTTGACCCCAGGGGACAGTGGCAAGGCAGATCGTGACTGCAGCATGGGACGGTGCTTGGTACACAAAGAGTTCTTTATTACAGCAAACCAAGGGGTTCTTCATTAATGTGTCTGCTGTGGGTGAGAATCATGACAAGGCTGATAAATCAGGAATTTATCTCTATTTCAAAAGAAGCCGCAGATGGTACTAAACCTATAAATTATATAACTGTTTTCGTGGGGTCAAGCAGCTGTGTGACCATCAAAGATATATTTTTTTCAAGGTTAACTGTCACTGTATGTGTGTGTGTTTATTTCCTTTTCTAGCACGAGGTAGAACTAACATCGAACTCAGAGAGAAATTCATCCTCCCTGAGGGGGCATCCCAGGGCATGACCCCCTTCCGGTCCCGGGGTCGAAGGTCCAAACCATCTTCCCGTGCAGCCTCCCCTACTCGCTCCAGCTCAAGTGCTAGTCAGAGTAACCACAGCTGTACGTCCATGCCGTCTTCTCCAGCCACCCCAGCCAGTGGCACCAAGGTACGTACAGCCTCGGTGTGACCTCCTGCCCCGCTCCCAGCTCTGCACATGGCCACTGTTCAGTGTAGCCTCTGAAAGACTCCAGAGAGGAGACGCACTTGAAGACATAGAGACCAGGCTGGCCAGGCCCTGGTGGTACACAGATCTGGGCCTTTAACATGGCCGCAAAGGACGTTTAAATAGGAATTAAGTCGTTAGGTCCAAAGCGCTTCTTTCCACATATTCCCATTTTGAGTTTGAACCCATCCAGAGTTACTGATCTTGAAAATTCAGGCACTGTCTCTGCAGCTGGAGCTAAGTAAGAGAGAAGTTTGCTGTGATGATGGGTTGTAGCTGAAGAATGCTACTGCCTTTCTGCCTTGGCCCCTTTCATCCCGTTGGACTGATGCACATTTTACTTTGTTTTCTGTTTCTTTAAAATTTAGTGTCTTCTATTTATTATTTATTTATTTATTATTTATTTTATGTTCCCAATTTGCTCCTTTTGTGTTCCACTTTCAATTGTTCCCGTCCTTCCCTTTGGATTTCCGTTTCACAGACTCCGCTTCAGTTCTCTCGCTGTTATGACAAACCCTGGTTGGTAAACAGTAGAGCTGGCACCCCTGTCAGGGACAGCCACTATCCTGACCTCCAGCTGCCCAGCCCCGAGGTAGAGTATGGCTTTGCTGATTTAAGGACACAGGGAAGACCAGGCCCTCGCTCATGCCGAGAACCTGACCGGCTCTCCCTCCTGACACGAGTCCGTGCTCTTTTCCATCTTTGTGGTGTTTGCTTTCACAGCTGATTCATCCCGTCCATTGTCTTTCAGGGGTTTCTAACTCGGATTCACCAAAATTGGAGATAAATAAGAGATGCCTGAGACTGGATTGTGTAACAACTTCCCAACAGTCCTTAGAATGATATTTGTTCAGGGTGGTAAACAGTGGTCATTCGTGGTGATTTATCAATATTGTTTATAATCAGGCCTCTTGGAGTCTCCAGACGTCATATCTGACACAAACGAGTTATGAACACTTGAAATTCAACGACGGTGCATGTTGAACAGTGTTCTACCCTTGCTTAGGACAGAAGAGTGGCTGGCACCCTCCCGCCTGGAGTCACATTGCAGGGGTGGTTGGTATTGCCACGCTTCTCCGAGGCTTGGGTGCTGCCCCCTTCAGCCAAGCACAGCACTTGTGAACACTGCTCTGAGGCTCAGGTTTTAGTTTCTGAATTCCTTGGCCCAGGCACTTGGGTTTCTATAGCCTTGATTTGAATGCACATGCCAGCGGTTCAGCATGTTCAAGTGCAGTCGTTAAAATGCCCAAGTGCTTTTGGAAGAGCAGTGTTTCAGAAATAACATGTGGACTAGCAGCTTGTCTGATAGTGGTACAGCTGGCACTCTGGCTCCTGCCAGGAAACACTGGGTTCTTGTGCCTCAAAGCATGACACTGCGTTTAGTCGTGTAAAGCTTCAACCAGTGTAAACAGGAGGTACAAGAAGCCAGTGTCCACAATGGACTCGCTTCTCTGGGTTTCATCCCACTTCAGTTCAGAAATACATCTGGCTTAGAACATGATCCGGGGACCCACTGACACTGAAACCCCCTGACTGAACCTGCCTATCCTGCTTTTTCGTTAGTGGCTCCAGTTTCATGAAAGTCTCAAAAGTTCTAGAATTTTTAATGTTTTGATTATGAAGTGCCAATCTCATAGGATTCTAATAGATCAGCTTTTCTGTCTTAAGGTTTTGCCTTTGGTTTCATTTCATTTCAAGGATTCATCTTCTCTTAATTACTGATACTCCGCACACTGTCCTGGCGCAGACTCCCAGCCCGACATCTCTAGGGCCACGTCTGCCCAGCAGCAGTACCTTCTGAAACTGGTGCTCTTCCTCCTGTGTGGGCCAGGAGGGTTTGTGCTGGAATGCGAATCCCTCTGTCGCTTTTGCTCTTTCTTTATAAAGAAAAAAGAAACACAACAAAATGGGTTGCTTCACTCTTTTCTTTGTATAAACATCTTAAAAGTCCTGGAAAACAATTTACATGATTGATTTCAAAGAAAAATTAGAAGAGTATGCTGTGGCATGAGTGATACTCAGAATAGATTTAAAATATTTTCCCTCCAAATTCTTTTTTTAAAAAAATATATACACTCAGATGGTAAAAGGAGCTACTACCAGCATCAGTAATGATAGCATACATCTAGCCAGCTCTTTGCCAGTTGGGGAAGTGCTTCTGCATGTGACTTATTCACTCAACAAGTTTATATTGAGCCCCTCCTCTGTGCCGGATGTAGTATTAGGTGCCTAGGGCGTGACAGGGAGCAAACAAAGTCCCTGCTTTTCTGGAGTTTCTGCTTTAACCTGGGAGATTTCAGGCAGCAAACAGGGAGCCTTCCTGGGCTGTTGAAGGGACAGCAGCAGGCCAGTGGCTGCAGTGGACTGAACAAAAGGGAGTATGTGGCAGCGGGGTTCGGAGAGGCAGGCTCCTTGCCCGGTTTCCAGGGTGAGAAGTGGAGGCATGCGTGCCAGGGTATGTTAAGTCCAGACCCAGGCCCTCTGGTCCCAGGCCGTTCAGAGCCTTGTTCCTCATACCACAGCCGCACTCTCATGTGCTTCTCCTAATCGTTTATTTTATCAGGTCAAGTAATTTAATCTTCACTCTACCAGTGAAGAAATAGATCTACTTCACTGAATTTACTGCATCTCTATAATAGGGACTGGAGTAATATTTGGATCTCCATGTTAACAATTTGGGATTATAACTCATATGTCACATATCTAACCCCAAAACTTTGATACTTTGGAGTATTTGGATTTCTTACCTTTACTCACTTATCATATTTCTGTTTGTTATGACTACTGTAATCTTAGCATTTGAGGATTTTTTTTTTCTAGTAGAAATTTGTCAGTGAGATAAAAGGCATTGGAAGACATTTTAAAACCTTTAATTGGCGCATGAAGGCTTTATTTTGGAAATGCTCAAAATTCATGACCTAGCATACTTTCAAAATAAATCATTGTTTTCCTGGACTTTAACTAGCTTTTCAGTTTTTTAGAAAATGAGGAGGGCTTAAGTAAACCTTGTAAAGTGGAATTTCTGTCAACGGTTTCACCAAGTAAATATGACCTTTTTATTTTTTTTAAGGTTATTCCATCAACAGGCAGCAAGTTGAAACGACCTGCACCTGCCTTTCATTCAAGTCGAACATCGCTTGCTGGCGATACTAGCAACAGTTCTTCCCCAGCACCCACGGGTGCCAAAACTAATCGGGCAGGTAAGGACCTGCCCCAGCACTTCTCCACTGGGGATAAGGGTGAGGGGTGTGGCCAGGCTAGGAATCTGAGGAGCAGAGAAGGAGAGAAACACAGGTGCGGTGCCCAGAGGACAGCTGGCTCAAACCGTGCCTCCTGAGAGCAGGCGCCCCCACAGCCAAAGCCACAGCACCCGTTCGTCATCAGAAACCATTGTACAGGGGAGAATGTAAGAGGGGGAAAGGGCCTCCTGGAGCTGGGCCTTCCTGACGCTCCGTGTTTATGTCAGCTCGGAGCTGAGAGTCAGGGGAGGATCGCGTCTGCTCACCTCTGGACGTTCCTCCCGGGAACCTAGGGCTTTGGCTTCCACTTGCTGCTGTTTGCCGGCCCTCCTCGCCCCCATCCTTAGTCCGCCCATGCGGCTCTCTCCTCAGAGCCGAGGCCCAGGGCAGCCCCGCTCCACTCCGCCAGGGGGCGAGTGAGGTGACGGTGCTGGTGACAGAAGCTGCCTTCTGCTCCTCAGGATGCTTCTCAGGTAGAAGCCCAAAGTCAGAAAAGGCTTCTGCAACTTCTGTGTAGGTGAGAGAACCGAGACTCAGAAAGACTCTGGTTTGCCCACGGTCACTCAGCACGTCAGGTGGTATTAGGATCAGAACCCTGGCCTCTGGTTCTTTTGTTCTCCACCCACCCACCAGTGCTGTCTCTATTAAGTCTGCCCCTTTATTCTTAAATTCCAGACCCTAAAAAGTCAGCCAGTCGCCCTGGGAGTCGAGCTGGGAGTCGAGCCGGGAGTCGAGCCAGCAGCCGTCGAGGAAGCGATGCCTCTGACTTTGACCTTTTAGAGACACAGTCTGCGTGTTCAGACACTTCAGAGAGCAGTGCTGCAGGGGGCCAGGGCAGCTCCAGGAGGGGGCTCAACAAGCCTTCCAAAATCCCCACCATGTCCAAGAAGACCACCACTGCCTCCCCCAGGACTCCGGGCCCCAAGCGATAACACTGTACAAGCACCCCCAAGCCTCTCTCCACTTTGAATCCTGCTCCATGCATTGGGTGTATATTTATTCTGAATGGGAGAAGTTATATTGTTAAAAGTGTAAAAGAATAATTGTGTTATGAAGCTGCCTTATTTTTTTTTCTTTTTGTAAGTTACTATTTTCATGTGAATATTTATGTAGATAAAATTTGCCTCCTGGTAACCCTGTAATGGATGGGGCCCAGAAATGAAATATTTGAGAACAAGCAAAAAGGTCAAGATGCAAATGTGTATTAAAAAAAAAAGCCTCTAAATAGGGTTTCTGCGCGGTGCAGGGTTGTAAACCTGCTTTATCTTTTAGGATTATTCCTAAATGCATCTTCTTTATAAACTTGACTTGCTATCTCAGCAAGATAAATTATATTAAAAAAAAAAAAATAAGAATCCTGCAGTGTTTAGGAACTCTTTTTTTGTAAATCACAGACACCTCAATTAGTGAGAACCGAGGGGAGGGCACTTCTGATTGCTTTTTCCATTGTTTTTAATGTTGTGTGATTTTAGCTGAAGAGAGGGAACCTCATCTAGGTAATGTTTGCACATGATACAGCAAAAGGAGTTCATTGCAATACTGTCTTTGAATACTGTTTCAGTACTGGGTGTTTAAAGGACAAATAGCTGCTAGAATTCAGGGGTAAACGTAACTGTTCAGAAAACGTCAGAACATTGGGGTTTTTTAAGAGTCCTGGTTCATAACTTCCTATCCGACCTGGCCGCTAATGACTCCTGTGCTCACTGGGACCCAGGCCGTCAGCAAAGGGACACTCCCTGGTGGCATCGTGAATTACAGTTTGTTTATCTGCATTTTTTGCTATTTATTTAAAATGGTCGATCAACTTCCCACAAACTGAGGAATGAATTCCACGAGCCTATTCTGAAAATGTGGACATAAAACAAACACTCACTCGTCCTTTAAAGGAGTTCACCAGCACACTTGTTAACAAGTCCCGTTTGCTTCCGTCTTTTTTTGTGCGTAATAAAGTCAGCTGACCAAGTGACCATGAAGAGGGGCTGTCTGGGGCTCCTGATTTTTAGCTGCTGTTCCTTTTCAGCTCCGACCATGTTGCTGTGTGATTATCTCAATTGGTTTTAATTGAGGCAGAAACTGAAGCTCTACCAATGAACTGTTTAAAAACAAGACACACTTTTGTATTAAAATTGCTTGCAGTAACAAACATTTTGTATTTCCTGCTTTTTTTTTTCTCAACCATTACCTTATATATAACATATTACTCTGGGGAATGATTGTGTTTTAGGTACTTCAGTGTATTATTCAAATCCAGATATCTTGGATAAATTATGGAGCTCCTTGTAAGGGAACAAAGAAATACTCAGACGGTTGTTAATGTAAATCTGTAGGGCTATCTACCCCACTTACATCAAATAACAAATAACCAGTATGTAAGAACATTTCTGTTGTAGAAATCACAGGCCTTAGAGCTTCAGAATATGGGCCAGTTTCCCACAGTATGCTGAAATTTCTGGTTAAATGGTAGAATAAATAGAATTTCAGAGGTAGAAACAAAAGTGGTCATCATATCTAGCTCCTTTGTTTTATAGACAGAGAAACAAATGGGAAAGTGGGAAGAAAGTAATTTCCCGAGATCACATAATAAACGGCAGAAGTGGACCTTGAATCTAGTCCTTGGCTCCCTATCCAAGCCTGCTAGTTCTTTTCCCTTCAGCCCCTGGTTGGCTTTATAATAATTAGAACAGCCAAATATTAAGTAACTCTGACACAGGAATTAGACTAGGAAATAACTAGAGAACCTGAGAGGTAAGAGCGATTCAACCTCATCCACCTGCATCCTTGTTCACTGGGTCGCACTCCCCTTGTGATATGGGAATTCAGTAAGAAGGACACGATTTCCAGAGCTGTTTGAGGCCAAATATGGGAGAAAAAAAAAAAAAAAGGAATGTGCAGCCTGATGGATTCTGAAGCAAGAGCTTGCTTACTCTGTGGAATCAAATTTAACTTCAGACTGTTGGAACTTTGTAGGAAGGTATTTTCACTCAAAATCTGCTTACCCCTCTAGACTTGCTGCAGAAGCATGCTGGAAGGAGCTCGATCTCTACTTTCTCAGAATCTGGACCACAGTCACTTGTTTTCCTTACCAAGGAATTCAGGGTTTCTCTCAGTCTTTGCAACAAAGTTCAGCTAGGGTGTACTCTGCAGAAAGTGTATTTCCATTCAATAAACACCTGTGTGTAAGACCATGTGGAAAATTGAGGGATGACAGGAAAGGGGTTAAAACTGCAGTACTGTGGCACAAATGCCAAACAAGTAATGCAGACTTGATGTCTGCTAGGATAGAGGAGGGCAGGTTCTGGAGCCTTGAATAATAATAGCTAACATGTATTGAGTGCTTGCTGTGTGCCATCTCTGCTAAGGCTCTATGTACATTCTTACATAATTCACATCATAATCCTACAATTATGAGCCTCACTTATAGATGAGGGACAGCCTGAGAGAGGTTCAGTGACTTGCCCAAGATCAGAGTTGCCAAGTGGCTGGGGAAGCCCTTGTTTGACCCAACTCTGGACATGGAACAACAGGCTGGCTCCAAATCAGGAAAGGAGTATGACAAGGATCATTGTCACCCAGCTTATTTAACTTATATGCAGAGTACATCACGAGAAATGTTGGGCTGGATGAAGCACAAGCTGGAATCAAGATTGCTGGGAGAAATATCAATAACCTCAATAGGTAGATGACCCTTATGGCAGGCAGAAGGCGAAGAAGAATGAAAAGCCTCTTGATGAAAGTGAAAGAGTGAAAAGCTTGGCTTAAAGCTCAACATTCAGAAAACTAAGATCATGGCATCCAGTCCCATCACTTCATGGCAAATAGATGGGAAAACAATGGAAACAGTGACAGACTTTATTTTGGGGGGCTCAGTGCAGATGGTGACCACAGCCATGAAATTAAAAGACAGTTGCTCCTTGGAAGAAAAGTTATGGCCAACCTAGACAGCATATTAAAAAGCAGAGACATTACCTGGTCAACAAAGGTCCATCTAGTCAAGGCTATGGTTTTTCCAGTAGTCACGTATGGATGTGAGAGTTGGGCTGTAAAGAAAGCTGAGCACCTAAGAACTGATGCTTTTGAATTGTGGTGTTGGAGAAGACTCTCGAGAGTCCTTTGGACTGCAAGGAGACCCAGCCAGTCCATCCTAAAGGAAATCAGTCCTGAGTATTCATTGGAAGGACTGATGCTAAAGCTGAAGCTCCAACACTTTGGCCACCTGATGCGAAGAACTGACTCATTTGAAAAGACCCTGATGCTGGGTAAGACTGAAGGCAGGAGAAGGGGACAAGAGAGCATGAGATGGTTGGATGGCATCACCGATTCAATGGACGAATTTGAGTAAACGGGAGTTGGTGATGGACAGGGAAGCCTGGCGTGCTGCAGTTCGAGGGGTCGCAGAGAGTCAGACATGACTGAGCAACTGGACTGAAATGAACTCTCCAAGAAACCTTCCCCATGCCAGTTCCCCTCAAGTTCAGGAGTTTCACGATCCCACTCACAGATCACCTGTCCCCACTTTTTCTGCCCTTCCAGACACTTTACTGGCCCCTCTGTCAGAGAACAGCCTCCATTCTGCCTTCAAAGAGACTGTTCACTCGTGACCCCTGAGGGCCACTGGAGGGCAGGGAGCTGGGCAGCTTCATCTCTGGCTCAGGGCACAGTGCAGATCAGCACCCAATGGTTTATGGGAATGTGAGGCTATCATTTTGAGAGCACAGCCATCTCCACTCATCCTAAACGGAGATAATTTGTATTACAAGAACCAGACCAGCGCTAGCGCTGCTTGCAGTCTTGCTGGGAGACCAGTATCATACAGCACACAATGGGAGAATTACAGGCTAGATCTGAGGCCCCCCCAGACTCAAAGAGGAAACGCAGAGGGAAGCTCAGGAACACAGGGACAAGGAAGAGGGCAGGAGATTTCAGAGACCTGACCAAGTCGACAAGGGGACACCCTCCACTCTGTCCCCTGCCTGTGCATGCAGTCACCAAGCCTTGTGGATTCACTGTAAAAGCCCTCCATCCCATCTCTATTAGAGGATCATTGTTGTCTTGACCCCTCGCATTACTGTACCTGTCTCCAGCTGTAGGTCCTGAGTCCATGCTCCCTCCAATCCATAAGTCCCCTCTGCATCCAGCCTCTGGTCAGGTCCTGGGCACTTTGAATGGCTAGTCTGAAACATTCTTACCAGGTTTAGCAATCTTGTAGAGATTTACCTGTTGGGTAAAACGAAGACTAGGCGTAAGACACCAGCAAGTGACTGGATTTAAGATTTTATATATTTTTAAGTTTGATGTGATCTTGGGGAAATCTGAATTTTATTGGATAAATCATACATTTATTTTGAAGTTGTATCTTTAACCCACACTGAGGTGCCATAACCATCTGCTATCCAGAGTCCTCACCTGGTCACTTGCCCCCCAGTCTTTCCAGGCTTCACTGAACAGCTCACTTGCATGTGCTTACCTACTCCGACCCAGCTCCACTGTTGTGTGACTTGAGGGAAGTCCCTTAACCCCTGGGTGCCTCTGTCTCCTCATCTGTTAAGTGAGGTGGGGAATGGGTGGTGCAACTCCCCTATAACAAGGTGTGAGCAGGAAAGAAATGACACAGAACATGGCTGGTACACGAACAGTGCCATCATCTGCTATCCTTATGCTCTTTGGAGTCGCGGCCTTCACACAAGCAATTGCTTCTACCTTGAAACACTCCACTCCTGACCAATTCACTCCAGCTTTCAGAGCTCAGTTTACGTGTCTCTTCCTCTCAGTGCAGCTCCTTAACCATAAATGAAAAAACAAGGTGAGATTAGCACCTAGGGAAGGGTCTGTGCAGAATGGTGGTGGTGGTTTAGTCACTAAGTCGTGTCCAACTCGGGACCCCATGGACTGGGGCCTGCCAGGCTGCTCTATCCATGGACTGGGGCCTGCCAGGCTGCTCTATCCATGGACTGGGGCCTGCCAGGCTGCTCTATCCATGGGATTCTCCAGGCAAGAATACTGGAGTGGGTTGCCATTTCCTTCTGCAGGGTATCTTCCCAATTCAGGAATCGAACCCAGGTCTCCTGCACTGCAGGAAGATTCTTTACCGACTGAGCTATGCGGAGCTAGTCAGTCGAGGAGCCCTGTCTCAAACCGCTGAGGGCCATGACAATTAAGATGCAAAAGATCAGGAAGGACGCGAGAGTTCCTTGACCGGCGGGAGGCATATCCCGCGCGGCTGGACCCGCACCGGGGTCCAGTGGGCGCACAGCAAACCTGGAGATGACAGCGCGGCTGCTGGAGCTGCTGGGGCGGCCGGCCAGAGGCGCCGACCGAGAGCGCGCCGGAGCCAGGTGGGTGGGCGCGCCGGGAGCAGTGACACGACAGGTGTCAGAGGTCCCGGAAGGAGCCCCCAAAGGCTCACACAAGAGGACTGCGGGGAAGACGCTGGGAGGCCGGCCAGCAGCTGCAGTGGCGGGAAACTCTGGCCCAGATGCTGCTGCCAGAGGGATGAGACTCACTCTCTAGACTTGGCTGGTACCCGCGAACCCCTCCAGCTCTAGACCCGACTGAGACGTCTCGGGTCCTGGGGTGACACCCCACGCACCAGGCAGGGCTGCCGGGTCACTTCGGGGGCCAGACGAAGAGTTGGGATCCGGCTCCGGCAGGGCGATCAAGGAAGGACACGCCTCTGCGGGAGCGCAGAATCTGATCTCCCCGACCGTGCTTCTACCCTGGGTCCCCAGTCCGCGCGCCTCTCGACAGCGCAGCCAGCAAGGGAAGGGGAGTCCAGGACAACAGCTGGCCCCAGACAGCACGACTGCGGATTTCTCGCTGTATCACCTACACCGAGTCTTATCTCAGTCTCCATCGCCAGGCACACAGAGCCCCTTTCCAGAGCCTTGTCCCCGCCCCTGCGCCCCCATTGGTCGGGTCCGAGGGGTGGGACCCGACGGCTCCCAGCTCCGCAGAGAGAGGCGGCCGCGGCCCCTCGGAGCGGTACAGGCTCGGTCCGCACCTCCCCGAACCCGACGGCAGCTCTCCCTGCGCCTCTAAGCTAAGCGGCCTCGGCAGCAGCCGGACTGTCGGGCGCAGCGGAACGGACAGACTAGCCGATCGTCCCTGGTTCCCAGAGGAGCTCCTGCCCGAGGCGGTGCGGCCGCAGCCGACGGTCCGGGAGCTCTAGGGACCGCGCCGCGTTCGCGGGCGACCTACGCCCCGTCCCGCCCGCCCCAAGCCAGGCCCGCCGCGCGCCGTCGGGGCGGCCCCATCCGGGCCCCGCTGGGAGCGGATGCGCGCGCGGTGAGGCCGCCGGGTCCCGCCATGGCCGCGCGCCCCGGGCCGCTCTGGCTGCTGGGCCTGGCGCTGTGCGCGCTGAGCGGCGGCGGCGTCCCCGGCCCGCGCCCCCCGCTCGGCTGCCCGCAGCGCCGCCTGGGCCCGCGCGAGCGCCGCGACCTGCAGCGCGAGATCCTGGCGGTGCTCGGGCTGCCCGGGCGGCCCCGGCCCCGCGCGCCCCCCGCCGCCGCCCTGCTGCCGGCGTCCGCGCCGCTCTTCATGCTCGACCTGTACCGCGCCGTGGCCGGCGACGACGACGAGGACGGCGGGGCCCCCGAGCGGCGCCTGGGCCGCGCAGACCTGGTCATGAGCTTCGTCAACATGGGTGAGCGCGGGCCCCGGGCGGGCGGCGGCGACCCCGGGGGACGGCGGCGGGCTGAACGGCCCTACGGGGGCTGAGCGCGAGCGGCGGGGGCGTGCGCGCCACCTCGCGCAGGGGGAGCGCCTGCTGGGGGCGGGGAATCCTTGTCGTGGACAAGGACCTGCGGGAGGATAACCTGCCCGGCTCAGGGCAGCGAAGTCTTAGGGATGTGGGGGTCGGTGAGCTGCTGGACAAACAGGGACGGACGAGGAATGTGAGTCCCAGAGGTGTGTGCCTTCACCCGCCCCCAAACACCCCCGACGGTAAGATCCTGTAGTGTTAGGTGGACGCAGGTAGTGCCAGGAAGACAGTCTGGTCCTGGCGAGTCAGATGAGTAAACAGAGGCTGTGATGCTGTCCCTGTGATAAGGGCGGTATGAAGCGTGGGACAAAGTTCAGCGTGGAAAACCCTGGTCACGGCATCAAAGCACCAGAGTTTAGGTGAGGACCCAGATGTCCTGAGCCCACACCGAGCAGCCTCTTGCCTGGGTCACCTAGGGGTGGGGGCAGGGGAGGGGAAGGCGTGGACTCAGCTCAGTGGGGCAGGGACTGTGGTCTTGTCACCCTGAGCTCGCATCTGGGACTTGGCTTGTCGTGGAATGAGTATCCAGCCCCAGTGAATGACCCAATGGGCAGTTTGAACCCCATTTGTTCTCCCCAGCAAAGCCCAGCTTTTCTTCTCTGCAGAAGCTATACTCCAAATCATGGAGCCATTTACCCTTTTCTCAAAGATCACCTTTACCATAACTAAACTCTCTTTAATCTACATTCATGAACATAGGTCTCCCATCCTCCTTGTTTCCTGCCTGTGGCCAGTGAGGGGCATGGATCTAGGCTGCTGCAGACACCAGGCTAGACCTGGGGACCAAGGACCATAGCTCAGGCTCAGGTGGGGAGAGCCATGGGACCCAGAGCAGAGAGAGGCCCCTTGCCAGGGCCACCAGCCTCCCTCCACCTTGTAACCCCCCAGCAACCCTGTTGGCAGACATGATATTCATCCCCATCTCCCAGATAAGGACGGTGAGGCTCAGAGGGGCGGTGTCTTGCTCAGGACAACGTGACCTCTGTGTGGCTGAGCTGGGACAGGCCCAGGTTCTTTGGCCTTCCATCCCAGGCTCAAGGAGGTGACAGTTCTGTGTCAGAAGATCAGGCTTTCATGGTGGAAAGAGCTGTCAGAGGGGTTTCAGCAGGGGGACCCAGGGGCCAGAGCGACAGCAGGTTTCATGCATCTTCGGCCATTTGCTTCCTACTGGTAGGGCAAGAAGAGGGGACAATCTGGGAGGCCTGTCCCCTCAAACCAGAGCTGGTGATGGGTTCAGGTGGGAAAATGAGCCACAGGAGGTAGTCGTTAACCTCTGCTGAGAGCTCAGGACTTGGGCTGGTGGGTTCAAGATGCCACCTTTGTGGTTAGAGATGGACAGGGTGGGGAGCTGGGGATAGAGGCGACCATATGTGGAACTGAGGCTGGAGCTCTGTGCTGGGGACAAGCTGACTCCGGGCACAGGACCAAGAAGAGCTGTGGATACAGCCCCCATGAGAATGCCCCCACGGGAGCCCTCCGTGAGTGAGTCACCACCTAGCCCAGGTCCCTCTTTCCCCAGCAGCCCCCGGGGCAAGGGGTACACGGCCCTGGTGGCAGCTGCTGCTGTGAGTGAGCAGCACCCTGAGCTCAGGACCTGGTTCCCCTCCTGCCTCTGCTGTGTGGTCCTGGGGAAGTCCTTGCCCTCTCTGAGCCTCAGAGCTCTAATTGTAAAATGGGTTTCCTCATGGTCTGTCCTCAGAGTTGTTGTGAAATAGGTTGATAGAGCAGAAAGTCAGCCCCCTTTTAGGGGGAACCCAGCCCTGCTCAGTGCTGACCCCAGCCTCTCGCAACTGCTGCTCAGCCTTGGTGTGGATGTGTGGAAATGTCCCACCTATCTTATAGACACGTGAGACCCAAAAACAGATTTTTAAAGCCAACCAAAGGTGTTCCTCAGTTCAGTTCAGTCGCTCAGTCGTGTGCGACTCCTTGTGACCCCATGAATCGAAGCACACCAGGCCTCCATGTCCATCACCAACTCCTGGAGTTCACTCAGACCCACGTCCATCGAGTCAGTGATACCATCCAGCCATCTCATCCTCCATCGTCCCCTTCTCCTCCTGCCCCCAATCCCTCCCAGCATCAGAGTCTTTTCCAATGAATCAACTCTTCTCATGAGGTGGCCAAAGTACTGGAGTTTCAGCTTTACCATCATTCCTTCCAAAGAAATCCCAGGGCTGATCTCCTTCAGAATGGACTGGTTGGATCTTCTCGCAGTCCAAGGGATTCTCAAGAGTCTTCTCCAACACCACAGTTCAAAAGCATCAATTTTTCGGCACTCAGCCTTCTTCACAGTCCAACTCTCACATCCATCCATGACCACTGGAAAAACCATAGCCTTGACTAGATGGACCTTTGTTGGCAAAGTAATGTTTCTGCTTTTCAATATGCTATCTAGGTTGGTCATAACTTTTCTTCCAAGGAGTAAATGTCTTTTAATTTCATGGTTGCAGTCACCATCTGCAGTGATTTTGGAGCCCCAAAAAACAAAGTCTGACACTGTTTCCACTGTTTCCCCAACTATTTCCCATGAAGTGATGGGACCAGATGCCATGATCTTCATTTTCTGAATGCTGAGCTTCAAGCCAACTTTTTCACTCTCCTCTTTCACTTTCATCAAGAGGCTTTTTAGTTCCTCTTCGCTTTCTGCCATAAGGGTGGTTTCATATGCATATCTGAGGTTATTGATATTTCTCCTGCCAATCTTGATTCCAGTTTGTGCTTCTTCCAGCCCAGCATTTCTTATGATGTCCTCTGCATATGAGTTAAATAAGCAGGGTGACAATATACAGCCTTGACGTACTCCTTTTCCTATTTGGAACCAGTTCCTACCAGTTTTTTAATAAAAACGAAGACTTGAAGTACCATAGGCCTATAAATGTAGCAACTTGTGAAGCTGTTTTACCAACCTCATTCCATGGCCTCAGAGAAGTTAAATTACCAACCCAAGGTCACACAGCACATCCATGACGTCATTGAGGCTAAGGATTCTAAATTCCAGTTTCTTCCCACGCCACCTCTGCGTGCTTCCATGGAGATCTAAGACTTCTGATGCTATGGATTAACAAGCCGATCTTTGTTCAGGGGAAGCCTGGTGTGTGGGCAGGTCCAGCCAGCTGTCAGAGGGCCTTCTTTATTCTGATGTACTAATTGCACTAGTAAAACTTCTTCAGTTGGAGCAGTTTAACTGGTAATTATGTGGGCTGATGCAGGGATTAGGCAGCTACCAGCGTTGTTTCCTCCTTTGGAGGCCCCGGCCCCGGGCCCCTGAAGGTCCTCGGGCCCTGAACCACCCTGGAGTCTAACAGCAGAGTCGCTGCGGCGTCAGCACCCACGCTGAGGCTCCCACACCTGTGGCCTCCAGCTCCCCTCTGCTGCTGGCCTCACTGGCTCCTGAGAGGCCAGGCCTGGGGCTTGCTGGGCCCTGACCATCAGCAGCACCTGTAGGACCCAGAGGCCTGGGCCTCTCAAAGGCTTCCGTCCAGGGGTCGGGCCTCTGTCCAAGCAGACACTCCAGGGGCCTTCTGGAGGCGTGACTGCTGGAGTCTGTGCTGGAGGCCAGGGCTGCGGTCAGAGCCGGGCCCCACCTGGCCTGCCTGTCAGTCTCTACCCGTGGACTCTTGGCTCCCTTTGGCCAGGACACAGAGATACGTAGGTCTGGGACCTCGAGGAGTGGACAGAGCTAGTCCCTGGTGTCGCCTGAGCTCCAGGGAGGAGACCCTGAACTGGGAGGCAGCACCCAGGGTCTTGGCCCTCCTGGGTCCTCCGTGGATTCCTGCATGTCCTTCCCTTATCTGGTCCCTTCTCAGCCCACTGCCCACCCCTCCGCGCAGCTCAGGTGTGACTGGCTGGACCCCGAGTGTCTCAGGCTGGCCTGGCCCCTCCAGAGACAGGCAGGAGAGACACCTCTGGTATTCCTCCTGAATCCTTCCCCACCTCCTGTCTGCAGAGTGGGGGTGCCCATGCTCCAGACTGAGAAACTGAGGCACAAACAGCACTGCAGGCTGACGTGTCATCAGAACTGAATGGGACCGTCTTCTCCTTTGTCCTGACCCTTCCCTGAGCTGGGCTCCCTCATTCCCATGGTCCCGGGCAGCTGAGGAGAGGGGTATGAAGGAGCTGAGCTCTTGGGTTCGGGAGAGGCAGGGCTCCGTGGGAGTGAGGAGCCTGCCCGGATCCTGTTCAGCCCCTGACCTTGAAGGAGTGACCCCTCACCTCCATAAGCCCCGGGGTCACTTACTTTGCTTCCTTACTGCAGAGTTCTTTCATGTTTTCCTGACTTCACTCCACAAACGGTCCTGGGGCGCTTGCTCTGTCCCGGGCTCCATTCCAGCTCCTGGAACATAAGAGGGGACGAGACAAAGACCCTCCTTGTGGAGCTGACCTTCCGGTGGGAGAGACTCATGCCTGCCCCTCAGCCGCAAGGTGACTGTCACCTGGCCCACACAGTGACGCCCTCCCTGGGCATCAGGAGGGGATGGCCAGTGTGAGGACGGGCAGGACGGGCTGGCGTTCTGAGCCGGACTCAGAATTTGCCTCTCGACTCCACCTCCTGCTGCCAGTGTGAGCTGCACTCTCCAGTCCACCTCTCGGAGCCTCCGTCTCCTCCTCTGTAAATGGAGATGCTCATGGAGCCCACCCTGGAGGCTGTTCAGGGGCCGTGTGAGCAGACACCCAGTGACAACCACATGCCGAGACCCTCCATGTCTGTCCTTCCATCTCATCTCACAATTACAGTCGCATCTTTGTTTTAAGAGGCTCAGAGAAGTTAGGTGGTCTTCCCGAGGCCACACAGCTGGTCATCTTCCTGCCTGTGTATCTTCTGCTCTTGTCCTACACAGAAGTGGCCTCTCCCCCCGGCCCAGGGCCCATGATTAGGTGCAGTGGGTGCTGCTCAGTTGGACTGTGTTGAATGTATGTTGTAAACTGAGAGTCCTATTTTTAAAGTGTCTTTCTTGTGTGGGGATTTACAGATAAAGCATGCTCACTGTACAAAACTCAGTTTACAGAGGAACACGTAGCCTGAGTGCCCCTGGGAAACCTACTCCTACCAGCCCATCCCCTCAGGCAGAGCCGCTTTCTGATTTCTGTCACCAACCAGTCCTTTGATCTGTTCCCAAACTTCATGAGAATGGAATTATAGTACATACTCTGGGTCTTTCACACAATGAATTGTTATTGAGATTCATCCATGTTTTGTTGTATATATTGTTTGAATATAAATGAGTTGTCTTGCATTGGAAATCATGCTTATTTGGGACATTTGGGTTGTTTCCAGTTTTTGGTTGTGCATAGAACTGTCTAAATATCCTTGTATATATCCTTGTACACAGGTATACTAAACCTGGATTTCCATCCTGACTGTGCCACTTGGGAGCTGCGAGACATCACACAGCTTCCTTTTAAAGTCTCTGCACCTCATTTCCTTTGCTTTAAAACAAGGTTCATAGGGACTAACTCCCAGAGTTGTGTAGGATCTGTGATACATACACGCAGGTCAGATGCACACCTGCTACACAGTAGGAGCGTAATACGTGGGAGCTGATGTATCACATCCTGTTTCTGAGCCCTTGCTCACATTGTACCCTCTGCATAAAATATACTCACCTCCATTTCTTCTAAAAAGGAATGGGCAGGGGTTTCCATAAATCTGACTCTTCCTACCCTGCTCCTCTCAAGGAGACAGACTGCTTCCATGATCAGAACCCTCACCCTTGATCGCTCGTATTTCTCAGGATTTGTCTGTATGATCTGGGGGCACATCTAACCTGTCTTTTTGCCACCTCCCCCCAGGAAACTGTAAATAACCTGAGAACAGGGACCAAACATGAGTCTCATGGCAAACCAACCCCCCAAACAAATCCTGCCCCCGACCCCTGTGCGGCCAGCTCTCAGGGCAGACTGGCGATGCTGAGGGAAAGAGGCAGTGGGAGGCAGGGAGCACCGAGAGCCAGGGGAAAAAGCACAGAGCAGGGCCCGCCTCCCGTCTGTGCAGATCAGCTCCCCTCCCCTGGGACCTGAGTCCCTGCAGGGCCCTGCCTGGAGGACCATGGCCTCAGGAGGTCGCTCTCAGGCACCTGTTGATGGAAGAACCTTGTGAACGGGTGACCACCCCCCCATCCCAGTATCGCCACCAGAGCAAGTCTGGCGCCACTTATATCACATGGGCTCCAAGTCTGCAATTCCACGTGAAGGGCCCCTAACCTGACACATGATGCCCGGCAATCCTCTGCTCCCTTGGGCCTCAGTTTCCTCATCTATGCAGGGTGGCCCCGAAGGCCTTTCCAGCTCCCACCAAAGAATGTGCCCCCGCCCTCCCCACCCGCTGGTGGCCGCCCACCCCCCACCCTGGGGGTGAGGCAGGCTCGGGGAGGGAGCACACGGCCAGTCCTCACAGGCACGCACTCAGAGGGACAGAGGGCGTGTGTCACCATGACCGCGTCCTTCTGGAAAGCCCCACAGTTCGGGTCTTTCCTAGGTTGACCTGGAGGAGCCGCATCCTCCTTGCTCACATCTCCTGGGATCTATTTTTGGCCGTGGCGGGCTTGATGTGGTGCGGCGGGCGGGTGCCCCTTATAATTTGGTCTCTGAATCTGGCTGAGGTCTAGATGGCAATTATGAGCATGGAGCCATTTATGGAAACAGGTCCTGAAAAAGTCAGTAATGAGAACTGACTAAAAATGCCCCAGAATGAAGCAGCGCTGAGATTCCTGAGTGGGAGGGAACCCTTCAGGAGGCAGAACCGGGAGGTGATGGAGTCCGCCCCTAGGACCTGGGGCTGCGGAGACTGGGTCTTGTCTTAGGTCTGAGGGGCCCCTTGGCCTCGTTACCAGTGGGACCAGCCAGACAGGCCCAGCCCGTCTGCCTCCAGGGCCCCGGGGGAGCCTGTCCTCCTTGTCAGGCTGTGAACAGAGGCGAGTCCCGCAGCAAATAGAGAACATGGGTGGCTTCAGATGGAGGCCCGAGGTGACCTGGAAGCCACTCCCAAACCAGCAGGACCCCCCAGTTCAGGGACTGCACTGCTGGACACTGAGTCACTGTCCTGGGGACCAGGGGCCCTTGGGAAGAGGAGCCGGACAGCCCCTCTCCGGGCCCAGGGGACACGAGGGGCTGGACGAGCAGACCACCGAGGCCTCCCATTTCCACCCAGTTGTTCAGTTTCTGCCTCCAAATTGGTCACCGTCCAGAGGACAGATAAGCCAGAGATGGGGACCCGGGGACAGGGAAAGGGAGAGACTGACAGGCTGATGTGTGTTGGGGTCAGGGGAGGGCAAGGACTCCCTGGATTGGGGAGTACAGCTGGACTGAGAAAAGAGTAGCCTTTATACTTGGTGGGATGGGGCAACCCCCGGGAGAGGGCTTCAAGGAGGGTCTCCGGGGAGGGTGTTTATACCAGATGGTCCAGGAGACCATGAGGATGAGCCGGGCCAGCTCAGGAGGCCTGGAAGCAGAGCCAAGCTTAAGACCCTCCCATGGGCCCTGAGGGGCTGGGGAAGGGCTTGAGGGCAGGAAAGACTGTCAGGACAGGAGATTGCATTTTCTTTTTAAAAAATTTTATGGAAGTATAATTTATTTATAATGTATTAATTTCTGCTGTACAGCAACCTGATTTAGTTAAATATATACACGTGTCTTTTTCAAGTTCTTTTCTCCATTAGGTTATTACAGAATATTGAGCAGAGTTGGCTGGGCTGTACAGTAGGTCATTGTTGGTTATCTATTTTATTTATTTATTTATTTATTTATTTTCAAAGTACCTGTATTTTTAATAATTTCTTGACATGGTAAAAGAATTTTACATTACGATCCAAGGGCAGTAGGGGGAGGAGGAGGCGTACTGGAACAATCCAACAAACAAAAAGGGAAACTGAGAAACACAGGATGGGAGGAGGGAAGGGTTTTAGCTGGAAGGGGTCTGGAGGGTGGGTAGGGGCACTGCCCAACTAAAATGCAATTGGTTTGTTACTGAATACTATTCATGGGAAGACAGCATCCGAACTCCTCCTCTATAGCGTAACGGGAGACCAAAATGATGCGCTCAGATGGAAATATGATTGGAGGTTGGAAGACAGAGATGGGGCGGGGAAGGGGCAAGGATAAAAGTCAGCAACAGACACTGAGAGAAAGAAAGAGAGCCACCAACAGACTCTCCTGGAGTGGCAGAATAAAAACGTAGGGGTTGATGAGGGTTAACACAAAAGTTGTAACAAGTGGTATCTCTGGAAGATTTGAGAGATAAGAGGCAACTCTTCTATGGCTGTGACTGGCTCGGCAGATTTCCACATACACACACCGTGTGCGTGCGTGCATGCGCATGCACGCACATATACACACCAGTGACCACCTTCCCGGGGAGCACAATACTACAAATAAGAAAACATCTTCCCCAAAGGGAAAGCCTTGTAGCAGCAGCAGCATCTGGCCTCACAGCTGCAGACACCCTTACCCCAACTTACAACTGGGCTGGGAAGAGGCAACCAGGGGTCAGAGGACAAGCCTTTGCAAAAACGCCCAAAGGGACCTGAGTCACGGAGGAAGCGGCCTTCCCCACTCCCTCTGCTTCTTTTCTCTCAGCTCACCTCCAACTCACAGCCTCAGGCACCAAAAGGCTACACTATCAGGAGACAATGGGCCCTGGTGGAAGAGGACTAAGACACCCATCACCTTCTAAACAGAGTGTGTGTGTGTGTGTGTGTGTGTGTGTGTGTGTGAGAGAGAGAGAGAGAGAAAAGGCGAGAGAGACGGGGTTCACAGGTGGGCAGGGCGGGGAGAGGGGAGGGAAGGGCATCAAGTACAGCAGCAAGGCGTGTGTGCTGCACGTATACGTATATATTTATCACACACATACGTGTATGTGAAAATCCTAGTTATAAAAACATCTGAAGGAGCTAGGGGCTTGGCAGAAGAAGATCTAAGGTGTTTCTTGTCATGATCAGGTTCAAGGTACAATGTATGTAGACGGGAAACCCTCAGTCATCACCAGGGCAACTGTGGCAGGGAGGATCCGACGTCCCAGAGTGGCAAGGGACACTAACCTTCCTTCCGGAAGAGAGGAGTTGGTCCCCTCCATCCCACCCCAGTCCCTACAAAACACCAAGCACATTCCTTCCAGTTCCCTCAGCTTCTAACCAACTCATCATCAAAAGGAAGAAAACACAAAGCCCAAGACACAGGAGGGAGCCGGGGAGAGAAAACACAAGTATTCTTGTGCCAGGATCCTGCACACGCAAACCTGGAGTTCTCCAGAAATTAGGACAGGGGGGTGTGGGGGCATTAGAGAAGGAAATAGAAGAGTTCCTGAGGCCTGAAAAAAGAGGTAAACACGTCACAGAACTACATGAGAGTTTCATTAGACTCTAACTAAAAACAGAGAGAGGTGTGATTACTATTTCCAGCCAGTTTCCCCATCACGATAGTCATGTAACAAACCAAGGCAATGTCGGTCTTGAGCCAGACTCACAGAGTCCCCTGACCCTGGCCCCGGCCTCAGTACAGTGTCTCTGCATTGCTGCTCCGGGGCCGTTTGATCTTCTCAATATTTTTCAGGATCATGTCATGTAGAGTGACATATTGATTCCTTAGCTCTGATATGATGAGCCGAAGGCTGATATATTCTTTCTCGTCAATCTCTGTCACGGTGCGACGATAGTCTTCCACATGGGGATATTTAGCTATTTTAGAAACCAATTTGGCTCTTGTAATATAATATCTAGAAATCTGGTCCAGATAAGATGCAGCTTCACTCTCAACAGTTCTTAGTTCTGCAACTGTCTCCTCCTGAATGGACACCCCAAAGTTGTTCCCATCTTCTATCCTAGGAATCAGGAGTTGTACCCACATTTTGACCGTGTTGCATTTCTCAATCAGCAGCCGGATCTCAGGCTTCACTTTCTCAATAATGTCCACCAGCTGCTGGTTGCTTTTTAGCATCCCATTGGGCATCACAAACACCTTGGTTCCCTGGAAGGCCTCTTCACATTCATCCAATCTTCGCTTCTTGTAAATGGGACCATCCAGTCCATCATGGCTGTTGGTGAGAAGAATGGGGTCAGGGACTGGGAGATTCATGTCTGAGTGGATCTGAGTTAGGTCATGGATGTTTAGGATTGGTTCCTTCAAAAAACTATCAAGTTCTAACAACTTCTTTGGGAAAAAATTTGCCACCAAGTCTTCTGCCTCACTTGTGATCCGCTCCCTGAAAGAATCAACCTTGAGCTTCACTTCCTGATCCACCTTCAGCAACGAGGCCATGGCCGGGCCGGGCCGTGTCCGCTCCGCTGGAGACCGGAGGCGCTGTGGGCTCCGGGGAGGGTGTCAGAAGGAAGGGAGAATCTCGGCTGCTTTCAGGACGCGGCCTCCCTCGCTGGGTCACTCACTGATCACTTGCTCCCTCCCTTCGTGCGGTCGGTCAGCCAGCCCGCCTGCTGCGTGTCCCTGCTGCCTGCTCCCTCTCTCGCTCGCCCTCCCGGCTTTCCGGTTATCTATTTTAAATATAGTAGCATGTACATGTCAATCTCCAGCTCTCAGTCTATCCCTCAAACTAATATTTCCAATTCAAGCTTAGGATTATAGACTTTACTCAAAAGCTTTTTTTTTACATTTTATTTTTCTATTTTCTTTGGCACTGAATAACTTGGTCCTAACGACATTCATATGATCATTGCTGTTGTTCAGTCACTAAGTCATGTCCAACTCTTTAATAGGTATAGAATAACATCATCATCATAGCAATATGCTTACTGAAAAGTTAAGATTTATTTTTAATTTTGTCCTTAAGCTATTCTACTAGGGATATACATCAAATTATTCTGTTTGAAAATTACTTGAAATTATTCCTCACTGTGTGGTTAAGCCACCAACTCAATACACCCACCATTTGTTTACTTTATTTTGCGTTTTAGTGTTGGGTATTACTTTTCGGTTTTATATTTTGAATTATTTTTGTTTTATACTTATGTGAAATAGTTTACAAAATTTACAAAGCAAGGGACATTTGGAGAGACCTAGCTTCCATGCCTGTCTCATACACTATGTCTCTGCCCTCTTCCTCCCATAAAAGGTAACTACATTTTAAAAAATTAATTCATGTATTAATTGTTGGCTGTCTGGGTGTTCACTGCTGCTGGCGGGCTTTCCCTGGTTGCATCACGCAGGGGTGGCTCCCTGGCTGCAGAACCAGGACTTCGCACTGGGGCGGCTTCTCTGGTGGAGCACAGGCTCTAGGGCCCCTGGGCTCAGCAGTTGCGGCACAAAGGCTTAGATGCGCTTCGGGATATGCAATCTTCCTGGACAGGGATCAAACCCATGTCCTCTGCACTGGCAAGTGGATTCTTTACCACTGGACTACCAGGGAAGTCCAACTACTTACTTTTTTTAATTGAAATATAGTTGACATACAACAGTGTGTTAATTTCAAGTATACTACATAGAAATTTGACATTTGCATACATATGAAGTGATCACCATAAGTCTAGTAACCTTTTGTCTGCATACAAATTTATTATAAAATTACTGACCATATTCTTTATGCTATACATTATACCCCATGACTTATTTATTATAACTGCAGATTTGCACCTCTTAATCCCTCCATCTGTATCACCCACTCCCACTATTTTTAATAAGCTTTTTAGTTTGTAGTCTATCTCTCCATTTAAAGAATAAAATGCATATATATGTACATATGACACGTATCCATTTTCATGTTTATATTTTTAATGTATTTACTTATTCTTCGTTGCCCTGATTCTTCATTGCTGCACGGGCTCTTCTCTAGTTGCAGCAAGTCTGGGCTACTCACTATTGCGATTTGCAAGCTTCTCGTCGCTGTGGCTTCTCTCGTTGCGGAGCGCGGGCTCTAGGGCACACGGGCTTCTGCAGTTGTGGCACGTGGGCTCAGTAGTTGCGGCTCCTGGGCTTCTAGAGCACAGGCTCAATAGTTGGGGCACACGGGCTAAGTTGCTCGGCATCATGTGGGATCTTCCCAGATCAGGGATCTAGCCCGTGTCTCCCGCTTTGGCGGGCAGCTTCTTAACCTGTGTGCCACCAGGGCAGCCCCTAATATTTGTATTTTGACATGTTCTTAGATAAAAGGCATATTATCTGTACTGTTCCCCTTATTTCTTTTTAAAATAAAACTCTCCTCTGGAGATCACTTTCTTGCAGAATATAGATGATCTCTTTGTTCTAATTTACAGCTCTTTAGCACCCCATCATGAAGAGGTACCATGGTTTGTTTATCCCATCGCCTACTGATAAACATTTGGATTGTTTCCAGTGTTTTTCTGTAACATATTACAAAACTGGGCTATAACAAATAGTCTTGTATGTACATCTTTTTGTGTTGTACCTTTGGGACAATTTTTAAGCAGTGAGATGTCTAAGTCAAAACATGTATCATTTTGCTAAATGTTGCCAGAGTCCCCTCCATGGGGATTATGCCATTTTGCCTGCCTGCCTGCCAGCAACACATGAATGCTTGGTCTCATCTTAGAGTGTCTTAATTGAAAGATTTCTCCAATGTACCGCATCTAAAGTAACACCACACTGAACTGGAACTATAACTCCAATTTTTAAGATAGATATATCCAGAAAAATAGAAATCAATACAGACATATGTTTATGCGTGGGTTCAGATTTGTTGCTGTCATTCAGTTGCTAACCCATAGAGTAAATTAAATGTGCATGAACCCATAATGATAGAAATAAATGAATGGATAAGCATGGGAGGAAGAACAAGTCTTCTTTTCAAAGAAATTCCAATTAATAAATGTAGAGTGAAAGGAAACAGAAAATCACTATTGCAGATAGTGCAGTAATAATCACTACAGGCAAGAGCCGCTCCTGGTGCTAAATTAGTGGGCAGAAGTGTGAGGGAAAACAAGGTATATGCACAAATCTCAGTGTTTCTCCCTCAAGATGTATATCATTTCCAAAAGAAAAATAATGACATTACAGTGAAGATATGTGGCAGATACCACCTTAACCAAAGAATTAGTAATCACTAGTAATAATACACGGAGAAGGCAATGGCACCCCACTCCAGTACTCTTGCCTGGAATATCCCATGGATGGAGGAGCCTGGTGGGCTGCAGTCCATGGGGTCGCTAGGAGTCAGACTCGACTGAGCAACTTTACTTTCACTTTTCACTTTCATGCATTGGAGAAGGAAATGGCAACCCACTCCAGTGTTCTTGCCTGGAGAATCCCAGGGATGGGGGAGCCTGGTGGGCTGTCGTCTATGGGGTCACACAGAGTCAGACACGACTGAAGCAACTTAGCAGCAGCAGCAGCAGCAGTAATAATACATGTTGGAATTATGTCATTCAATTTGATGTGCTCAGTAGGGGACATTATATCCATGGTATTCTTCTCCAAAATCTGTAACTTCGATTTAATAATGAGAATTCGAGAACACATCAGATAAACCCAAACTGAGGGACCGTCTACCACATACCTGACCGATGACCTTCATAATGGCAAGGGCAAGAAAGACAAAGAATGGCTTAGCACTTGTTACAGGTCAGAGCAGATCAGGGAGCCCTAACAAGGAAATGTGATGTGGGATCCAGGGTGGAATCTTGGAACAGAAAAAGGACGTAAGCGGGAAAAATGGCAAAATTCTAGAAGGGTCTATAATGTACTTAATAGTATTGTACCAATATCAGTTTCCTGGTTTTGAACACTATGCTGTGGTTTGGTTATATAAAATGTTATCAGTAGGGAAAGCTGGGTAAATAATATGGAAAGTCTTTTACTGTTCTTGCAACAATTTTTCTCTTAATCTCAAGATCAAAAATCACTACAAAATGGAAGTTAAAAGCATAAAGTGACCCCACATACCCGCTTTGCACCCCCTCTTGCTGTCCTTCACAGAGCTCCTCCCTTACAATGATTGTCTGTTTTCTACCTGATTTCCCCACTGCGCATAAACTTGACGGGCACAGGGGCTGGCCTGTCTTGTAGACTGCAGTTTCCCCAGTACCAAAGTACTGACTTGCATACAATAAGCACTACTTTCAAATGTGTTGCATAAATGAATGAATTAATGTTCCCAGATATGCCCAGGGAAAAATGAATGGAAAATGAGTGTTCTTAGAAAACCTCCAGAGCGTGAGAAGACAGCATAGGCAGGGATCTACTCCCACGTGCCCAAAGGTGAAATTATGGGACACTCCACCCCCATGCAAGATTAGGAATTCCTACCCTAGATTCTGCAGATGGAAAGAATAATTTACTACCCAGAAACCTTACTTCAAACATCAGCAGTCCCCCCCAGGACATTCACAGAGACAGGATTCCTGGCAGGACTTATCTCAGATGGCCAGGAGCCAGAACATAGGTCAGGCAGGGACCACCTCCTGCCCTGCGGCATCCCCACCCATCCCCCTCTCTGCCTGTCTGAATCTGCCAGGGGACCTGGGAATGAACTTCCCAACTCCACAACCAGCAGCAAATTTTACCGGGAAAACCCAGGAAATCACATTGTACAGACCTTGGCCTTTCCCCTAAACTCCCTCTACAGAGCATCCCACAGCTGCAGCAGGGTGGGAAGGAGGGCCAGGTCAACTCCGAGGTGGGGAGGTTATGCCATTTTTGCAGCACTGGATGGTGGAGGGCCACTGCGGTGGAAAAAGCCCAGAGGAGAGCCAGAACTCCTGGGCTCTGTCTCCACACGTGCATAAAAGTGGGAGAAGACTGTGTGCAGTGCTCTTTCTTCCTTGGGCTCTAATGTTCTGGAATCATCAGCACGTTCATAAAGAAAATGTTGCTTTATGCCTGAGCCAGATCACAGTGGACGCCCCCACTGGCAAGGCAGGGGGCCTACCTCTCCTGGCCTGGGCATTTTTGGGAGATTCCAGACCTTGGTTAGAGGGGAAAGTGGAGGCTGGGCATGAGTGTGCACTGATAAGGAAATGCTCCTGAATAATCGGAAAGAAGCATGTGCCGGGCCACCACCAAGTGCAGCCACAGAAGCAGACAGGGCTTTGGACCCTTTCATTTCATTTCTGTATCAAATGGTCATTTTGTAGATGTGGATTCTGAAACGCAGAGGATCAAGTATCTTCATAAAGGTCAGGCAGGTGGAAAGGAGGCTCTTTGAAGCCATCCAAGTGCCTTTCAGTTGCACTGATATATTTTTATGTGAATCTTTCATTCCATAATTTATTTAGAAGAATAAAGCTGAGTATCTGTCTTTCATCTTCTGTGGCTCTTGAGTCACACATGAAACCCCCATTGGTGCTGGCAGGATGTTCTTACTTTGTTATGTCTGTTAGGTGAGGAAATTAGGGGTCAACACCCCTCCCACCTCCTAAGGAATGGCCATCGCTACTATCCCATGATCCCTGCCCTTTACAAAGCCCTTTTACAGCCCTGTGTGGAAAGGATCCTAGGACCTCCCCCCAACTTCCCAGATGAGCAGACTGAGGCCACCCACAGGAAGTACCTGGTTACTGACAGAGTCAGGGCTAAGACCAAAAGCCCCAGTTGGAGATCAGGGCATCTACCCCGCTCAGTGCTGTTTTAGTGGCTAGAGCAGGAGCAACCAGCCCGGGAACTACCATATGGAACATCCAAGTCTCAATAAATCCTGCTCCTTAACACCAGCATCTGAGAACCATCTTCCCTAATCCACAGAAGCCACTGCTGAAAAGCCATATATCCACAGATTCCTGCAAAGAAAGCGGGGCAGGGCAGCCGGGGATGAGGGGAGGGCTCTCCTTTGGTTAGTGACAGTAATGTCTAGTTTATGGCCTCATCTCAGAAGTT
The DNA here is from genome assembly GCF_042477335.2 of Ovis canadensis. Classification (NCBI taxonomy): domain Eukaryota; kingdom Metazoa; phylum Chordata; class Mammalia; order Artiodactyla; family Bovidae; genus Ovis; species Ovis canadensis. The sequence goes on from NC_091245.1 coordinate 14,834,509, forward strand.
TTATCCATTTCTGATGAAAATCATTTTCTTAAAATGTCCCACCGCTAGTGCTTGCCTGGAACAGCTGGGACAGGCAGTTTCCTGTGCGGGAACTATGGGGTTGGGGTTGGGTGGGCATCGCTTTCACACACCCACAGCTCAGAGGCTGGGAGCTGAGGTCAGTCCAGGGGAACAGGGCTCTCTGGACCTAGCACATGTGGGCCCCAGGTCAGCAAGGGAGGGAGGCCACAGAGCTTGGTGCCCTTGGAGCTGGCAGGTTCGTGGTTATTCCCTCAGTCCTGGATCCAACGTGAGTCAGTGTTAGGCCTGCAGACAGGTTCCCAGGGACCCACCTGTCAGCCCCCTCTTTGTCTTGGGGGCAGATACACTTAACGATGCTTTGAGAGGGGTCCGGTACAGGGCATGGCTGAGCTACCCTTTTTCATTCTTGGGGTCACTCCTTGGAACAGCCAACAGCCTGGACCTATTTCACCCTGCAGATCAGGGCTGCTTCCATAGCCACATAACAGAGGTGGTCTCTCCAGTTACCTAATCCACGGAAATTGTCCCCAAAGCTGTGTGTGTGTGTGTCTGTAGGGAGGAGGGGAATCATGTGGTGATATTCATGGCGAGCATCACTTGGTGAAGGTTCAGAACCCTGCCCTCCATGCCCTGCCTGTGTGGGAGGACCTGGATCTGCCCGTGTCATGCTGCCCATGAAACAGCCTGGCTGGTGGGTGGGCATTTGCTGCGAGTCCAGCCCCCATCAGACGATGGGCGTTCTGTTCCCTCCTCCCTAGTCTGGGGATGAAAAGCCCATCTCCTTCCCAAACACGTGTGTCCACTGGCCCCGCACAGCACAGCTGTTTGCCCATCCCTGGACCAGGTCCCCACCGCGAGGACAGGAAGTGCTCCCACATCCGCCTCCACCACCAGCCTGGTGACTTGTGGTCGCTGAGTCCAGTAGCCAGAGAGAGAATTTTTAAAAAGACTCACAAACATGTAATTAAAATCTCAGTGTTGGTTTTAGGGGAAGGCTTGGGGCGGCTCCCACCCCTGCTTTGTGGAAACACAGATTTTTAGTGTTTGAAAGTGACAGGAGGCTAAAGTGAGATGCCCTAAATATACTGTCCTGGGCATTTCCGGCAGCTGGGGAAATGTGGGGTTTACTCCACTCCTGCGGTCTCTTGCCCAGACTGAGAGCATCCTAGCCACCAGCCCACCTCGGGTCCCTGCAGTCTGGGCTTTACCCTCGCCTCCACACATAGCTTCCACTCCACCCTCAGACCACGACCCCCTGCTGCCCAGAACCCTGGCCCTCCACTGGTCAGAGCACAGCCCACGCTCCAAGGCCAGGATTCCAGCCCTTGCAGCTGGACCACAGCCAGACTCACACCACGAGCCCCAGCTCTACACACCTGTGCACAGAGGTCCCCTCTGCCTAGAAAACCTGTCCTCCCACCTTCTCCACCCACCAAGACTCCATCCTGGCCTTCAAGGCCAGTTCAGGTGTCACCTCCTCCAGGAAGCCCCCTCAGATCACGCCATGGGACCCTACAACTTCCCCAGCCAGCATTTCCAGGAGCTGTTCCCCTACCATGCCTCTTCCTGGTCCTTTCCCTCAGATCCCCCTCCCTCTTTCCTCTTGTTCCTGTCCCCCTTTGCTGGGTGTTATTACTGTTTCTCCCTGCTGGTGCCATTGTCCCTCAGCTCTAGACCTTTACTAACGCTGGTTCCTGCCTCTGTGGTTTCTTCTCCCTTGACATCATGGCACATCCACTCTCACCCCAAGGCCCAGCTCCAAAGTCAGCTACACACCCAATCTCCCCTCACCGGCCATCCAGACACCAGCAGACTCTGGGAGCCCTCGTCCCACTCAAATGCATTCAGCTATGTCTCTTTTCAGCCTTGGGTCTGAGTCCGTCTCCCCAGAGGAGGGACCTGTCCTGTACCCCATCTGTGGGTCCAGTAGGATGTGAGCAGGGCAGGCTGAGTTTAGGGCTCGGGGGCCATACATGGACTCTGCCCTGTGGCACTGCCACGTGGCACTGCCACATGCCGGGTGCTGAGCCAGGCATCTCACCACACAGCTCTCGGAGCCCTCTGAGCACCCAGGAGGCAGAGCTGGGACAAGCCTGTTTTCGAGGGAGTCAGTCCTGCCCAGACTGCCCAGGCCCCCGCCTCCCACCCTGGAGCCGGAGCCCGAACCTCGAGTGACCGCCAGCCCCGCTCTGTCTTGCAGTGGAGCGTCACCCTGCCCTGGGCCACCAGGAGCCCCACTGGAAGGAGTTCCACTTTGACCTGACCCAGATCCCAGCCGGGGAGGCTGTCACGGCCGCGGAAGTCCGGATTTACAAGCTGCCCAGCACCCACCCGCTCAACCAGACGCTCCACATCAGCATGTTTGAGGTGGTCCTGGAGCAGTCCAACAGGTGCTTGCCCCACACCCCCCCATACACCTGCTCAAATCTCTGTCAGAGTGTCTGGCCCAGCCCTGGGGTGCATTTTCCAGAAGACAGAAGGGGAGCTTCCTGGGCAGCCCACCCTCAGAGAAGAAAGATGTTTGGCCCAAGGCCTCGTCTCACTGTGGGGACAGGCCAGCAGCAGTCCTGGATTCAAGTCCCCAGCTGTCTTGGCTGTGGGACCATGGATGGGTCACTGAACTCCTGAGCCTCAGTTTCCCCATCTGTACACATGCTCCATAACACCTTTGTAGAGTAGACAGTGAGATAAGGCCTGAAAGGCACCCAGGCCAGAGCCAGGCGGGTAGAGGCCCCACGAATGGTCCCCCGGCGGGCACTGGAAACACAAAGGCAGCTGTGCTGGCCCTCGGTTAATTGTTCTTTCGTGTCCACAGGGAGTCTGACTTGTTCTTTTTGGATCTTCAGACGCTCCGATCTGGGGACGAGGGCTGGCTGGTGTTGGACGTGACAGCAGCCAGTGACCGCTGGCTCTTGAACCGTAACAAGGACCTGGGACTCCGCCTCTATGTGGAAACAGATGATGGTAAGACAGGGGTCAGCATCGAACCTTCCCCTGGGGCTCCTCCAAGGAAGCTGCTGGCAGCAGACACAGCTGGAGCCCCCTCATTTGGCCCCGGAGGGCTGGCCTTTCTCAGTCGAGGGGACTCAGTGGGTAGAGGGTGAGGGTTCCTCAGTGCAGGACAGCAGTAGGGCAGGTTGCTTGCCTTTCCAGGCCTCAGTTTCCTCACCTGTAAAATGAGGATTCGTGCCTTCATTCATTCATTCAGCCGGTGTTTGGGGGAGAGCCTCTTTTATCCCAGCAGTGGGACTAGAAACCCTGCAGGTGGGCCCGCGTTGGTGTGTTTGAGGTGCAGCAAGGGGACGCCATGGCTAGAGCACAGAGAGCCAGGGAGCGACTGTGAGGAGACTGAGAGAAGTGGCCAAAATATAAAGTATGAAATCAGTGTTATATTTTTTAAGAGAAGTGGAGGCTGGCAGGATCTGATTCAGCTTTTTTATAAAACAACCCTCCGAGACGCTCCCCCGCACGGGGGTGTAGCCTCTCCCCTTCCTTCAGTGTGGGCTACACTTAGTGACTTCCTTCCAAAGTGTGCACAGGCCAAGGTAGTAACTTTAGGGGGAAGCCTGAGTGGCACCCCCTCAGCCAGGTGCTTGGGCTCCTATGAACATCTCATGTAGCTCCCAGACACCCTTGATCTGACAAGATGAGAACACTTCACCTCCGTGGTCTTTATCCTTGAAACCCAGAACCCCAGTCTCACCATGAGAAAAACACCAGACAACCTAAAACTGACGTACATTCTACAGGAAAAAAGACACTGAGAAATGAATTAAATCCGAGTCAGTCATGGTGTTTAGTAAATAATAAGACACCAATATTGGTTCATTAGTTGTAACAGCGGTACCACAGTCATTTAAATGTGCTTTCCAGGTGAAACTGGGTCTGAGCATGTGAGAACTCTATATAATCTTAGAGTATTTTCTCTGAATCTCAACTATTGTAAAATGAAAAGTCCATTTATCTTATGTACAAAATAAATATCCTCTGATTAGTGGGGAGAGTAGACTGTGGGGGACAAGAGCGAAGTCAGAGAGGCCCCACAGCCTCGCAGGGTCGAGGTGGGAGCTGGGGGTGGGGGAGCTTGTCCAGGGAACGGAGGAGGGTGCTTGGAGGCCGCACCGGTGACAGGACTGAGCCAGTGGCTCTTTTTATTTATTTATTTATATTTATTAATTTTTATTTTTACTTTATTTTACTTTACAATACTGTATTGGTTTTGCCCAGTGGCTCTTTTTAACAGGTTTGGTGGTGTTCTTGCCCGAGGTGGGGACAAACAGAGGAGGAGCAGGTTTGAGGCAGGAAGGCAAGAGGTCTCCTTCGGCGCGGCTGTCGTTGAGGCCCGGCTTGACGAACGTGGAAATGTTGCAGGACCGGGAGCGCTGGGGACACAGGTGTTGGAGCCCGTGCCCCGGGGGTGGAATTTTGGGGGGTGGGGGGCGACGCGAGTAGCGCGCCTGGGAGGAAGGGTGACGATGGAGAGGGCAGCAGGCCGGCGCCCAGGCTTCCCGGGAGGGACGTCGCCCCGGGGTCTCCGAGCGTCAGGCCCGGGATCCCTCTGGTCCTCCAGACGACCCAGGCGGTCCCGCCTCCCGCCTTCGCGGCCCGGGAAGCGCGGGCCCTCGGGCCCTCGGAGCGCGGAGGCGGAGCGGAGCGGCGGGAACCAGCCGGGCGGGCGCATCACGGCTGGGCGCCCCCTGCTCTGTGACGCGCGGGCCGGGACGCGCGGTTGCCTCCTGTCCCCGCCGGGCCCGGAGCCCGAGCCGGAGCGGAGCGGCCGATGGCGGCCCTGCGGCTCGTGGCGTCGGCGCTCGGGCGCCGGGTCCCCGCCGGCCGCTCGCGGCGCGCGCTGGCGAAGGGTGGCGCGTGCGGCTTCGCCTGCAGCGCCCGCGCGCGCGTCAGGTTCTACACGGACCCGGTGAAGGCCGTGGGAGACATCACTGATGGCTCGAGGATCATGATCGGGGGCTTCGGGCTCTGCGGGATCCCGGAGAACCTGATAGGGGCGCTGCTGAAGACCCGCGTGAAGGACTTGACTGTGGTGAGCAGCAACGTGGGGGTGGAGAGCTTCGGTCTCGGCCTTTTACTGGGGACCAAGCAGATCACCCGCATCGTCTGCTCCTACCTGGGGGAGAACTCGCTCTGTGAGCAGCAGTACCTGGCGGGTGAGCTGGAGCTGGAGATCACGCCCCAGGGTACCCTGGCCGAGCGCATCCGCGCAGGGGGCGCCGGTGTGCCCGCCTTCTACACCCCCACGGCCTACGGGACCTTGGTCCAGGAGGGAGGCGCACCCATCAGGTACTTACCAGATGGCCACATCGCCATCCTCAGCCAGCCCAGGGAGGTGAGAGAGTTCCATGGGCAGCACTACCTGCTGGAGCATGCCATCACCGCTGATTTTGCTTTGGTGAAAGGGTGGAAGGCCGACTGGGCAGGAAATGTCATCTTCAGGGCCAGCGCCAGGAACTTCAACGTGCCCATGTGCAAAGCCGCCAGAACCTCCGTGGTGGAGGTTGAAGAAATTGTGGACGTGGCAGCCTTTGCCCCAGAAGACATCCATGTTCCTAACATTTATGTAGATCGCATAATACAGGGGGAAAAATACGAGAAAAGAATTGAGCGCTTAACTGTCCGGAAAGAGGATGATGAAATATGCACGTCTTCAGATAACATAAGGACACGGATCATCAAGCGGGCAGCTCTTGAATTTGAGGATGGCATGTACGCCAATCTGGGCATCGGCATCCCTCTCCTGGCCCCCAACTACATCAGCCCCAACATCACCGTGCACCTTCACAGTGAGAACGGGATCTTGGGCTTGGGTCCCTTTCCATTAAAAGAGGAGGTGGACGCGGACCTCATCAACGCGGGCAAGCAGACAGTCACCCTTCTTCCCGGGGGCTCTTTTTTCTCCAGCGATGAATCATTTGCCATGATTCGAGGGGGACACATCAACCTGACCTTGCTGGGAGCCATGCAGGTTTCCAAGTACGGTGACCTGGCTAACTGGATGATACCCGGCAAGAAGGTGAAAGGCATGGGGGGTGCGATGGATCTGGTGTCCAGTTCCAAGACGCGAGTGGTGGTCACCATGCAGCACTGCAACAAGGCCAATGAACCCAAGATCGTGGAGAAGTGCACCATGCCGCTGACTGGGAAGCGGTGCGTGGACCGAATCATCACCGAGAAGGCCGTGTTTGACGTGCACAAGAAGACAGGACTGACCCTGATTGAGCTCTGGGACGGCCTCACAGTGGAGGACATCAAAAAGAGCACGGGGTGCCCCTTTGCCGTCTCCCCGAACCTCAGACCCATGCAGCAGGTCAAAATGTAGCCCGACCGTGTGCTTCTGCCTTCACCTCCCAGGACTGCATTCCAAGGAAGCCACAGTCACATTTGTACATTTCACCAGCATCCTGCCGGCTTTGTCCTGCCATCCCAGGCTGCCTGCCCCTGGATAGCCTAGGTTCTCTCAGGAGAGACGTGCCTTTAATTAAAAATGAAAGGAAAACAGACACTGCCTTGTATGTCCTGTGAGTTCTGAGAAAGCTGTTTCCATCACCCTCCTCACTGTCTGTGATATTGTTACTGAAAATGCAAGTCCTTGTGCCTGATGCACAGTGAGGCCAAACAATACTAAAACATTGAGTTTGGAACAAAGAAAGGTTTATTACAGGGCCATGCAAGGAGATGCGTGGCTAATGCGCTAAGAACCCTAAAAACTTTCAGCAAAGCCCTTTTATAGGCAAGGTGAGGAAGGGTCCTGGTTAGTTGTTACAAACTGCTTGGTGACAGATCCTTTGCTCTTAAAGTCAGGTCATTGTCAGGTAAGGATGTTTCTGTAAGTGAAAGTGAAGTCACTCAGTCGTGTCCAACTCTTTGTGACCTGGGGACTGTAGCCCACCAAGCTCCTCCATCCATGGGTTTCTCTAGGCAAGAATACTGGAGTGGGTTGCCATTGTAAGTCTCTACCAAATTCTCTGCCCTGACAAGAAAGGGAAAGGTCCCAGGGCACAACTTTCACCCTCCAAGGTCTCAGTCCTGGCTAAGAGGATGCAGCTTTCAGTTGGCAGTGCCCTCAAGGCCAGGTTCCCAGACTCTGCCCAGCTATCATCACTGAAGGAGCCAGGCACCCAACCCAATCAGCTCTCCGGCTCCTCAGGCCACCCAAAGAGGGGGGAGATCAGGTCCCACAAACTGCAACCCAGGCAGACTGCCGCTGCTGTCTGGCCACAGAGACAAGGATTGGGGAGAGGATCACCGCTGCCTCGAGGCCTGGGCCAAGGCTAGTGGATGGGCTTGATGACGGCTCTGGAGCCCAGCAGGATACAGCCCTCAGTCTGTTCCCTGGGCACCCCGGCTCACGTGCTGGCTCAAGCCTGGGTGAGCTGGAGGGCTTCCTGGAGAAAGCCAGGATCCCCCTGTTACCCCCCTCTCCACCTCATGACCATCACTCCACTGTTTTCTGAATCCCTTCACTAACTGTCCTTTCTTGACAATTAGAGGCTTGTAGGCAGGGCCCATTGGAGAAGGAAATGGCAACCCACTCCAGTATTCTTACCTAGAGAATCCTGTGGACAGAGGAGCCTGGTGGGCTGCTGTCCATAGGGTTGCATAGAGTCGGATACGATTGAAGCAACTAAGCAGGCATGCATGTATTGGAGAAGGAAATGTGGGGTCTTCATCCAGAATGGAGAAGCCTGGTGGGCTGCCGTCTATGGGGTCGCACAGAGTCGGACAGAGCTGAAGCGATTTAGCAGCAGCAGCAGGAGCAGCAGCAGCAGCTTGCGGGGCCTGTTATAGCACCAACCAATGACTGAGCAGGACCAGTAATGGTCACTCATTGACAGTTGGTTGTTTATGGGGGAGGCCCACCAAGGCACCGACCAATGGCTGAGCCGGACCCGTTGCTTGGTAACAGGATGCGGAGTAATGAGAAGCAGCAATGGCTGCGGGTTAGAGGCTGACCTCACTGCTCTATTACAATATTTATGTTAAATTCTTTGCCGCTTGAGATGATTCCACAGTAAGGGTTTCATTGAAGTGTCTGCTGTCACAAATGGATCCTGAAATGTAGGGGAAAGTAATGGAGGAGAAACTGTTACGGACACAAGTTCTCTCTGCTCACTGCTTGATGGATCAACCAATCCAGAGACAAGTTTTAGGGGCAAGGAAGAATGACTTTAATAAGAAAGCTAGCAGGCCGAGAAGATGGCAAACTAGCGTCTCAAAAAAACCATCTTGTCCCAGTCCCAGTTCGGGCCCCTTTTATGCAGAGGAGGGGGAGAGGACTACTGCAATGCCAACCAATGGCTTGTTGGAACCACTAACAGTTGCTTGTTGCAATAGTTCACTTAGGGGAGGGTCTTGGAAGAGGGACACACCGCAGTGCCGACCAATGGCTGAGCAAGTCTGCTATAGGTTGTGCCTGTCCCGCCCCTGTTCCCCGCTGTCAATGTCCATTTCACAGTCTTGTGGTAAAAAGGGGCAAGGATCTTTCTGACTACTTCCTGTTGAATAGGGGCGATGAGGGGATGATTCTGAAATGGAATTGATCAGCTTTGGGTTGAGAATATTCGTTAAAATTTTATTAAGCACTACAATTCTTTATCTTGAGACTATTCCTTAAAATTTTAGTAAGCACTACAATTCTTTATCTACAACTCTTGGAACATAATGAAATCCTTCTATGAAAGTTGAAATATTTTTTATTTGGGGCTGCATCAGGTCTTAGTTGCGGCACGTAGGACTTTTGTCGTGGCCCGCAGAATCTCCCGTCGTGGCACACAGGTTCACAGATTTCTCTCTAGCTGTAGTGCATGGCATCAGTAGTTGTGGCGTGCCAGGCTTATTTGCCCCACAGCATGTGAGATCTAGGTTCCCAGGGATTGACCCCACATCCTCTGTATTGGAAGGCAGATTCTTAACCACTGGACCACCAGGGAAGTACCTACCATGAAATTTTAATCTCAGTATTTACCCTTTGCAAAGAGTAACCTTAAATCTTCTAAGGGTTCCCAAACCCGTTGCTCTCTAGGTCTCTCAGGAGTTGGGTCATTTTCTCCCTTTTTAAAATATTTATTTGGCGGTACATAGGACCCAGTACCCTGACCAGGGATGGAACCCAGGCCCCCTGCAGTGGGAGCATAGAGTCTTAGCCATAGGACCACAAGGGAAGTCCCAAGAGCTGGGTCATTTTCTGATGACAATGGGGCTATCTTAACCCAAGTGTGATGAATCCATGGCTTTACTCCAGCTAAACTGACAGATGAATGCATGGTAAGGACCACATGTGGGCCTGTCCACTTGCCTGTCCAGATGCGAAAGGATGCAAGGCTGCCTCAGGTGGATAGTCAGACCGGCTGGAAGCAAACTCATGAACAGAGATTAGTATAGTGCCCAGAGTTTTCACGTAATTGGCAACTGCTAGATCTTTCAGGCACTTACAGATTCTCCTGCCCGGGCAGACATCTGGAATGACCACAATGATACAAATTTCAGATGGGCTTAATTAAGCCTACTTCTGGGAGCCACTCTGACTAGTAGCAGGGCAACTGGCAAGGCTGTATCCCAAATTAAATTAGTCTCTTCACATATTTTAACAATGTTCCTTTTTAATGTGTGGTTCATTTTCTTGGTTTTTTTTTCTGCAGATTGTGTTCTCCAGGATGAATGTAGCTTCCAAGTAATTTGCAGTGCCTTAGACACTTGTTGGGTTTTGCTAGAGACAAAAGCAGGCCTGTCATTACTTTGAAGGGAGTGAAGCAGTCTGAATTGGGAGGTTATTTCCTTAAGGAGGGTTTCCCTTGTGGATCAGATGGTAAAGAATCCACCTGCAATGCAGGAGATTTGGGTTTGATCCCTGGGTTGGGAAGATTCCCCTGGAGAAGGGAACAGCTACCCACTCCAGGATTCTGGCCTAGAGAATTCCATGGACAGAGGAGCCTGGCAGGCTCCAGTCCATGGGGTTGCAAAGAGTTGGACACAACTGAGCAACTTACACTTTAACTTTCCTTAAGGAGAACCTTAAGCATTTCAGAGGCTTTTTCTTTCCTGGTGGGATATGCCTCCACATACCCTGAAAAAGTGTAGACAAATACTAGCAAGCATCTGAAATTTCCTGTGACTCAAGGCGTTTGAGTGAAGTCTGTTTGCCAGACCTCAGTGGGGCAGGCTCCTCGTGTTGAGTCCCTATCTGGGGAGGTCTGACAGCAGTCTTGGGGTTATTTTTCACATAAATCATGCAATTTTGAGTGACTCACTGGATGGTCCTTTGTGGTTAGGCCCCATTTATGTATTTTTGCACTCCATAGTCCAAGCAAGGGGCTCAAAATCATGTTCCTTTAAAGCTTCATAGAGGGTCTTTACTATGAACCCATAGTTCAGGATCCAAATCCAACAGAATACTGAAATTCCCAGAAACACCCTGAGTTGTCTGTGACTCTTGGGTGTTTCCAAGCCTGTGATTACCTGCAGGCAAAATGTCCATGGGAAAGGACAAAACTCAGATACGTGACTTATTGCTCACATGCTTGGGCCTTTTCTTGGGAGACCTTATATCCACAATCGGCCAAATAATTCAGGGTTCTTATGGTATTTTGTAGACACTTACCATGTGTAAGTCTTGCTAAAAGCATATTGCCTATATATTGGAATAAGAGTTTTTCATCCAATGTTAAGTTTCTCAGGTCCCTAACTAACATATCTCCAAACAAGGTGGAGGAGTTCTTAAGTCCTCGAGGCAGGACTGTCCAAGAATACTATTGGACTCTCTGTGTTTCTGGGTCCTGCCATTCAAAAGCAAACAGCTGCTGTGGTTCTTCTGCAATAGGGATGCAGAAAAAAGCCATCTTTCAAGTCCAAAACTAAGAACAAGTTATTTTCTCCCAGAAGAATTCTGACCAGTGTGGATTATGTTGGGCTTCCCAGGTTGATCAGTGGTAAAGAATCCACCTATCAATACAAGAGATATGGGTTTGATCCCTGGGTCAGGAAGATCCCCCGGAGAAGGAAATGGCAACCCACTCCAGTCTTCTTCCCTAGGAAATCTCATGCACAAAGGGGCATGGTGGTCTGCAGTCCATGGGTTGCAAAGGAGCTGGACATGACTTAGCAAATGAACAACAACAATGGATTAGGTACCACAGAGTGCAAATCTTGAACTATTTCATTAATAGCCCTTGAGTCTTGGACGAAGTGATACTATGTTGAGTTTGGCATTTAAAATTTTTTATTTATCTTTATTTTCGGCTGCTCTGGGTCTTCCTTATTGCGCTTTTTTCTCTAGTTGCAGCTGGCAGGAGCTACTCTTCTGTTGCATGCAAAGGCTTCTCACTGCTGTGACTCCTCTTGTTGCAGAGCACACGCTCTGGGCTCAGAGGCCTCGGTAGTTTCAGCACTGTCTCAGGAGCTGTGCCTCACGGGCTTAGGTGCTCCTCGGTGTGTGGAATCTTCCAGGACCAGGGATTGAACCCATGTCCCCTACATTGGCAGGTGGATTCTTATCCACTGCACCACCCAGAAAGTCCAAGTTTGGCTTTTTGATTGGGCGGATGGGGTGTTATTCGGGGACCTGCAATGTTTAGTCAGTCCTGTTTTAGGAATTTTTTCAAGAATTAGCTGAACTCCCTTTTGGGTCTCTTGCCTCAGAGAGTATGGTTTTAAGTTAGGTGTCCCAGTGTCCCTTTTTAATGGGACATGTATTAGCCATGCATTTTTGCCCTTCCCTGGGGTGCCATCAGCCCATATTTCTAGCCTTACCTTTTTTTAGACCTCAAGGGCAGAAGCGATGGGGAAGAGCTCTGTCACCTTTTCTGGGGTGTCCATGAGTGCCATCTGTAGCTTACAGCATGCTCTGGTGGGACCCTGATGTCAAGCTACTTTGACAAAAAAAAGATACTTGAGCATTTAATTTATAAACTAGATCTCAACCCAAAAGATTGGACACGCTGTCATATATAAGAAACTGTGTTTCAGGATGAGGTCGTCTAACTGGCATTCTAGAGGTTTGTAAGAAAGAATAACTTTGTACTTTTCCAGAAACTCTTGTGACCAGGATGGACTGAGATGTTTTCTGTGTCACCTTGGTGTCTACCAATCAGAAAGTCAATCAACTTGTCCCTCACTGTCAAAGTTACCTGGGACTCTGCGGGGAAATTGGCATTGGACACCTCAAGTCTAAGGGAGCCCCCAGGCCTCTTCATTCATCATCAGAGTGTTCCTCTCTTTCTACCAGATGGGAGGCTCCTGTCTTTCTTTCATTGTTTTACTCTTTAGCCTAGGGCACTCCTCCTGTGCCCTTCCTTTTTACAGTAAGCACATTGATTCCTCCCTGTGTGGGCTCACTTCTCTTCTGGGTACTTGCTTTCCAGGAATCCAACGCTGTGGCCAGAAAATTGTGTTCTGTCTTGCATCTTCTTCCTCTGACCTGTCCCCTGTTGTTGAACACCTTAAAAGCAACAGCTATCAATTGAGAAGGGCTCATTCCAAAGGCACCATCTGACTTTTGTAATTTTCTTCTTATATCTGGGCGCTTTACCCAATGAAGGTACTATTTACCATTCTCATATTTTCAGAGGCCTCAGGATCTGCACCAGTATTGTGCCTATAAGCTTGATAAATTCTTTCTAAAGACTCTGATGGATCCTCACTGAGTTTTGGTTATCTCTTGAATTTTTTTTAAGTCTTTTGTCTCATCTTTCAAAGACCCGCACTTCCTATAATGCTGTAGGAGAGGCATGTCTCCATTATTAGGATCCCAGTTGGTCTCAGCAATAAGGACTGCCAGGTTTGCTTCTGGAATTCCATCTGGATCTGCTAGATGAAGCTGGTTTGCTTCCCCTCTAACCTTGTCAAAGACTATCCTTCTTTCATCCCCAGCAAGCACCATATTCATAAGCGTATGAATGCCTGCCCAGGAAGAATCAGTTCAGTTCAGTTCAGTCGCTCAGTCGTGTCCGACTCTTTGCGACCCCATGAATCGCAGCACACCAGGCCTCCCTGTCCATCACCAGCTCCCAGAGTTCACTCAGATTCACGTCCATCGAGTCCGTGATGCCATCTAGCCATCTCATCCTCTGTCGTCCCCTTCTCCTCCTGCCCCCAATCCCTCCCAGCATCAAAGACTTTCCCAATGAGTCAACTCTTCGCATCAGGTGGCCAAAGTACTAGAGTTTCAGCTTTAGCATCATTCCTTCCAAAGAAATCCCAGGGCTGATCTCCTTCAGAATGGACTGGCTGGATCTCCTTGCAGTCCAAGGGACTCTCAAGAGTCTTCTCCAACACCACAGTTCAAAAGCATCAATTCTTCGGCACTCAGCCTTCTTCACAGTCCAACTCTCACATCCATACATGACCACTGGAAAAACCATAGCCTTGACTAGCTGGACCTTAGTCGGCAAAGTAATGTCTCTGCTTTTAAATATGCTATCTAGGTTGGTCATAACTTTCCTTCCAAGGAGTAAGCGTCTTTTAATTTCATGGCTGCAGTCACCATCTGCAGTGATTTTGGAGCCCCCCCAAATAAAGTCTGACACTGTTTCCACTGTTTCCCCATCTATTTCCCATGAAGTGATGGGACCAGATGCCATGATCTTCGTTTTCCGAATGTTGAGCTTTAAGCCAACTTTTTCACTCTCCACTTTCACTTTCATCAAGAGGCTTTTTAGTTCCTCTTCACTTTCTGCCATAAGGGTGGTGTCATCTAGTGAGTGGCAAAGCTAGCAGTGACAAGTTCAGTCATATGGAAGAGGTCCTCTCAGTATGTAGGGTTATTGGGTTTTCCTGTTAAACAGATCTGAAGTTGAGAATGGCTTGTGCATCCACAGAAACCCAGCCGGCTGGCCATCTGCTTTAAAGCCTCCTACGGGATATCAGCGGGCTCTTCCCTGGTGGTTCAGATGGTAAAGCATCTGCCTACAATGTGGGAGACCTGGGTTCGATCCCTGGGTTGGGAAGATCTCCTGGAGAAGGAAATGGCAACCCACTCTGGTACTCTTGCCTGGAAAAGCCTATGGACAGAGGAGCCCGGTAGGCTACCGTCCATGGCGTCACAAAGAGTTGGACACGACTGAGTGACTTCACTCACTCACAGAATATCAGCACAAAGAAAATTGCCCTGTTCCAGAAGTGGCTCCCAGTCCAAACTGGGTGCCTTATTGGGTCTTAAATGGTGACACCAAACCAGGTCCCTGTGCCTGGGAATTAACATGAAGTGAAGTGAAAGTCACTCAGTTGTGTCCAGCTCTTTGCGACCTCATGGACTTTACAGTCCATGGAATTCTCCAGGCCAGAATACTGGAGTGGATAGCCTTTCCCTTCTCCAGGGGATCTTCACAACCCAGGGATTGAACCCAGGTCTCCTGCATTGATGGCGGATTCTTTACCAGCTGAACCACAAGGGAACCCCAAGAATACCGGAGTGGGTAGCCTAACCCTTCTCCAGTGGATCGTCCCGACCCAGGAATTCAACCAGGGTCTCCTGCATTGCAGGTGGATTCTTTACCAACTGAGCTATCAGGGAAGCTGGTATAGGGAACCTGTTGCCTCCTGAATGTCAGTTCCTTGCTCCAACTGCCATGCATGGGGGCAGCCAGGGCCACTTCAGGGAATTCTTGAAGGGAAGATCCTCAGGACAAGTGGCCCCAGGAGCTCCTAAGGCCTTACCAGAAAATACCCCACCTGGGGCCAGCTAGCTGCAAGCATCAAGGCTCCTGGCTGGCTCACCAAAATTTTTTACTGAGCCCAAGCTAGTTCTGCTCAGGCCAATAAATTAGGAGACAAGTTGTTGGGACAAGCAAGAACGACTTTAATCAGAAAGCTAGCAGATCAAGAAGATGGCTAGCTAGTGTCTTAGGAAAAAAAAAACTATCTTGTCCCAGTCCGAATGTGGGCTCCTTTTATACAGAGGAAGGGGAGTGAGCGGGGCCTACTTCAATGCTGACCAATGGCTTAGTGGAATCACTAATGGTAGCTCCTTGAGTTGCTCGCTTGGGTATGGGGCCCACTGCAGTGCTGACCAATGGCTGAGCAGGGCTGATTAGGTTGTGCCTGCCCTACCCCTATTATAGAACAACACCCAAAGTCTGCAGTAAGGCAGTTTTACTAGAACCATGAAAATCTGCGTAAATGTGAATTTTTTTGTGGTCAGGAGAAATGCTGTCTGAATGAAAGATGTTTTTCCTTTGGCCCTCTGACTTTTTTTCTAGGGCCTTTCATTCTGTCTCTCTTTTACATGTAGCCTCACCTCCTCTGCCTCCCACATTTCTCCTTCTTGTAGCTACATGGATGTCTCTAGAAGGGAAGAAGACTGTCTAAGCAGCTAGTAAACTGGTCACAGGGGCCTCTGAAGGGGGAGAGACTGTGAGTGCTAACATTCCTCAGGGAAGTCTCCTCTGAATAAACAGTCTGCCCGTGTGTGGCCAAAGGCTGTGACTTAGGTAGGAGGGATTCTAGAAACCTGACCGATGGACTTCAGTAGGTTTTCTCATCGCAAATCATAGTGTTCCTATGTTGTCCAGATCAGACACTATACCCTTCCACTCTGTCACAGAGCCTAAACCAGCCTTTTGTTCATATTCCCTTGAAACCCGAGAGGGGCAGAGAGGTACTTCATCCTGAATCCACAGTCTCACAAGCTAAACAGAAGAAAATACGTGTGTGTGTGTGTTTGTGTGTAGGGTTCAAACACAAGCCTGCTGTGGAGCTCACGCTTTCTCACTGTGGCCCTAGGGTTGCACAGGAGCTCGTGGGTAAGAACACGAAGCTCCAGCTGGTTGAGGAAGGCCTTTCGGAGAGGCCTCCCTGGAGCCTCACCCTGGCGGGAGGCCCAGATCCTGCAGTAGAGACAGTGCGTCTGAAGGGACAGCCACAGGATGTCGGGACTGTCAGCAGGCGGGCAGGGGATGGGCGTCACTGGGGGGACGGTGCAGCACCTTCCGGGGCTTCTGGAGCCGAGGACCTGACTGCCCTGGGTGTTGGGAGGAGTCTTCCAGCAGCAGCAGCCAGGACAGGCAGAGGTTTCCAGAAGCAGAGCAGTGAGAGGGCTGTTCAACAGTAGGAAGAAGGAGAAGCGCTGAGTTCCTAGTTCTCCTGGTGAGGAAACAACCCGCGGGACAAAAGGCGGCCGGTCACAGCTAGTTCCCTCTCAGGCCCCCAGGCGTGCTCCTGGCCACAGCTGGCTTCCCTCCCAGGCCCCCAGGCGTGCTCCTGGCCACAGCTGGCTTCCCTCCCAGCCCCCAGGCACCCCGACTGCCCTTCAACACGCGGCACGAGGGTGCCATCCATGGCAGCAGGCTGAGGGTGGGCAGGGGCTGCAGGGAGGCTCAGGTGGCACCCAGGGCAGAAAGAGGCCTTGGGGAGGGATGAGAGTGACCGTGGCCTGGCCCAGGGGGAGAGGGATGAGTCCCTAGGGATGGGATGGGCAGGGGAGCTACCATGACATCCAGGCCCTGATGGGGAGGATCCAAACATGGGGGGAGCCTGGGAATGTCGGGGGCCCCCTGGCCCAGAAGAGCAGCATCTTCATCCAGGCCTGCAGTGGGGGAGGGAAGGCCGCAGTGTGGCCCCCATCTCCAGGCGTGGCCACACATCCTTGTCCCCTGCAAAAGGACGGCATGCTTGCCGGCACCCTCACAGCTAAGGTCTAGAGTGGGGACTCTGGGCCCCAGAGGCTCCTGGAGTGTCCACTCTGCTTTCTCGAAAGGGTCCTGCCAGAGCCAGGCAGCCTGGGCGCCACCACCTTGACAGTCCAGGGCTGCCCTGTGACCCAACCTCTTTGTGCCCAGGAGACCCCAATACCAGACAGTTGCACAAAGAGAAGCCTACAGTGGTCCCAGCCTTGGGTCACGCAGGGTCTCCCTGGCCTGTCTATGGACAGGGCTCTCCAGGGACACACAGGACAGGGTGCTGCACACACAGGCCCGGAGAGTTGCTGGGCCAAGGCCACCCCACATGTCCGCTGGGCATGGAGCTCCACTCCAGTTCTGCATGGATGACAGCCATGAGCCTGCCTATGTCACTCCTTGGCCACCTCCTGGTGCCCTCGGGGCCCTTCCCTCTGGGGAGGAGCTGCTGTGTGTCTTGTGGCTTCGCCTCCTCACGGGCCGGCTCTTCCTGTGACCCTCACTTGTCGTGACCCAAACTCCCCGAATGGCTTCCCCCTGGGCCCCTTCAGTGTCAGCTCCTGTCTCAGCAGGGTCATTCCCGAGTGGCAGCTCTGATGATGAGCCCAGTGCATATAGTGGCAGGTGATGTCATAGGTCATAGTTAGTCTCTGGTTGATTAGTTGTTCAGTCAACTCTGGCCCCTGGACTTGGGGATAACCACAGATGTTTAAGGACTGACCTTTGAGCCAGGCTGTGCTTGGGGCAGTCAATGTCCTTGACTTGTAATGTACAGTAGAGGATCATGAGACTCACTAATGGAACACATATTTTTATGTATGTATATATATGTACACTCACTGTATCAATGCACATGTGTGTACACATACATATACTTGCATGTGTATATATGGCTGTGCATCACTATTTCAACACTGGGGTGAAATGTACATGGAAGTGGAACGCTAGGTTCTGTATTTTAGGAAACATAACCTGTAGTCATGTGCCTGTTTTTAACATAACTATGTTATATTTCCTTTAAAAATACCACAAGGAAAGAAATGAAGACATTCTATCATATTCTAATCTTTATGATGAAACCAGTAAATAACCTAAATGTCTAAAGATGAACTAGTATCTAAATATTAAGCTATATCTTCTCAAGAAAGTGAAAGTAGTGAAAGTCACTCAGTCGTGTCTGACACTTTGCGACCCCATGGAATTCTCCAGGCAAGAATACTGGAATGAGTAGCTTTTCCCTTTTCCAAGGGATCTTCCTAACCCAGGGATCAAATCTGGGTCTCCCATATTGCAGATGGATTCTTTACCAGCTGAGCCACAAGGGAAGACATTTGAAATGTTCATAGTTAAGACTTAACAATGGAGAAAAATGTTAATGTGGAAAAAAAGTTGGGAGTAAATACAGAATTCTTTGTTATGCTCACGATTTAAATTAACATATGAAAATATCCCAGGAAAATGAAGATGTTGTGTTGGAGTAGGGGAGGGATTTATGGGTGATATTTTTTCTAAGTTTTTGTACAGTCATTACCTTGCTTTGACAAGAAAAAAGAGGTCATTGGGAATACAAAGAGGTACAGGAATATAGTTTTATTGGTGGAGTTGACTTTTCCAGGGATAATCAGTGTGTTTTTCCTGCATCCTCAGGCTTTAAGCTGATACGAATAAAATTCCACTTTTACAAGTGTCACTGCTCTGAGACTGAGGCCCCAAGCATGTCTCTGCCCGCAGCCTTTTCTCTTTTTCCTCCTTTTTAAACCACAAACCTGGTGGCTAAGGACATAAAGGGGCAAGAACTTGGGCTCTGGGATTAGATGCACGTGTTTAAACCCGACTCTGGGACTTGGGGTAAGTGTCTCTGCCGGCTGAGCCTGGGGTCTCCTTTGGGGGCTTCAGGGGACGTGAACAGCCTGCTCTTGGGCGGTGCTCAGAAGAGCAAGCACTGAGTCCACCCCTTCCTACACTGATCCCCAGAAAGGATGGGGTGGGAGCTCGAGCCCCAGGACAGAGGTGGGAACCTTGGTTCTGAGAGTCCCCAGCAGTGGGGCTCTGGGCCGTCTCTGAGCGGCTGTTTTTCAGTGAAATGATGGGTTCAGGGTCACCGTGAAGACCGGCCCAGAGCCTCACGTGAACTGACTGACAGCTGTAAAGCGCTGTTACGGCCAGAGACCCAGAGACGCCCTCAATCCTCACTAATCCTGACCCTGGGCTCCCGAGGCCCCCCCCACCCCTAGGAGGGGTGAGAGCGGGCAGGGGGGTGGGGGGGGGTGAGAGCGGGCGGGGGAGGGGGTGAGAGCGGGCAGGGGGGTGGGGGGGTGAGAGCGAGCGGGGGAGGGGGTGAGAGCGGGCAGGGGGGTGGGGGGGGAGAGCGGGCAGGGGGGTGGGGGGGAGAGCGGGCAGGGGGGTGGGGGGGAGAGCGGGCAGGGAGGTTGACTGGTGGGGGCTGGACTGGGGACAAGGGTCTTCAGAGGAGGAAACCAGGCCCCGTGGGTCCCCGAGGCCTCAGCCTCGAGCTCCTCGAGCTCCTCGAGCTCCTCGAGCTCCTCGAGCTCCTGGCCGGCCCAGAGAGGTGCCCATTCTGTCCCCGCGTAGCGCCCGCCCTCGAGTGACCCCTCTCTGCTCTCTCCATCTCAGGGCGCAGCGTGGATCCTGGCCTGGCCGGTCTGCTGGGGCGACAGGCTCCGCGCTCCAAACAGCCTTTCGTGGTCACCTTTTTCAGGGCGAGCCCCGGCCCGGGCCCCGCCCGAGCCCCGCGGGCAGCGAGGCCCCTGAAGAGGAGGCCGCCGAAAAGGACCAACGAGCTGCCGCCTCCGAACAGACTGCCCGGGATCTTCGGTGAGCCTGGGGACGGAGTGGGGATGGAGCCCCTCTGGCCTCAGCGCGGTCAGGCCCACGGTCACCCCACTGCCTTTCCTGACACCCTCTGCCCTGCCCCCTGCGGAGCGACCGCCCCACAGTCTCCAGGGCTCAGAGCATCCACCCTTGCTGCCCCCGCTGCCCCAAAGTCCCTTCTCTGCCCTCGGGGCCTCAGCAGGCCTCGCCCTGGTCTCTGTCAGAACCAGGGGCCCCTGCAGCTCTCGGTGCTGCCCCGGGCGCCCTGCAGGGTCCAGGCATTTGTGTGAAGGTCACCCCCCCGGCCAAGCCCCGCAGGATCAAGGCCACCAGGGGCCCTTTCCTTCATGGGAGCCAGCCTTTGCTTGACCTCAGTGGGAGCACTTGTCCTGTGGAATGGGCATGGCAGGAGAGGCGGGGGGAGGTCAGGGTGACTCTGGGGAAAAGGCTGCTGGATGGCCAAGGGCCCCCGGGGCTTTTCCTGGATTATCAGGACCCCACAGGCTGAAAGTCAGGGGAGGCTGGACTGAGTGTGGGGTGACTGCAACCAGAGGGAGCCATCGAAAGTTCTTGAACTGGGTCATGGCACCAGCAGAGCTGCAGACATGGGCTTTAGGAGACCAAATGGGTTAGTTTCCCACCATTTATTATTCAACAAATGTGCGCGTCATGGCGTCCCCCGCCCTGGGAACAGCAGCCCAGTAAAGCCCTTGCCTCTCGTGTCCCTGCAGACGACGTCCACGGCTCCCACGGCCGGCAGGTGTGCCGTCGGCACGAGCTGTACGTGAGCTTCCAGGACCTGGGCTGGCTGGTGAGTCCCGACTCTCCTCCTTTCCTAAACGACCTTCCCCACCTGGAGACCACAAGTGTGTCCCAGGGGAGGTAGACCCACGGAGAACTTTGACTGTCTTTATTTTCCTCTGTGTTTTCCAAGTTCTCTAAAGGGAGAAATGCTGTTGTGTAAAACCATGAATACGGAGACTGAGTCCTCAGCCATAAAATGTCCGAGCTGCAGCAGGAAAGCTGAGGCCAGGGTGGGCAGTGCCTCTGGCGGGGCTGTGACTGGGGGCGGCGGGGAAGGACGCAGCTGTGCGCTGATGGCGCATGGAGGGGACGGAGCTTGTGTCCAGCTCAGTCCACTGAGGGACTTCAGTGGATGTCTGACCTGGGATGGGGGGCACTCTGCCTTGGGAGGTGTCCTGACGCTGTGGGAGAGAGGGAGCAGCCCTGAGTGGTGCTGTGACAGGTGCTGGATGAAGGGCTGGGAGGGCACGTGGATGGGACTCACCTTCTCCCACTACCCCCCAGGACTGGGTCATCGCCCCCCAAGGCTACTCAGCCTATTACTGTGAAGGGGAGTGCTCCTTCCCGCTGGACTCCTGCATGAACGCCACCAACCACGCCATCCTGCAGTCCCTGGTCAGTACCGTGCCCTCCTGCCCGGACACCTGGGGGAGAGGTTCGCCCTGGGGAGGGGGCCGTGCAGGCAGGAGGTGACGGTGGACTGCTGTGTCAGGGAGCCTTCTTCACGTGGAAACCTGCCTGCCTGCACGTGCAGTGGAATCCCACAGCCGGACAGAGACGGGTCCCTGTGTGGCCACTCTGTATGGAGACCCTGCGTCCCATGCACTTGAACAGCGTGCAGCAGGCTCTTGCTGGTGTGCACACATACACACCTGTGCACTCCACGTGCACATGGGGTCATTCACATCCATGGGGTGGGCTTGCCTGCTGGTGGTCGAGGCACGGCATGTTCATGACCGGTAGGCATCCCACGCAACTACCCGTGCCCCAGGTCACACACGTGCACTGCGTTCACTGCCGAGTTTGGCCTCCTGTGGGACACACACCCTGGGGGTCAGGCTGAGTTACACGTGGAAGTTCTGTCCTCTCTTCCTGCATGAGAGTCACGGCGTGCCCTGTGCCCTTCTGGCTTCGGCTTCCCCTCCCGGTCCTTTCCTGTTGCTTTTCTTCCGGGTCCCTCTTGCTCTTTGTGTTTCTACAGATCTTAGGGCTTCTGATGCCCTAGTGTCTGGGGTAACTTTAAATGCTGGAAGTTTCTAGTAGGAACAAGGTTGAGGCTGCTTATTGCTAAGTGCAGTGGTTTGTGTGTGTCTGTGTGCTGAGGCTTATTTCTAGAATGTTGACCTGGGCACTCTAGTTAGAGGCTGTTCAAAGTGTTGCCAGAGTGAGAATAAGTGAATTAAGAAAGCAGCCTGGAAGCCCGGTAATGCCTCCTTTCCCAGTGGTCACGTGGGGTTTGCTGGACACCCCCTCCCCCAGGAGCCACCTTCCTTGCAGAATCTCGGGGTGATGAGCCGTGTGTGGGCTTCTCTCTGCCCTGTGAGGGGGGCACAGGGTGATGACGGCACTGCCCCTCCCAGGACTGGTCCCCTGGCTCTGCAGCAGCCCCGCCCCTCAGCCCCCGAGCTGTCAGTCAGCAGAAGGGAGCGCCAGCTCTGTGCTCTGTGCTGTCAAGGTAGTGGCTGCCCTCTGGGTAGGCTGTCAGTGAACAGGAGAAGAAAGCACAGCCAACACAGTGGGTCCCCTGAGGAGGGGAAGACTGGGGTGAGCTGAGTGGGCTCAAGGACCCTGGCTTGGAGGGGAGGAGGACGGAGGTGATGTTTGGGCGGCACGGCCTCTCCCACAGGTGGTAGATTTAATCCCAAGTAAACTGAGGGGCTGGAGTAGATTTCAGAGAAGCAGGGCCTGGTCTGGGCACTCTCTGGAAGCATCTCTGGCAGCTGCAGGAGGAGGACAGACTGTGGGGTCGAGGGTGGAGGAGGCAGGGAGGAGTGAGGAGCTGCTGTGGTCCCAGCAGGAGGACCAGGCACCTGGTGGGGTGAGACGTGGATGGTGGAGGCAGAGGGCAGGAGCCCAGGCCTCCAGGTGAGACCCTCCCCCAGGACGAGGAGGGGGCAGCGAAGATGCTGGGTTGAAGAAAGGATTGGAGGGAATCAGCGGTTCTGCTTCCATCCCCACGTGTGTGAGGCCCTGCAGGACCCTACGTGAGAGGTTGGGGGCAGTGGGTGCAAGTCTGGAGTCTCTGAGTCGTGAGAACAGAGGAGATTTTCTGGGGGGACAGTGGAGGTGGGAGAGGCCTGGGGACGAAGAGGAGCCTGCGTGGAAGAGAGTGAGTGAGATGGTGGTTGGGGAGTCCTGGGCCAAAGAGCAGGAAGTGGGTCCCTCCAGCCTCACCCCCCACATTCCCCATGCAGCAGCGAGGGTCGCACTAAAGCACAAAGGTGACCACCTCCTTCTGGGCCAGGAACCTCCCCGTGGCATCCCTTATCCCTGGGGAGAAGTCTGAGCCTTCGGCCTGTGACTCGGGGCCCCTCACTGGCCTACCCACCTCCCCAACGTCCCCCAGCCCACGTCCCAGTGCCCTCACCTCCCTGCCTTTGCCCAGGGCCTCCTCGTCCGCCCCAGGCCAGGCCAGCCCCTGCTCGGCCTGCTGCCTTGTCTCTGGGTCCTTCCCAGCCAGCGTCAGTCTCCCAGAGCGAGGACAGCTGCTGTGACCATTGTACTGTTCTCGGGGGTCCTGGGTGTTTGCTGGAATGTTCCCCTGTCTCCCTCCCTGTCCTGCTAAGGATCAAAGTGGTGACCATGTCTGAGACATTTCTGTATTTTCCACCTGGGCAGGGCTGGCACAAGGCATGTGTCTGAAATACATTTGTGTTGGGAGGGAGAAAAGCACCATTATACCCATTTGGCAGAGGAGAAAACTGAGGTCCACAGAGGCATGACTTTTCCTGAATGATGCACAGCCAATAAGTTTCAGAGCTTCTGATTTGGTCTGCCACGTGGCTCTAAAGTGACGTGAATGGAAAGGCACATCAGACGCCAGATCAGTCTCTTGGTACAGACAGCAAAGGCTGTCCTCTCTGTTGATCACCTGGTGAAGCCTGGTCCAGGATGGACTTTCAGAACAGCTGCGCCCCTGTGGTGCTGTCCCAACCTAGGAAAAGCCCTCCCAGGTTTCGAGCCACGTAGAGCCTCCACGGGTGGTGCAGGTGGGCAGTGCCACCTGGTTTCTTTCACGTGGGCCTTTGAAAGCCAAGCCCAGCCACCCCAGGTGGAGACTGGGAAATTGGGGAGCAGTGCCCCCACAGCCCAGTCTGGCTGGACATCCCCACAGAGGCCTCTGGGCCCCAGGCCAGTCTGGTGCCTGGCTGACAGTCCTGGCAGCAGGCTGGATCCAAGCTGACGCTCCCAGGACAAGGCTGGGTTCTGGGGACCAGGGGCCAGGGTGCCTGACATTCACCCCCACTTCAGATGGCTTCATCCAGGTCCTGCTCAGCAGTCTCCCATGAAGGCTGGGAAGTCCTGGTGGATGGATACAGGTTCCTTTTTCTCTCAGGCCCCGACTGAGTGGGGGAGGTGGGGGAAGGGGGTGCCTTCAGGGCCTGTCCCTGCATAAATATTTGTGTGGAGGCTTCAGAAGCTCCCTCAGACGGGCTGTTTTTAGGGGTAGAGCTGTTTGCAGGAGGGTAGCAGGGACTCCCGGCCCCCTCCCCAGTCGGGTCCCAGCCTTGTGTGCAGCCTCAGCCAAGCAACTGTGCAGGTGACTTGGCCCCTGTGTCCCCAGCGGTCATCCGCCCAGAACAACCCCTGCCTGAAGTTGTTACAGGGGTGGAGGTGCTTTGAGAAACAATGGTGTTGGACACCCCAAGGGTGAGCCTGGGAGTCTGGGCATTAAGAGGTGTAACAGGGACCTTCACCAGCTCCCAGCCTGGAGGGGCGGATGGACCAGAAACAGCTCATGCGGGCAAGACACAATGCGGAATGTTACAGAAGCGATCAGGAAAGGAGGGGCAGAGGGGGTGGGGAGGGGGAGGCCGGCGCTGGCACAGGTGCGAGGGACCCGCAGGGTCAGGGCCCTCCCATCTAAGGGGAGGGGCTGTGGCAGGAGCCCCTGGTGCTCAGTCTGGGCCTGGGGGCAGTGGGCAGGGGGCATCAAGGGGGCGGGGCCGGGGCAGAGTTCAGGCCAGCGCCTGCCCGGGCTGCGGGGGGAGGGGGCGGGAAGGAGATGGAGCTGGGAAGGGGCCAGCGGCGGAGCGCCAGGCGGCAGGAGCTGGGCGCTGGAACGGGGGTCCCGGGAGGAGCCCGAGGTTCTCACGCCTCTGCCCGCCGCCCCCTCCCCGCCAGGTGCACCTGCTGAAGCCGGACGCGGTCCCCAAGGCGTGCTGCGCACCCACCAAGCTGAGCGCCACCTCCGTGCTCTACTACGACAGCAGCAACAACGTCATCCTGCGCAAGCACCGCAACATGGTGGTCCGCGCCTGCGGCTGCCACTGAGGCCCCGCCTCCACCGGCCAGCCCTCCGCGGGGGCGGGGGCCCGGAGACCCCCCAACGCCGTCACAGCTCAGGCAGAGACCCTCCCAGCGCCGTCCCAGCTCAGGCAGGGCGGCAGCGAGGGCCCCCTCCCCTGCCCACATCCTGCCAGGGGCTGGTCCTCCCCAGGCCCTCTGCCCCCTGCCCTGGGATGTGTGGTAGCCTGTCCCACCCAACCCCACATGGCTGATGCAGGCTGCGGTCAGCACAGAAGTCCCATCTTAGGACCTGTCCTTGGCCAGACCTTTCCAACTGCGTGGGACCCGGGATGGTCTTCGAGCACCTGGAGCCTGAGGCTAGCAGCCGGGGGGGTTGCCCCACTCACCACGGGTCTGGGTGTGGGTCTGCCCCTTGCCAGCACAGCACAGTCAGAGGTTCACATGCTCCAGTGTAGTGTATTAGTGGTTCCTGACTTGGCCTTTAGGCAGTTAGCACTTTGGGAAGGAACAGTGGGCCTTCTGCTTAGGGGTGAACCAGGTGGGAACATCTCCTGCCTGGGGAAGAGGTGTGGCCCCCAGGGAAGCAATGAACCTTGGAGATTTCCAGGTCCCTCCATCTCTCTGCGTGGTGCTTTGCACTTAACGTGAACTCTTAGCACAAACAAGGGCACAGCTACAGGGAGGGCCAGGCCGACAGCACAGATGTCACAGCTGAGCCCCTTGCCCACGGCCATCAGTCACCATTTTCCACGGACCCTGAACAGGGCCTCAAGGCGCTCAGCATGCGATTCCAGGCAGCCAGCAGCCCTGAGTCCGGCTTACTGCTTTCCCTCCTGCCGCGCTGAGGAGCAATCCAGGGCACGCAGGCACAGGGCAAGGGTGGGCCCTGCGTCAGCCAGCGCCCAGAGGTAACAACAGGCTAATCACCCAAGTCTGAGTCACCCTCTGTGCCCTGGAACCCCATCCTGTTTCTTGGGGCCTGTGAGCCAAAGAAAAGGCCCCAGTGCCAGGCGAATGACAGGCGGCAATTAGGCCGAGCAGGGTCGGGAGGTTCCCGGAAACCACTGTTCTGCTTGGAGCGGCCACCTGGAGTGTTTATTTGATTTCTAACTTGGTAAGCCTGTAATTTACCTGGTGGACCAGACAGAACCCAGCTGCCTGAACCCCAAAATATCATTAAAAGCAGATCCTGGGGCTGCCCCAACCCACAGGCCCAGCCCAGGATGACACCCCTGGAGTTCACTCTGTGCCCTTTGGAGGGGCTCCGGGAGCGCAGCAGGGGTAGAGGAGGGGGCTCTGCTTCAGGACAGCAGCCCCTCCGCCTGGACCTAGGAGGCGTTCTGGGAGCCAGTGCACAGGAAGAGACCCCTCCATGGACACAGGAAGACGGTGATCTCCCTTTTGGCCTGGGGCTTTGACCTCAGGCTGGCAGCAAGAGGACCAAGTACCAGCACAAATGTCAGTAGACCCATATTCTGGCTTCAGCTCAGTCACTGACCTGCCTGATGTCTGGGCAAATGCCCTTCTATTCAGGCTTCAATTTCCTGTCTCTGACATAAGAACATACATAGGATTCTCACATCTCCCACGGCCCTTCTGGCTGGAGAATCCACCTACAACTCTGGGCCTCTCCTCTCCCAGAGCCAAGATGTGGTCTAAGTGCCCAGCGGCCCTGGGACTGTTTCAGGGCCTCATTCAGAGCTCTCTCCTCCCAACATCATGGGCGGTGGAAGCCTGGAAACTTTTGACAGATGTGAGTGTTAGGTTTCTTCATTGCCTAAGCACATAACCTGGTATGGTTTGAGGCACCAGGAAAATTTACAAAGTGAATGTTTTGAAGATGTGACTGCCCTGCCCATCGGAGGTGCGGAACATAAGGAACACAAGGATCATGACGTGACTCCCTTCTCGTGCAGTAAAGTCAGGAGTCCAGTGGTTGTGGCCTTCCTGACACTTCTAGCACCCTCAACCATCCACTTGGCCACCGAATGAAATCCAACAGGAAAAGCCTTCAGAGAAGGGAGGTAATTAAAGACAAAGCTGATGAGGTGGCAGTGGCTAGTTACCAGGGCCATCTCGTTTACCTGGTTCCCTTTGGCAGTGCAGGTCACATTTAAGGCTGCACATGAGAAGCATAAATAAGGGCAATCAACTCAGGCCCACTGGCAGAAAAGTGAAAGATGATGTGGAGGGTGGGCACAAAGGAAGCGGTGCCTGGGGCCCATGCTGTGGAGGGCACTGCTTTGTCCACCTCACCCTAAGCACATCCTCATGACTGTACAGCCAGCCTGGCCCAGACATCAGCTCATTGGACAAAGCCCTATTCTTATTTCCTATGTAGGGAAGTGGGTGACATGCTTCAAAAAGTTCCCTACAATTTCATAGGAAAGGAGGCGATGACAGGAGAGGGTAGCTGTGGCAGCCAGCAGACCCACCAGCAACAAATCCTGGCTGTGCCTCATGTTGATGGGACCACATGAGCACCTCAGAGACAGTGACTTCCTCTCTGCAGAATGAATGGGCTACGGGTTCTGCCCTGGTGGAGCCAGTGTGGGGATCAGGTCTGTCCGGGGCAGTTGGCACTGATTCTGCACACGTGTGCTGAATGAACAGTATTAGTGGCCTTATTTTAAATGAACTTGCAAATTTGGGCTTCTCCTAAGTGCCTTCCTGTTAAAACCCAGTCCTCCCAGAATGTGTCCTTGGAGGTGCTACTGTACTCATTGGGCTTTTCCTTAAAAAATAGAAACTTGGTAATCTCCAGGGGTGAGGTGTGGACTTGCACACCACCGCCCCATCTGTGGAGGGGGTCCCAGCTGGCAGTGACAGCTTGATCCTGTCTCTCCTGAGGTCGGGGCAGCACTGCACCCCCACCCGTCCCGTGGCCCTGCTTGCAGTGCGGCTCAAGTGGAAACTTTCTGGGGGTTTTGTTCTTACTGGGAAGCCTTGAGCAAGCATTTGGCCCTCTTTTCTCACTTTCAAAAATATTAATGTGTTGGAGATGCTCTTGAAAATAAAAAACAATAGAAACACATAATCTCACCACATGGAGACAACCGTTGTTAATCATTCCAGTCGTTTTTCCGTGGCATATATGTCTTTTTACATAATACATGGGTTACTTTACAGTTAGGATCATACTCTGTGCACTGCTTAGTGATCTAAATTATTCAATCTATGACATATTTTGAACATTTCTGTTATTAAATACTCCTTGGGAACATAATTTGCAGTAGCCTTCCATCATTTGATTTCTGCCTTAGGTTTTGTTACCCACAAACCAGGGCTCACTATTCCCTCCCCAGAGGGTGGTGGTGGGCTCCCAACCCTATCATCTGCAGCAATGGGAAGGAAGGAAGGTAGCGAGGGCATGGCCCCCAGGCTGGCCAGTAGCTCAGAAAACCTGGACCAGGTCTGAGGCTCAGGTTGCCACCTATACAAGGCTCACAGGTGATCACCATGGCATAGTTTCTGGGGCAGCCCTTGCACAGGACAGGGTGAGCAATCGCCACCTGATGGCTCCTCCCAAGCCAGCCTTTCCGGCCAGTCTGCTGGTCCCCACCTCTCCAGGGCAATCAGGAAAACACAGTGACCAAGTCACCCCACCCCCACCCTTCCCTTGTTTCACAGGCTTTGTGACCAGTCCTCTCTGCTGGGGCCACAGGCCAGCCTGCTCTCTGCCCGTATGTCACCCCCAAGGCCAACCGTGCTGAGTCTGAGTGCTCCCCCGTGTCGCTCAGACATCACACCAGCCCCGAGTGGCTGCTGCCTGTGCTGACAGCCACAGCTGACCACCTATGTGAAGTGAGAAGGCGCCTATGTTAAGAAGTGAGGGTCCCGGCTGGGATACTGCAGCAATGGGTCCCAGCCACAGGAGCGGCCCCAGCCAGCCACAGAGGACGAAGCCCCAGGTGAAAGCAGAGAGCCGGGCTAGCAGCTGTGCCTCTGCAGGATCTGGCCTGGGGGCGCTGGGGCCAGGGGCCAGCAGGCTACCCTACCCTCGCGACTCAACCTCATCGCCAAACCCAAAATGAGAACACAGGCTGAGGGAATGAGCCCAGCCCAGCGGTTTCTGAACATCCAGACTCGATCCGGACAACCAGCAGCCAGCGGCAGGGGAGCAGGGGGCAGTCCTGGAGGAGGTTTCCAGTCATGCACTGATAGGGCTCAGCCTTGGTACGTTTGAGTTGCTGTGAGGTGGCCTGGCTGGCCAAACACAGGTGTAGGGTGAGAAGCAAGCCTAGAGCAAGTGACAAACCATGGCACCAGAGTTCAATTTCCAAGTGGGCCAGGGGCAGGGCAAGAACCACCTCTGGCTTCTTAATGTCTCCCCAGCACCCAGCACAGGGCCTGGCAAAAGAAGAGCCCTGAACTCTGCCATGATACAATTCTATTGGCCCAACGAATGCGCAGCACGTGAACAGGTCGCTGAGACTGACTACAGCGCCTGTTAGCCCAAGGCCAGCAGGTGCGGGGCTAGGACTGGAGCCTGGCTCATCTACCTGGCCTGCCTGGCAACAGGTGAGAGAGAGAAGACAAGAGGCACTGCTGCCTGCAGAGATCAGACCAGGGGATGCTTTTCTGCTCTTCGGGCAGCCTGGAGGGGAGGGAGGCCACACAGGGGATGCTACAGTCTGTCGTCTGTTGCATCAGGACAGGTGAGTCATAGTTGCAACCTCTGATAACACCTGGGACCTGGCTGCATGGCAGCAGTATAAGAACTAGGATTTCTTTTACCAGAAGATACATCCAGTATCCACACTAGGTGGGCCCAGAGAAGCCCTGGCAGCAAAGGCCTGGAAAGGCCATGCACAGCCGTCCACGGTGGGGAGGGGAGCCCCGGGCCCAAGGCCACACCTGAGGAAGAGCCAGAGGAGGCGCAGGCTGTGCCTGCAGAGGAGTTGCCCCACGCTGACCCCGAGGAAGGGCCATGACACGAAGCCCTGCTCGCTGCCAACGGGACACCTCGGGTGCCGGTTCCCCAGGGTGACAGCTCCCCTCTCACATGTACTCCCCACAGTCGGAGATGATCACCTTCTGCTTGGGCTTCCCGTCCTTGCTGCCCTGGGCCTTTGCGGGCCGAACAGAAGAGGAGGAATCGGGAGGGAGGGTGGAGAGTAAGTGGGTACCCGCCCTACCCACCCCATCCCAGCAGCAGCAGCCGCCACGGCCTCTGTCTCCAGGTCCCAGGACTCCTGTTGCCACCCTCTCATAGGGCTGTGCACCAGGGGCCCGGGTGGTCACCCACCGTGTCCGTGCACACCGCTGTCAGCCTTTCAGTCAGGCAGGCTCAGGCTCCGGGACCTACAGAGTCTTGGTTGCCTTGTCTTCCACTCAGCTGATAGTGAAGCACTCAGCATGGTCGTTTCAATCATTTTATACTGGTGTGTTCTTTCATTAATTCATTCAACAAATACTTATTACTTCATAACCAGGCACCTATTGAACCCTGGGGATACTAGTCCAAGTTTGGGTGGAGCCCACAGTCTAGCAGAAAAGAGTCACTCACAAATTATTAATTCATCTCAGGTTGGTTTGCTATCCAAAAACCAGATCAACAGAATAAAAGACAAAAACTGTATAATAATCTTAATAGATGCAGGAAAAAAAATCCAATACCTTTTCAAAATAAAAACATCCAACAAACCAGGAATAAAAGGGAACCTGCGCAATCTGATAAGGGTTCTACAAAAAAAAAACAACCACACGCAGCAAAAGACTAGATATTTTCCTCTCTAAGATAAAGAATAAGACAAAGAGCTCCCCCAAACAAACAAACAAAAAAAAACAAAAAGCATCCTATTGGAAATGAAAATGTAAAGCTGTCTCTATTTACACATGACATAATCTTAGAAAACCCTAAGGAATACACTAGAAAATTATTAGAACTAGTAAACAAATTCAGCAAGGTTGCAGGATATAAGATTAATATACAAAAATCAATTGTATTTCTATATGCTAGCAATGAATAATTTGAAAATGAAATTAAGAAAATTTCACTTACAATACATCAAAAAGGATAAAATACTTAGGAATAAATTCAAAAGAAGTATCAAATGTATACCCTGATAACTACTGAACAAACTTTCAGTACTGAAAGAAAGAAAGTGAAGTCACTCAGTCGTGTCCGACTCTTTGTGACCCCATGGACTATATCCTACCAGGCTCCTCTGTCCATGGAATTTTCCAGGCAAGAGTACTGGAGTGGGTTGCCATTTCCTCCTCCAGGGGATCTTCCCGACCCAGGGATCAAACCCAAGTCTCCCGCATTGCAGGCAGACGCTTTACCATCTGAGCCACTGAAAGAAACTGAAAAAGACCTAGATGAACGGAAAGACATCATATGTTCATGGATTGTAAGACGTAATATTGTTAAGATGGTAACACTTCTCTAATTGATCTGCATATTCATTGTAATCTGTACCCAAATCCTAGCTGGCCTTTCTATAGAAATTAATAAGCTTATCCCAAAATTCACATGTAAATGCTAGAGCCCCAGAATAGCCAAAATAACCTTGATAAAGAGAAATAACGTATGAGTAAAAAAATTTTACTATGGAGCTACAGAAGACAAAACAGTGTGGTACCGGCACAGGATAGATATACAGGTGAAGGGAACAGAATTAAAGTCCAGAAATAAACCCTTACATTTCTGGTCTACTGATTTTTAACAAGGATGCCAAGATAATTAAACAAGAATAAAATAGCCTTTTCAACAAACAGTGCTGAAACAACTGAATGTCCACATACAAAAGAATGAAAATGGACCCATTCTCTCACACTATACCCCAAAATTAATACAAAATGCATCAAAGACCTAGGTCTTTGCTAAAGCCATAACACTCTTAGAAGAAAATATGGAAGTAAATCTTCATGCTTAGGTTAGGTAAAACCTTAGACACAATACCAAGAGTACAGGGACTCCCCTCCCCCCAGAAAACAGATAAACTGGACTTCTTCAAAATTTAAAACTTTTTTGTTTCAAAGAACACCATAAAGGAAGTGAAGAGATAATCCACAGAATGAGATAAGATATTTGCAGATCACATACCTGATAAGGGACCTATATCCAGACTATTTAAAGAACTCTTATAATTCAATAATAAAAGACAAATGACCCAACTAAAAATGGGATCTGAATAGACCTTTCCCCAAATACATACAAATGGCCAGCAAGTACCTGAAAAGATGCTCCATATCATTAAGCATCAGGGAAATGCAAATCAAAATCACAGGGAGATACCACTGTACATCACTAGGAAAACTATAATAAGAAAGCCAGACAATAACAAATGTTGGTGAGGATGTAGAGAAATTGGAATCCTCAGAGAGAATGCTGATGGGAATGCAAAATGGTGCAGCCACTTTGGAAGATAGTTTGGCAGTTCCTTACAACATTAAAAATAGAGTTATCAAATGGTTCAGCAATTTCAATTCTGGGTATGTGCCCAAGAGAACTGAAAACAAATGTCCACGAAAACAACGTGTCTATGACTGTTCACAGCAGCACAATAGCCAAAAAGAGAAACAACCGAAATGTCCACCAACTTGTGAATAATAAACTGTGGTATATCTATGCAGTGGAATACCAAGTGACAATAAAAGAGACTTACACACTAACGCACACTATATTGTAGACGAACATTTTAAAAAACATTATGCTAAGTGAAAAAAAAACCAGTCACAAAAGTCTACATAATGTATGATTCTATTTATATTAAATGTCCAGAATAGGCAAATCCATGAAAGAAAGAAAGTAGATTAGAGTTTGCCTAGGGCTGGGGTATAAAGGGCTTGGGGAAGGACTAAAGAGTGTGGGACTTCTTTTGAGGGGATGATGAAAATATTCTAAAATTATATGAGGTGATGTCTGCATAACTCGGTGAATTCATTAAAAACCACTGAAATATACTTTATTTGTTTTTTTGGCAATGTGAGATCTTAGTTCCCCAACCAAGGATCAACCCACACCCCCTACGTTAAGAGCATGGTATCTTAACCACTGGACCACCAGGGAAGTCCCGAAATGTGTATTTTATTTATTTTCCCAAAATGTAGTCTTTAAATGGGTGAACTGAATGGTATGTGAATTCTATCTCAATAAAAATGTTTAAAAAAAAAAAAAGATGATCATGCTCCAAAATAGGGAACCCTAGTGGCAGAGACGTTTGCTCAGCAAATGAGAGCACAAAAGACAGTCACCTCTGACAGACACACAGACACTGGTGACAGTATCATGGAAGGCTTTCTGGAGGAACTGACATCAGGGGCTGAGGGACAAGAAAGGCCAGCCCTCGTGGCTGGGTGTCCCTTCAAATGGGGATTATGTCCCACTCTACTTTCAGGCTGGCGTTGATCAGAGTGTCTGACACATAATGAACCAGCACTGTGAATATCTGTTTCAAATATTTAAATATTCAAATATTTACTGCGGGTTTACTATGTGTCAGATGCCCTTCCAGAGTACAATGGTGAAAAAGACAGACTAAATCCTGCCCTCATGGGGCTGACATTCTCAGAATTAAGAAAATGAATAAGTAAAAGAGTAAATTTATAATATGATTTCAGGTAATCAGTGCATGAAGAAAAAAAGAAGCTGATTAAAAAGAAGAGGGAGGGATTTCCCTCATAGTCCAGTGGCTAAGACTCGACATTCCCAATGCAGGGGGGTCTGGATTTGATCCCTGGT
Source organism: Ovis canadensis (assembly GCF_042477335.2). Lineage (NCBI taxonomy): Eukaryota > Metazoa > Chordata > Mammalia > Artiodactyla > Bovidae > Ovis > Ovis canadensis. The sequence continues at coordinate 14,867,947 of NC_091245.1, forward strand.
CAGGGAACTAGACCCCACGTGCTGCAACTAAAGATCCTGCACACTGCAACGAAGATCAAAGATCCCCTGTGCCGCAACTAAGACACAGTGCAACCAGATAAATAAATATTTTTAAAAAATAAAAAGAAGAGCAAGATAATAGGAAAGCCCATTTTAGAGAGAGAGGTCAGGGTAGGCCTCTTGGGCTGGATGACCCGAGGTGACCCCTGGAGTAGGTGAGTGGTGACACCTGTGGGTGCTGGAGGAAGAAGGCCCCAGAGGAGGAGCCAGTGAGCTCTGGGTGTCTGAGGAACAGCTAGGCTGCAAAAGGGGGCACAGAGGGTGAGCAGCACAGTCCATGAGCCAGGTCAGCCAGCCTGCAGGACGGATCCTACGAGAGTGAGAGGGATGTCAGCAGGAAAGCAATGTGATGAGAGAGATGCTTAGAAAGGACCACTCTGACCATCCTGCAGAGACTAGACCATGAGGGGGAAGAGGCAAGGGCAAAAGGAGGCAGATGGGCTTGGGGATGCTGGTGGAGGTGGAAGAAGGTGAAGAGCGGTGGCTGGACCTGGAGGCTAACTGAAGACAGATGGAACTGCCATCCAGGTGACAGGGCGGGGCAAGGCTGTGTCCTAAGCTTCTGACCAAGCAGACAGGTAGATGGTGGCTTTGTTGACTGAAAACAGGGGAGACGGGAGGAAGCGCTCAAGGGTGAGAAGCAAGAGCTGCTTGGGCACGTGAAGTCTGCAACCCTGCTGGGATGTCCAGGGAAGACACAGGAAGAGAGCAGTGTGCACACTTTACATTTGGACAGGATGGAAAGGCGCTGGGATGGGATGGGATTGGCTAGGGCAGTGGTTCTAAATAGGGTACTGCTGCCCCCTTGAGGCTATTTGGAAACTTCAGGGTGTGGTTTTGGTTGACTGATGCTGAAGCTGAAACTCCAATACTTTGGCCACCTGATGCGAAGAGCTGACTCATTGGAAAAGACCTTGATGCTGGGAAAGATCGAAGGAAGGAGAAAGGGATGACAGAGGATGAGATAGTTGGATGGCATCACCGACTCAATGGACATGAGTCTGAGTGAACTCCGGGAGTTGGTGATGGACAGGGAGGCCTGGCGTGCTGCAGTCCATGGGGTTGCAGAGTTGGACACAACTGAGTGATTGAACTGAACTGAACTGAATACTGAGGGAGCAGGGATGCCCTGCAATGTTCCACCTAATGAAGAATTATTCTAAACCTCTTAGGCTTTCAATGCCCGGACAAGCATTCAGGCAGACAAAAATCTGTTTATAATGACCTGAGCCTAGAAACTAACTCCATTTGACTTTTCGGCCAACCTAATAAATCCAAAGATTTATTGTTTGCCTCAAATTTTTTTTTCAGAAAGGGACCTACCGTGTAAACTGAGGGAATATTCAATTTCTTTCTGTTCAGAATCTTCGTTGTTTAGTTATCAAGTCATGTCTAACTCTTTGCAACCCCATGGACTGTACCCTGACAGGCTCCTTTGTCCATGGATTTCCTAGGCAAGATTATCGAAGTGAGTTGCCATTTTCTTCTCCAGGGGATCTTCCTGGGTTAGGGATCGAACTTGCATCTCCTTCTTGGCATGCTGATTCTTTGTCCCTGAGCCACCTGGGAAGCCCTGTTTAGAATCTTACCAAGAGATTTTTCACTGTTTCAGAAAATGACATTACTGTGACTCTGGAGACGTAACACAGCAGTGCCAAGTCAGTCTACGCTGTCAACCTGCTCCAGGCAGAAATCCAAGTGTTTAAATATTCCATCTATGCAGTTGTATCCAAGCATCTAAATACTGAAATGCATATTATTTTATTCTAAACGCTTTCTTTTTGTTACAATACTATTTTTTAAAAAATTATATACTGGCAGGATATATTATAATACTTGTGACTGTCACTTCAGCACATAGTAAAGTGTAAAAGGTGGGCACGAGGCTAATGGGTTAAGAACCATTAAGTAAAGAGTAAGTGTATGGACTTGCCTGGTGTTCCAGTGGTTAAGAATCTGCCGGCCAATGCAGGGGATGTGGGGAAGATCCCACACGCTACGAAGCAACTAGACTCGCATGCCACAACTAGTAAGCCCAGACTAGAATAAGTGAGGGACAAAGGTCACCAGTAAACAACTGCTAAATGTCAGTGGTAAGCAACTGGGAAATGTGAACAAAAGGCATATAAAGGTTTATGGGCGGTGGCTCCTTGTTCTGTTCTTGCAAAGTTTCTGCAAATACGAAATCACATAAAATAAAAAATTAAAACAATAACAACATACCACTGTAGCAGCAGGACCAGGCTATATGCCTCTTTCCCATAAACGGAGGCAAGAATGACTATTTCAAAGTGAAAAAGCAACCCATTAGAAGCCTAGAGCTCCAGCCAGGCCGAACGCCTCCCCTCTGTTCCCTGGGTGGGGATCTGGAGGAGACCAGAAGCACAGCCTGTCACCCACCTGCGCAGCCAACCTGCCCCAGCCCAGCCCGCCGACCATCACCCACCAGCCGATCCCACCTGGTCCCGTGTGTTTGAGGATAAAGTTTTCATCGTCAAACTTCTTCCCGTAGATGGACTTGCCCCCGGTGCCGTTGTGGTTGGTGAAGTCACCGCCCTGGCACATGAACTGGGGGATGATGCGGTGGAAGCTGCTGCCCTTGAAGCCAAAGCCCTTCTCATGGGTGCACAGGCAGCGGAAATTCTCTGGGGCCGAGAAAGGAAAAGGCGCCTGATTAAAAATATCTAACTGGATAGTTAAACCTCCAGCTCTCAGACTCTAAGAAAGTATATAATACCTTCATTAGAAGTAAGTGTTTCCTAGTGGGACGGCACACAAAGAGACTAAACAGACCAAGGGAAGAGGATAGTCCAGAAACAGACCAAGGTACATATATAAATTCAGCATGTCATAAAAGTTGGCCTCTTAAAATTGTTGGGGCAAAAAGGGACATTTTCCAAAATGGTGCTGGGACAAACGAACAAATATTTGGGTTCACAACTTAACCTCACTGCAAGAATAAACTCCAAATGGGTCAGACATCTAACTGTAAAGAAAAATAATTAATTACCAATACTAGAGGACAACATAGGTTGGATTCTTCTATAACCTCTGTAGAAGTTAAGACTTTCCAACTATGATTCAAAATCCCAAGTACAATTTAAAAAAATATTCAACAACTTTTGCATGGTAAAAAAAAAAAACACAAGCAAAGTTAAAACAACAAAAAACGACAAACCAGGGGAAATATTTGTTGGCAATGTATATATCACAGAATATCTAATATCACTAATATATGAAGAACTCTAAAAAATTGGAAGGAAAAAAAGAAAGATTCCGCATACCAGCTGCACAGGCATGTGGGCCACAGCACCTTTAGCGACAGGTACGAGCCTGCGGAGGACATGTTTCTGCTGCTGGATGTACTCAAAGCAGCGGCAAACTCACTGGAATGGAAATACGCCTCAAAGGAGGCGTAGGGTCTGGAGTGATGCCTGAGTTCCTGGCCTCTATGATCAGTCCTCTAGCTTTGTACATGTGCAGTGCTGTCAACCCCGAGGCAGCCGTGTGTACCCTGGAGACAGTATGCTGCAACGAAGCCCACACTCAACCAATAGATCACAGATTTCAAAAGGTCTACAAGGGACCACTACACTTTCCAGACAGGCAGGCCAAGAAATCCTTTCAGTCCTCAAGTTCACCAGGTCCTAATCTGTAGTGTATGCTACCTAAAGCTGACCACATTGGCATATTTTGAAACTGAAGTAATTTCTTAGTTAACAAGTAAAACTGTCAGAAATTTGTCATCTAGAAAAAGGCAGATGAGTAAGGGCATTTCCTTTTACCTAACAATCAATCAGGCACATAGAAATATGTGCACAAATACAAGTAAATATATATAAATTTTGAATTTTACATATTATATATATGTGGAGAATATATAACAAACAAGTTATATTTAATTATATGTAAAGAGGATGCTCATTTCAACAATACTTATAATGAAAAAAAATAAGGAAAAAAAGATAAACTTAATAGAAAAAGTGACAAAAGACACATAACAAAAAAAATTCTCAAAAAATGATTTTTTAAGTCATTAAATACATTAAAAGATATTCTTCAACAACCATAATAAGAAAAATTTAAATTAAAATACTGTGAGACTCCATTTCTCACCTACCAGACTGGCAAACATTCAAAAACTTAAAAACATAAACTATGAGTGAAGCTAGGGAAACAGGCAATCCCATACATTTCTGGAGAGAATACAAAATGACACCTCTTTGGGGGAGAATTTGGCAATATCTAACAAGATGACCTGTGCATTTATCCTTTCACCCTGTTACCCTGCTTCTATGACTGACCCTCCATTCATATTGGAGGTAAATATACCTCCAACAATATGAAATCCATATACACAGTGTAGCATTATTTGTAACTGCAATATAAAGCAAATAACCTAAATGCCCATGCAAAAGAATCTTGTTGACTAAACTATGTTATGTCTACCCTATGACCCGCTTTGAACTAGAACACGAGATCTCTATGGACTGATATAGAGTGATTTCCAGGATATGTTGTTTAGCGAAAAAGCAAAGTGTAAAAGAGAATATACAATATGCTGGATGTGGTGAAAGAATGAAGGAAATATTTCTGTATTTGTTCATTTTTGCAAAAGGAAGCAAAAGGATTAACCAGGAACTAATTAAATTGGTTAGTCATAGGAGGTGGGTGGGAACAGGGGCAGAGGGGGAGAGGAGGGAGTGACACATCCCATGTGTACTTCTTGGTGTAGTTTTGACTTTTGAAGCCTGTCAGTGTTTATTCAAAAAATAAAGCTCAATCAATAAGACTGGGAGTGGAACCCCTAAAGCAGAATACAAAGAGAAACAAATGAAAGCTTATGTTAAGTGGACAACTTAACTACAGAGTAGGAAAAATAAGAATCTAAGGATATTTGAGCACAGTATTTGGACTCTTTAGAGACTAAAGAAAAAGGACCGCTCTACTATATAATGCAGGGAACTGTACTCAATGCTCTGTGTGACCTAAATGGGAAGGAAATTCAAAAAAGGGGGAAATATTTAAACGTATAGCTGATTCACTTTGCTGTACAGTAGAAACCAACATCAACATTGTAAAGCAACTACACTCCAATAAAAAAAAAACAGAGAAAAAGAACTGCAAAAAAATTATTTGCTGGTAGTGGTACAGCTGTAACAATTCTGAAACTATCTTGTAGTATTGAGCAGATAAGTGACTACACTGATATTGGGAGCCAAGGCTCTGACTGTGGGAGAAAGGAGATATAAATATGAAGTATTCAACAGAAATTAGAGTATCAGTATGAATTCATAATTTAAAGATACACACAGACATACTTCCTACTGCTGAAAGGGCCTAGAGTGAATAACACCCCCAAAAGCAGTATACCTACCCAGGATCCAGATACTGATTTCTAATTATTATTTCCTACTAAAAGGAACAGCACCTTCTGAAGACAAATGGCTGATTCCGGGGTCAGAGCAGAGAGAGTACAAGATAAGTCCAGATCTTATTATTATATTAATACCAGAAAGTAAGGAAATGTTCAAAAAAGACGGTGAGTGTCAGATGGACGTAGAAGCAGGCTTGAGGGGGGTCCCGATGGCCAGCCTTAGGACTGTCTGAGCAACTGATAAGTGAGTAATTGTGAAGGAGTAGAACACATTGAATAAAAAGACTCACGAGTCCACAATAACACACGAGCTGCTAATACAGAACAAAAGGGGAGGAAGAAAACTCTTTTTCATAGCAGAATGCAAACTACAATAAATGTAGAAAAGCTAATTTTTTAAAAACATAGATAGTGCAATAGCTAGAAAGTTACCATCAAGATAATAATTGACTTAATCTAGAATCATAAAAAGGACACTAAAAGTTACCAGGTGAAAAGTCTTACAGTGTCTCCCTAAAAGTCACTTATCAATTACAAAGGGGAATAAAAGTACCTAGTGAGTGGGAAAAATTGGCAGACACAACCTTAACCAAGTAATCCGCACCAATAATGGAAAAACCAACATTAGTGACATGGGGACAGACATGCCACTTCTGGAGTACTGCAAAGAATGCCAAAAATAGCCTGAATCTAATCATGAGGAAAGAAACTCAGATTTCTGTTCTTCAGAGGAACAATCTATAAAACGTCTCCCTGGAGTCTTCACAAATGGCAGTGTCACAAAAGACAAAGGCTGAGGAACAGTTCCAGATTAAAGGAGACTAAACAGACACGACAAACACGATGCATGATTCTGGCTCAGGGGGAGAAAGGTTTCTATGAAGGACAGTGTTAGGATATCAGACCTGATATCCCATGAGGACAGCCCTAAATCAGCCATCATTATCACGTGGGGGTCCAGGAACCAAGAGCAGCAGCTGGGGTGGCCCTGGTTACCGTCACTCCTACTTTCCATTCCTGACACTCAGGGCTCTATGGGTCTAGAGATCCTGGCTCCCTGGGGCCACACCTTTGCTAGTGGAGACAGCTAGAATCCCACTACACTACATTGCTGCCTGATCAGGCTCCTTGTGCCAGGAGACAATCCAGTAAGAAGAGTCATCATCATCTTGGCAGGATACTTGACCATGGTCTTTAGGAGGCAGGTTTGCACAATAAGCCAGGTCAGAATATGTTTAAGGGACCCATGGGGTCTCTTGTACTCTCCTGCCCAACCTGGATGGGCAGACATGGCCTGGGAAAGGCTCAGACCTTGGATAAAGGTCTAGGCCACTTCATCAGGTAAGCCATGTAGACAAGCAGAGAAGCCAGTTGAGATTAAGGTGAGAGGAATCTGGAATAAAGTAAGGGAGATGACCAGTATCATTTGTGGTTCTGAGACCAACAGCAGCAATGGGATTAGCTCATTCCACTAACATTCCTCTGGAAATTCCCCCAGAAAAAGAGATCAACCAGAGTTCCAGAGAAGGTTTCCAGGTGAGGTAAGCAGATCTGAGTGGCTCAAGGGGTGGATTGCAGTGGATGTTAAACCCACAGATCCTTTCCAAGACCAAGAAAGACCCTCATTCTCTTGCCTCCCAGGAGTGTTGTATGCTACCAGCCCCAGGATGAATCCCACCCAGGAAATGCCTTTGGCCAAAGAGAACAGCTTCGCTACTCCTGAGAATTAGGCAGAATGTACAATTGGTCCATGTGAGGTACAACAGGCTGGCACTTGGCCTCAGTTCAAAAGTAGACATTCTGAAGGGGCATCCAAGCTCCCAAACTCCCCCTGGGATCAGTCTCACTCGTGTGATTGCAAGGCCGTTCAATTACTCTCTCTGCCCAATCTGCTCCTCTCCTTCTCTTGCAGGAGTTATTCCTGAGATCACTATCCAATAAACTTCCTGTAACCAACTCTCTAGGAGTCTGTTTCCTAGAAAAACTGACCTAAATCAGCCAAAAACGGAGAAAGATCAAGTAGCAGTAACATGAATGTATTTTTCAGAGCTAAAGCAACAGAAGTCAAAATAATCGCCTAAAAGAAAAGAATGCTGCAGGGCAGGAAAATTATGATAATAGGGGAGCAGAAGAATGCCATGTTTTGTAACAAACTCCATGGAACAATTTATCTTTAAACTGTATGTAATTATGATAAGCATTTTAAAAAAAACAGCTAGGTTGAAATAAACAAAAAAAGGATTATGGGTAAAAAGTGTAATTATGAATATTTAAAAAAAATAGGCAATGCACAACTGTCAATATAGTTACCTCTGGGAGATGGGCTGGAGATAATGAGGAGAAAAATTTTAGCTTTTAATTTACAACCCTAAAATAGTACCTTTTCAGGGGAGAAACCTGGCAGAGATCTCCCTAACCACGTGGCCCAAGTTAACATCACAAACACTGGAACCGACTTTAAGTACTTCCTTATATGATGCACTAACAAGAAAAAAATGTTCTTCTGTGGGATTCCTGCCAAAACGCATAATCTAAATTGAATCATGAGGAAGTGCCAGGCAAAGACAAACTGAGAAACACTCTTAGAAATAACTGGCCTGTGTCTTCAAAGATGTCAAGATCAAGGAAGACAATAAAAGACTTCCCTAGTGGTACAGTGGATAAGAGTCTACGTGCCAGGGCAGGAGACACGGGTTCCATCCCTGGTCTGGGAAGACTCCACATGCTGTAGGCCAACTAAGCCTGTGCACCAGAACTACCGAGGCCCGAGCCCTAGAGCCTGCGCTCTGCAACAAGGGTCGCCACTGCAGATGAGGGGCGCTTGCACACAGTGAAGAGCAGCCCCTGCTTGCCACAGCTGGAGAAGGCCTGCACACAGCAACGAAGACTCAGCGCCAACAAACTAAATACATAAATCTTAAAAAAAAAAAAAAAGTAATTGGGAAGCTGTTCCAAGTAAAACGACTTGCCCACTAAATGCAATGTATGAACCTTTGTCAGGGAAGAAAAGTTATTAAAATTAGTATAAAGAACAATACTGGGATAAGGGATGATATTTGAATATGAACTGAAGGTTAGTTAACAGTGTTGTACTGATGTTAAATTTCCTGATTGTGATAGCTGTACTATGATTATGTAAGTCTGTCTGTCTGGCCTCTTTAGTGTGGATTAGGTCAACATATAGATATAAATTCTCAGGCCAGGCCCCAGGTTATCAAATAAGATAGGGCTTCTCTGGGTGGCTCAGATGATAAAGAATCTACCTGCAATGCAGACCTGGGTTCGATTCCTGGAGAAGGAGATGCAACCCACTCCCATATTCTTGCCTGGGAAATCCCATAGACAGAGAAGCCTTGCGAGCTACAGCCCATGAGGTTGCAAAGAATCAAACAGGACTGAGCAACTAACACTGTCACTGTCTGCCCTTGGAAAACTGCCCACCCAGCAAGGGAGGAGCAGCCACACTGTGAGAGCACACAGATCCCAGAGTCACACAGCCTTGGTTCAAACCACAGCCCCGCCACTTGTGAGCTGTGTGACAGCCACAAGTTATTTGACCTCACTGTGCCCTGGTTTTGTCACCTGACTTTGAGATAATAACAGTACTTATCTCAAAGAATTGCCAATAGGATTAAATATATGTAAAGCCATTAGTGCCTGGCATAGAGTAAGCAACATTTAAAATTTGCTAAGTAAAACTATGTCAAAACAATGCAGTAAATGCTAGCATAAAGGGTTCCATGGAAGCCCAGAGGTCATGCAAACCCAGAAGGGGCTGTGAAAGGTGAGTAGAAATTAGCCAGATTACACTGGAAAGGTCCTTTTAGGCAAAGGAACTGCTTACACTGAAACACAAGAGATTTGAGAATTCCCTGGTGGTCCAATGGTTAAGATTCCACACTTTCGCTGCCAAGGGTGCTGGTTAAATCCCTGATCAGGAAACTAAGATCCTATGAGCTGTACAGTGTGGCCAAATTAGAAACAACAACAACAACAATCCACATATAAGAGATTTGTAGGTAACTGCAGATTTGTTTCCTAGAATATAAAATGGGGCTACAAAAAGAGATGAGCAGAGTCAGAACATGGAGCATCCTTCTGTGCCTCTGATGGAGCCCAGACTCAATCCTCAAGATGAGCAGGTCCTTAGAATGCTTGTGGAGAACAATTATCCTCAGACTCACGCTTTAGAAAGCCCTACCTGGCTACTCAGATCAGGAGGAAGCAAGCCTGTGACAGAGAGACCAGTTAGGAAGCTACTAGCATTAATCACAGGACAGAAGATGGGGGCTAAACCAAGACAGTAGCAACAAACAAGCAGTAGAAACTAACAAGGGAGGAAAGATTCAGAGAAACTTAAAATAAGCAGAATATGGCAATGCATCAGGTATGAATTATAATCAACTGAAACTTCTGGTTTGACCAGAAGACGGCAAAATTACCTAAAATTGGGCACAGGGGAGATCAGAGTGAAGGAAAGAGGAAATCCACTCGAAGTGTACCTTGTTTATTTATCAGGACTGTGAAATATTCAGGCAGAAATATGTGAAACTCGAGAGAGAGGTCAGGGCGAGACTAGAGATAAAGAAATCACGAGAACACTGAGTGGTTGCAATCATCTCAGACAAGGAAGAAAAGCAGCGAAATACGCAAGGACAGTGTGGAGAGAGGAGGTGAGGGAGGGAACTCTGAGCGACACCGTCATGCAAAGCGCGGACACAGGAGGAGGAGCCCCTGGATTATTCTGAGCAGCCAGGGTTGGGATGTGTGTTGAGAAGCAGAAGAAGGCGCTGAGGCAGGGGGAGCCCTGGACCTGGGGACGTGATCTTCCTGAAATCAGGGCAGCAGGAGGAAGACAGGGAGCCTAGCGCCAAAGTCCTCAGTGAGGGGGTGGGGAAGATCGGGGGTGAAAGGGGCAGGTCGTGTCCTTCCTCTTCTAGGACACCTCCTTGTTCAGCAGCCATCGCAGACTGACACCCAAGCACACATTAGGTACTTCTCACCCAGTGCCCTACAAGGACAAGACACTCACTTGTTCGATTCACCCAACACCACCCACATCAAAAGTGCCCTGGGTGCAGAGCTCTCTGGAAGCACAATCTCGCCTCCTGGGTTTCCAGTTTGGGAAGCTCTGACCCTTCTACCTCTTTACTCTCTTAAGAGTCCATCCTAGAAAATGTTTTCAATCAGTCATCATCTGACCAAACTGAACGGAAAGAATCAAACACATGTTAAGAAATTCAAGCTCTCAGCCAACTGCCCATTAGCCAGATCCAGTTCATTGCTGCTTCGGTCAACACCATGTGGACTCACTACGAGGACCCACTGTGTCGCTCTCACAGGACACGGAGAAGATGGGACATCTTAGGAGCTCCCCAGGGCGATGAAAACTGTCACTGGGAAATGTCAGGCCTTCAAGTCCAGCTCTTAGCAGAGGTGGGTGAGAATCAGGAGGAAGCCCCAGCCCCCATCAAGGCTGGAAGGACACAGTCTATGTCCCGAAGCAAGACCTTCAAAGGAACGATGCCTCTAGCTTTGTTGAGAATCTCAAATTCTTTATTTCCATGCAGGTACTGCATTCTCTTCTCTAATATACACCGCTCTCTACTCATGTAAATGTTACCACCACAGCAGGAAGTAAGACAGGGATAAAAACGAAAAAGAGGCCACAGTTCCAGACATGACGGGGAGTCTATGGTTGTGCCAACATACCTGGTCTGGGAGAGCCTTCCTTAACTCTCTCTGGTTTGGCCAATGTGACACGGATTGTCTGCCCAAAGAGTTCAGATTCATTCTGAAAAAAGTGCATTACTCAGCTGCTTAAACCTTGTTAGGTTGAAAGAAGAAGGCCTGGCAGCCTTCCATTAGCTTCTAAGTAGACCAAGACTCACGGATCCTAAGTTGGGAGCCCGCAACCCCCAGCGGCAAGCTAAGCACATAGCTCACCGCAGAAAGCCCCTGAGATACCATGCACTTCCTTTCTTCCACCACCACCAACAGACAGGTCTGTGCTGGCATAATCTTTGGATCTGAGCTCAGGACTCTGAAATTAAAAGGGTAAGTGCAGTTTCCAAGTACCTGAGTCTGCCTTAAAAAGATCAGATCAGTACCGAACTGGAAAAAAAACAGCCCTGCTGACTGTTGATTAAAGAATGTTTGATTAAAGAAGGACAGAGAACACAGAATGATGTTTAGGAATATTTCATTATCCAAGAATAACTGATACCAGGAAAAGGTAAGGAAATAGATTTTTCAAAAAGGTTTGTTTTGGGCCTTTTCATGAGAACTGAAAAACAAAAAAAGGAAAAAAAGGATCCCTTAATTTAACAAGATTTAGGTTATAATTATAGCTATGCCTTTGTTCTCAGAAACTGAGATGAATAAAGTACTAATTTTATTTCCAGTGATTAAGAAAAAAATTGAATGACAGCATGAAATAACATCCCTACTTCACATTTATTCATGAAGAGTGATAAGGATTTTTAAAAATGGAAAAACATTTAAGGGTTTTATGACAGGCAAATAATGGCCTGCCCAAGATGTCCACCTACTCCTAGAACCTGTGTGTGAGTGTGTGTGTGTGTGCGCGCGCTCAGTCGCGTCTGACTCTTGCAACTCTTTCAATTATAGCCCCCCAGGCTCCTCTGTCCATGGGAATTTTTAGGCAAGAATACTGGAGTGGGTTGCCATTTCCTCCTACAGGGGATCTTCCTGACCCAGAGATCAAACCCGTGTCTCCTGCATTGCAGGTGGATTCTTTACCACTGAGCCACTGGGGTAGCCTTCAGAACCTATGGATATGTTATGTGACATGGCAAGAAGGAAATAAGGTTGCTAGTCAGCCGACCTTAAAATAAGCATATATCCTGGTTTATTCAGATGGGCCCAATGTAATCACCAGGATCCTCTAAATATGAAGGGGGAGACAGAGGAGTTAGTTTCAGAGAGATGCACTGTGAAAAAACACATCCTGCCATCGCCAGCTTGATAGAAGGAGCCAAGGGCCAAGGGTTATAGCCAGTCTCCAGAAGCTGGGAAAAGGGCAAGAAACAGATTCTCCCCAGGAGCCTCCGGAAGGAACACAGCTCTGCCAAAATCTTCATATTCGCTCAGTGAGACCCACTTTGGACTTTGGACCTCCAGAACTGTAAGATCATACATTAGTATTAAGTCAACAAATTTGGGGTAATTCAGCAATAGGAATTCAAATTATTTTCTTCTGAAGTACCCATCCTGTTATAATCTTTGTAGGTTTTCTCTTTGTCCGTTGTTAGTTGATTTAACTTGATGAGGCCATCACTTTCCAATCGCTCAAAAAAGCCTCACTTTTTTGACTAGACACAACTGCATCAGTTTTCCACAATCCCTTCCATATACTGCGTGAAACCTTGCCTTTCACACAAGGCCCACCGTTTTACCCTGCAATCAGTGTACACTCTATTTGCAGTGGACTGCCCTGGGCTACGGGCTGGCCAACTTTCTGTAAAGGGCTGGATAGCAAATATGTTAGGTGTTGTGGGACACACGCAGTCCCTGCTGCATGTTCCTCCTCTTTTTTTTTTTTTTTAATCCCTGAAAACCCTTTAAAAGTATGCAAACCATTTAGCCCATAGGCCACACAAAAAACAGGCTGCAGAACAGATTTGGTCCATTGACTGTAGTTTTCTGACCTCTGATATAAAAACGTCAGGGAGAGGACATCCCTGGTGGTCCAGTGGCCGGGACTCCACGTTCCCAGTGCAAGGGGCCTAGATTCGATCCCTGGTCAGGCAACTAGATCCTGCATGCTACAACTAAAATATCCCGCATACCTTGATAAAGACTGAAGATCCCAAATGCTGCAACTAAGACCTGGTGCGGCCAAATAATAAATGCTTTTTTAAATGTCAGGGAGAGACTGGCCCAATAAACATGGTTGATATTTTATACAAACGTTAAATGGAGAGAATTTCTGAATAATAATTAATTTTAAAAGTAGCCAGTCCCTAGTGAATACTTCCAAATAATGGCAATTTTTGCTTCCTTTATGACTTTGAAACTGTGAAAACTGGAAACAATTTGTTCATCAGGGTCCCATGTACCGTGAAGTAGCACCAGGTAACAGCTTCAGTGAAAAGCAAAGATTCTCAGCCATACTATATTGTTAATAGCTACTTTGCATCTGCCAAAAGAATATCAGGAAAAAGTTGATGTCTGCAGTTCAACTTTTTAAAAAATTAATTTATTTTTTAATTGAAGGACAATTGCTTTACAGGATTTTGTTGTTTTCTGTCAAATATCAACATGAATCAGCCATTGGGGTACATATGTCCCTGCCTTCTTGAACCTCCCTCCCATCTCCTTTCCCATCCCACCCCTCTAGGTTGATAGAGAGCCCCTGTTTGAGCTCCCTGAGACACACAGCACATTTCCATTGGCCATCTATTTTACATATAGCAATGTAAGTTTCCATATTACTCTCTCCATACATCTCACCCTCTCCTCCCCTCTCCACATCTGTTCCTATGTCTGTTTCTCCATTGCTGCCTTGCAAATAAACTCATCAGTACCATCTTTCTAGATTCTCTATATATGCATTAGTATATGATGTTTGTCTTTCTCTTTCTGACTTACTTTGCTCTGTATAAGAGGCTCTAGGTTCATCCACCTCATTAGAACTGACTCAAATGCATTCTTTGCATGGCTGATATTCCATTGTGTATATGTACCACAACTTTTATCCATTCATCTGTCAATGGACATCTACAATGTTTCCATGTTCTAGCTATTATAAATAGTGCTGCAATGAAAACTGGGATACATGTGTCTTTTTCAATTTTGGTTTTCTCAGGGTATAGTTAGCACTCAAATAAAATCTCAGTACCACAAGCACTGGAAAGAAAGATGCTTCTTTCCTTCCTACTACTTAGATTGTGTGTATTTAACAAAGAGCATGTACTTGTTAGAGCTGGTGGTATAAAGACATGTGCTTGGGCTATGGAGACAAGAATATACATAGGAACTATGTACAAGCTCAGGGCTCCGCAGGACCTTGTCTTTCACATTCTGACTACACGCGGGGGACTTGGAGCCAGGCCTGGTGGGCTTTCCTTCAGCCAGAACTTCCTGGCTTCTTGCAACTGTCATCACCAAGACACTGTAGGGGGTTGGATAGATCCCCCCAAATTTCAGGTCTATCCAAACCTCAGGATGTAATCCTGTTTAGAAACAGAGCTTTGGCAAATGTAATTAGTTGAGATCATACTGAATTAGGGTGGATCCTAACTCCAATAACTAGTGTCCTTATAAGAAGAGAAAACGCAGAGAGATACATGCAGTGGGAAGGGCCATGGGGAGACAGGGGAGAGACTGAAATGATACAGTTATGAGTGAAAACCTGCCGAGGGCTCCTAAGAAGAGCCGAGGAAAGGCTCTTCAGAAGGACAGGGCCCTGCCACTACCTTGACTTCAGACTTCTAGCCTCCAAGCTATGGGAATGAATTTTTGGTTTTTAAGCCACGAAGTTTGTAGTAATTTGTATGGCAGGCCCAGAAAATGGAGAGTGGCACCTTTTGTAACCAATGACAACAGCAACACTAGTCAAATACTAAACAGGAGAAATTGCTTACCTCTGCCAACTCAGATTCAGCAAAAGCAAATCCTCGGTGTTTTGCTATAATAGCAGAATTGGGTGGTTAACGTGGGTAATGGGAGGAAACATGTCATTTCCAGATGCCATTCAAAAAGCAAAAATCTAATTTTTACATTTTTCTTGGCTTATTCAACAATGCTTCCAGAAATATTGAAGTCATTTTGTTTTAAATAAACATACTAAATAGTGAACTAAGGTTTTAAACTTTGTGGTATTCAATTTCACCACTACAGAATTGAAACCATAAGTAACTTTTCAAGTATTTGGTAATCTTTATATACAAGACTTATGCAACATAGAAAAGCTGTTGATCTGTCAGTTATTCATTCTAATTGAGCATCAACTATGTACAGAGCTCCGACTTCACTATTGGGTTAGGTGACTATTAAGGCACAGTGCTGTCCTCAGGAAAAGTTATTTTAGTTGAGGAAGAGCAAGAACAATAGGACTTATTAATTTATAGAACTCAGAGGGAGAAGGACCAAAGAGTTGATCTTATCCTTTCATTTATGCATTGAAGCAATGAAGGCTCAGAGCATATACGTGTCGCACAGTTAGTGGCAGGGCTGGGTCTGAAACTCCTATCTTAGAAAATAATAGCCAAGGGTCAAATAGAAACGTGCATGGAACCGTGACACCGATTGAAGGAAAACTCACCCAGGCGAGCAGAGGCCAAGGCTCCACTGTCAAGGCTCAGATTGCGCACTTCAGTTCAGTTCAGTTCAGTCGCTCAGTCGTGTCCAATTCTTTGCGACCCCATGAATCGCAGCATGCCAGGCCTCCCTGTCTATCACCAACTCCCAGAGTTCATTCAAACTCACGTCCATCGAGTCGGTGATGACATCCAGCCATCTCGTCCTCGGTCGTCCCCTTCTCCTCCTGCCCCCAATCCCTCCCAGCATCAGAGTCTTTTCCAATGAGTCAACTCTTCACATGAGGTGGCCAAAGTACTGGAGTTTCAGCTTTAGCATCTGTCCTTCCAAAGAACACCTAGGGCTGATCTCCTTTAGAATGGACTGGTTGGATCTCCCTGCAGTCCAAGGGACTCTCACGAGTCTTCTCCAACACCACAGTTCAAAAGCATCAATTCTTTTGCGCTTAGCCTTCTTCACAGTCCAACTCTCACATCCATACATGACCACTGGAAAATCATGCCCACTGCCCTGTGCTATTTAAAACCAAAGTTGGACTTCCCTGGTGGTCCAGTGGTTAAGAATCCGCCTGTCAATGCAGGGGACATGGGTTCAATCCCTGATCTGAGAAGATTCCACATGCCGCGGAGCAACTAAGCCCAGAGCCGCAATTAGAGAGCCCATGCTCTAGAGCCTGCAAGCCGCAACTTTACTGAGCACAGGCACCCTAGAACCTGCAACAGGACATGCCAGCACAGTGAGAAGCCCGCGCGCCACAACTTTAGAGAGTGGCCCCCAGGCAGCAACAGAGAGCCAGCACAGCCAAAAATACGTAGATAAAATAGAAGCATAGCTGCTGAGAATGGAGTTCTGGTCAACAGGTGTGGGGGCTGAAACAACACCCAGACCGTCTAAGATTTTTCTAAGACTATCTTCCTACTGGTTCTTACTATACAGTTTATATATTAACAGATCAGAAACCAAAATCCCCAAATGATTCCAATGTAAAGAAAGCCTTTCCTCAAATCCAACAAACTGTCAACCTCTGTAAATTTCAGCCCATAACCACACCACCTTTCTGCCCTTGATGTCCTTAGAACATTCCTTTTCATCATCCAAAATCACAGTCATCCTGCCCTAGAGAAATATCCTCCTGAACTTCAATACATACCAACCATACACAGAATGGACACAACTTAAATTTTTTTTCAGTTTCTTTTCCTGGCATTAGGCAGCGGAACCTGAGAGACACCAAAAAGACACAACAGTTCCATAATCCAGTAGAATCTGAATGCCTGTGATATCTCCAAAAGGAATAAAAGCAGCATGAAGAACATTGTCATCCATCTCCTCTCCCAACCCACCTACAAAGACACCAAGTGCCTTCTGGACTGATGTCCCCCACACTCTTGGTATGGCATCTGCAACACCCTGCCAGCAAGACAGCCACAGGGAGGGAAAGGAAGGGTCCCCACAGTCTTTTGGGCATACAAATGATATAAGGGACACCCCTCTTCCCATTCCTCTTCAGACCTACATCTAGCCCCTGGTTATTCGGACAGCTTCCTAAATGGGCTGACTGCTTCCAGTTTCTCTCCTCTACACAGCCACTAGAATGATTCCAAGAAAGGCCACTAATCATTATTCTAGAGCCAGACATCCTGGAATGTGAAGTCAAGTGCGCCTTAGAAAGCATCACTACGAACAAAGCTAGTGGAGGTGATGGAATTCCAGTTGAGCTATTTCAAATCCTGAAAGATGATGCTGTGAAAGTGCTGCACTCAATATGCCAGCCAATTTGGAAAACTCAGCAGTGGCCACAGGACTGGAAAAGGTCAGTTTTCATTCCAATCCCAAAGAAAGGCAATACCAAAGAATGCTCAAACTACCGCACAATTGCATTCATCTCACATGCTAGTAAAGTAATCCTCAAAACTCTCCAAGCCAGGCTTCAGCAATATGTGAACTGTGAACTTCCTGATGTTTAAGCTTGTTTTAGAAAAGGCAGAGGAACCAGAGATCAAATTGCCAGCATCCACTGGATCATGGAAAAAGCAAGAGAGTTCCAGAAAAACATCTATTTCTGCTTTATTGACTATGCCAAAGCCTTTGACTGTGTGGATCACAAGAAACTGTGGAAAATTCTGAAAGAGATGGGAATACCAGACCACCTGACCTGCCTCTGGAGAAATCTGTATGCAGGCCAGGAAGCAACAGTTAGAACTGGACATGGAACAACAGACTGGTTCCAAATAGGAAAAGGAGTACGTCAAGTCTGTATATTGTCACCCTGCTTATTTAACTTATATGCAGAGTACATCATGAGAAACGCTGGGCTGGAAGAAGCACAGGCTGGAATCAAGATTGCCAGGAGAAATATCAATAACCTCAGATATGCAGAAAGTGAAGAGGAACTAAAAAGCCTCTTGATGAAAGTAAAAGAGGAGAGTGAAAAAGTTGGCTTAAAGCTCAACATTCAGAAAACGAAGATCATGGCATCTGGTCCCATCACTTCATGGGAAATAGATGGGGAAACAGTGGAAACAGTCAGACTTTATTTTTGGGGGCTCCAAAATCACTTGAGATGTTGATTGCAGCCATGAAATTAAAAGACGCTTACTCCTTGGAAGAAAAGTTATGACCAACCTAGACAGTAAATTCAAAAGCAGAGACATTACTTTGCCGACTAAGGTCCATCTAGTCAAGGCTGTGGTTTTTCCAGTAGTCATGTATGGATGTGAGAGATGGACTGTGAAGAAGGCTGAGCGCCGAAGAATTGCTGCTTTTGAAGTGTGGTGTTGGAGAAGACTCTTGAGAATCCCTTGGACTGCAAGGAGATCCAACCAGTCCATTCTGAAGGAGATCAGCCCTGAGATTTCTTTGGAAGGAATGATGGTAAAGCTGAAACTACAGTACTTAGGCCACCTGATGCGAAGAGTTGACTCATTGGAAAAGACTCTGATGCTGGGAGGGATTGGGGGCAGGAGAAGAGGGCGACAGAGGATGAGATGGCTGGATGGCATCATTGACTTGATGGACGTGAGTCTGAGTGAACTCCGGGAGCTGGTGATGGACAGGGAGGCCTGGTGTGCTGCGATTCATGGGGTCACAAAGAGTCGGACACGACTGAGCAACTGAAATGAACTGAACTGAACTGAAGAAAGGGCAAGTCTAATTACATCACTGCCCTGCCAAATGTTCTCCAGAAGTTCACCACTGACCATAGGACAGAGTCCAAACTCTTAGCATGGCATGTAAGACCTAAACTTGAGCCCTGCCTGCCAGGGTCCTGCCCCGGTGGATCCAGGGAATTTGAAGGGGCGACAGGGTAGGCGAGGAAAAACTTATTTATTTAGAAATATAAAAGAAATTAAGAAGAAATAGTATAGTAGGAAAATTTAGTGGAGAAAAGAGGCTGAATAACTTGGTTTATGTGGAAAACCAATAAAGTTCCAAGACAAGGAACTTGCACCATCTACGTTAGGCCGCCGGCGTTCTCTTGAATAGCAGGGGGTGCCCCACCTTGGGCTCCCTCTCGCGTGGATCTTAAAAGCCGGGGCAAGTAAGTAGACATGGCGAGCCTCCACGCCCCAGATGGGAATTCAGCCAGAAAATAGAGTAAGAAAAGAAGACACAGGGGAAACCAGTCTTTCCAATGACTGGCCTCTCCTCTATTGTCCGGAAAGGCCTTATATACCTTTTGATTTTACATAGAGATCAATAGATAATACAAAATTATGCAGCGTCAGCAGCCCTGACTCTTATTGAGACCAGGCTTTCTCTCTGCATACTTAGTTGTATACACAAGTCTTGGTTGATTTACATCATCTTCTGGCCAGAAGGCCAATTAACATTTTACAGCCCTTTTCTGATAACGGTTTGCCAACCAGAAGACTTATTTGTGTTGTTCTTCCCAAAGTCTGGTGCCACTCTCAGAAAGCACTAAATAAAGTTACATTCTTACATAGCAAGGACACAGCAGTTTATAACAATGAAAGCAGTACAGTGATTTATAACAAAGAGTAAGTTAATTAACTCAAAAGTCTAGTGTTGCTAACATCAAAACTACTATATTCCTATTTCTGTATCCCGATTACATTGATTAATATCCTCCCAGGTGCCTAAAGATATAGGATATGGAGGCCTGGCGGCACACATTAACTCAACAAACTCTTCACCAAACTAATTCTTAACTCTAAAAGGCTCTATATCTTTAAGATGTTTTGAGCTTCGTGCCTCTCACAGTTGGGGGCTGTAAACAATCCACAAGTTGTAAAGCAGACCGGTCAGATAAGACATTCTTTTTATATCCAGGACACTGTTAACTGGAGCTCTGAATTAACTCTTTCCAGAGAAAAGGTGGTAATGTCAGAAGAGTATAGTATAGCAGAGAGTAAACAGACAGATTTTGGTTTTGGGGTAGATGCTCAGATAGAGGACCCCTCGAGACCTGACTCGCCTTGCCCATCAGGCCTCTCGCATGACCTTGTCATGGGTGGGATCACCCGTGCTGGCTCCCGGCATCTGCCCATCTTTCTAGCCTCTTCTCTCCTTGCTTCCCCAACACAGACTACTTGCCCCCAAGTGCCAGACAACTTCACTCCTTTCAGCTTTCACTCTTATAGCTCTCCATTTAAGAATAGCCTCTCCCATCTTAGCTACCTGCTAAACTCCTGATTTTTTTAAACCAGCTCTAGCTTCTGTGCCTCAAGAAGCTTGATCTCACCTCTTTAGATAGACGGGTCATTTCTTAAAACCCTCAGCCCAGCTCTTGTCAACACTGTCTGCCATACAGTAGCATCAAAGAGCTCACTAACCCCTGCAGTTCAGTTCAGTTGCTCAGTCACGTCTGACTCTTTGTGACCCAAAGAGTCTTTGGACTGCAGCATACCAGGCCTCCCTGTCCATCACCAACTCCCAGAGCTTTCTCAGACTCACGTCAATCCAGTCAGTGATGCCATCCAATCATCTCATCCACTGCCACCAACCTTTCATAGCATGAAGGTCTTTTCCAGTAAGTCAGTTCTTTGCATCAGGTGGCCAAAGTATTGGAACGTCAACATCAGTCCTTCCAATGAATATTCAGGACTGATTTCCTTTAGGATTGACTGGTTTGATCTCCTTGCTGACTGAGGGACTCTCAAGCGTCTTCTCCAACACCACAGTTCAAAAGCATCAGTTCTTCCACACTCAGCTTTCTTTATGGTCCAACTCTCACATCCACACATTACTAGAAAAACCATAGCTTTGACTCTTTGACTAGATGGAACTTTGCCAGCAAAGTAACGTCTCTGGTTTTTAATATGCTGTCTAGGTTTGTCATGCATTGGCAGGCAGGTTCTTTACCATTCTGCCACCTGGGAAGAGCTAGGGCCAGCAAAGTCATTAGCTTGCAGGCACTGTTAACAAGTTAAGGGGGTAAAGGCCCATAGGAGACCCCGGCCCGGGCCACTGCATGCTGTATGGTGCCCCGGGTCTGCACCCAGTCCACGCCGACCCCAAGCTGGACTCAGTCGGAGCAGCGCCTTGCCCTTACTTCAGCTCACCCAAGGAGAGAAACATCCTGGAGGCAGCCATCTTGCTCCCCAGCTCTTCCGCTGGAAACCAGCTCTCAGGCCCCGCCCATGGGCCCACCCCCTCACCAGTTTTTCTTGGAGGCTCCCACACAGCTCCGTTATCAGGGAGCTGGTTTGATGGGACAGTCTGATGTTAAATAGCTGCAACACACTGGGGACATCATGAAATAGGAGAATCTACTTTAGATTGGACCTTTACATCAGTTATTAAAGGTGAAACCATACCTTGAGGAAAAGGGGGAACTTGCCAAGAGGCATGAACCAGAGAACAATCCAGAGAAAAGCGACTGCCTGAGTACACCTAAGAACAGCCTGCCAAATCTCAAGAAAGAGGGAAAAGTGTTGCTGGTGGACAGGAGGGCAAGTAGCATGAGTGACCTTGACCAGGTTAAGGTCATTCTGAGGACTGAAGGAACCACGCACTTCAGCCACTCAGATCTCTGGAATATTTTCCCACTGCTAATGCAAATCACAATCTGGACAAGTGGACCAGCTTGCAGGATGAACTGACAGTGGGGATAAGAGGGGACTTGCAGACCTTAAGCAACACAGTCAAACAAGGGAGAGGTTAGGTAGGCACTCCATCTCCATACCATGTGTTCGTGGAAAGCATATCATCATACCCTGTACCCAATTTTCCCACGCCAGGTCCAAGGTCTGTTCTGATCATACTAGACTTGTTTCAGTTCAATTCGGTCTCTCAGTCGTGTCTGACTCTTTGTGATCCCATGGACTTCAGCATGCCAGGCCTCCCTGTCCATCACCAACTCCCAGAGCCTACCCAAACTCATGTCCATTGAGTTGGTGATGCCATCCAACCATCTCATCCTGTCATCCCCTTCTCCTCACGCCTTCAGTCTTCCCAGCATCAGGGTCTTTTCAAATGAGTCAGTTCTTCATATCACTTCAGTTCAGTTCAGTCACTCAGTCATGTCTGACTCTTTGCGACCCCATGAATCGCAGCACGCCAGGCCTCCCTGTCCATCACCATCTCCTGGAGTTCACTCAAACTCAACTCCACCGAGTTGGTGATGCCATCCAGCCATTTCATCCTTGGTCGTCCCCTTCTCCTCCTGCCCCCAATACCTCCAAGCATCAGAGTCTTTTCCAATGAGTCAACTCTTCACATGAGGTGGCCAAAGTACTGGAGTTTCAGCTTTAGCATCTGTCCTTCCAAAGAACATCCAGGACTGATCTCCTTTAGAATGGACTGGTTGGATCTCCTTGCAGTCCAAGGGACTCTCAAGAGTCTTCTCCAACACCACAGTTCAAAAGCATCAATTCTTCGGCGCTCAGCTTTCTTCACAGTCCAATCAGGTGGCCCAAATATTGGAGTTTCAGTTTCAACATCAGCGCTTTCAATGAATACTCAGAACTGATCTCCTTTAGGATGGACTGGTTGGATCTCCTTGCAGTCCAAGGGATTCTCAAGAGTCTTCTCCAACACCACACTTCAAAAGCATCAATTCTTCTGCACTCAGCTTTCTTTATACTCCAACTCTCACATCCATTCATGACTACTGGAAAAACCATATCCTTGACTAGATGGACCTTTGTTGGCAAAGTAATGTCTCTGCTTTTTACTATGCTGTCTAGGTCGGTCATAACTTTTCTTCCAAGGAGTAAGCGTCTTTTAATTTCATGGCTGCAATCACCATCTGCAGTGATTTTGGAGCCCCAAAAAACAAAGTCTGACACTGTTTCCCCATCTATTTCCCGTGAAGTGATGGGACCGGATGTCATAATCTTCGTTTTCTGAATGTTGAGCTTTAAGCCAACTTTTTCACTCTCCTCTTTCACTTTCATCAAGAGGCTCTTTAGTTCTTCATTTTCTGCCAGAAGGGTGGTATTATCTGCATATCTGAGGTTATTGATATTTCTCCCGGCAGTCTTGACTCCAGCTTGTGCTTCATCCAGCCCAGCGTTTCTCATGATGTACTCTGCATATAAGTTAAATAAGCAGGGTGACAATATACAGCCTTGACATACTCCTTTTCCTATTTGGAACCAAATAGTCTGTTGTTCCATGACCAGTTCTAACTGTTGCTTCCTGAACGGCATACAGATTTTTCAAGAGGTGGGTCAGGTATTCCCATCTCTTTCAGAATTTTCCAGTTTGTGGTGATCCACACAGTCAAAGGCTTTGGCATAGTCAATAAAGCAGAAATAGATGTTTTTCTGGAACTCTCTTGCTTTTTCCATGATCCAGCAGATGTTGGCAATTTGATCTCTGGTTCCTCTGCCTTTTCTAAAACCAGCTTGAACATCTGGAAGTTCACAGTTCACGTACTGTTGAAGCCTGGCGTGGAGAATTTTGAGCATTACTTTACTACCATGTGAGAAGAGTGCAATTGTGTGGTAGGTTGAGCATTCTTTGGTATTGCCTCTCTTTGGGAGTGGCCATGAGGAGATACCCCACATCCAAGGTCAGGAGCTGCACTGGAGCAGTCATGAGATACCTCATATCCAAGGGCAAAGGAGAAACCCCAGCAAGATGGTAGGAGGGGTGAATTTGTGTTTAGAACCTTTTAAACCCCATTCCTGCTAGTGATGCTCAGAGGGATCAAACCTTGTGCACACCAGGACCCAGGGACCCCCCAGACAGAACTGTGTTTGGGCGACTCCTGTGGAGGTACAGGTCAGCAGTGGACTGCCACAGGGACAGAGGCTCTGGGTGCAGCAGACCTGGGTATGGCATAAGCCCTCTTGGAGGAGGTCGCCATTAACTGCACCATAGAGCTGCCAGAACTTATACAGGACTAGGAAATAGACTCTTGGAGGGCACAAACAGAACCTTGTGTGCACCAGGAACCAGGAGAGAGGAGCAGTGACCCCAGAAGAGACTGACCCAGACTTGCCCCGGAGTGTCCAGGAGTCTCCAGCAGAGGCGTGGGTCGCTGGTGGCCTGCTGCAGGGTTGGGGGCAGTTGAGTGCAGCAGTGCATCATGGGACCTTTTGAAGGAGGTCGCCATTATCTTCATTACCTCCACCATAGTTTGGCCCCAGGTAAGTAACAGGGAGGGAACACAGCTCCACCCATCAACAGAAAATTGGCTTAAAGATTTACTGAGCATGGCCCCACCCATCAGAACAAGACCATTTTCCCCAAGTCAGTCTCTCCCATCAGGAAGCTTCCATAAGCTTCTTATCCTTCTCCATTAGAGGGCAAGACAGACTGAAAACCACAATCACAGAAAACTAACCAATCTGATCACAAGAACCACAGCTTTGTCTAACTCAATGAAACTATGAGCCATGCCATGTAGGGCCACCCAAGACAGACGGGTCATGGTGGAGAGTTCTGACAAAATGTGGTCCACTGGAGAAGGGAATGGCAAACCATTTCAGTATTCTTGCCTTGAGAACCCCATGAACAGTATGAAAAGGCAAAAAGATAGGATACCACCTCGCCATGTCGGTAGGTGGCCAATATGCTACTGGAGACCAAGTCAAAGCAAAAATACCCAGTTGTGGATGTAACTGGTGATAGAAACAAGGTCCGATGCTGTAAAGAGCAATATTGCATCAGTTCAGTTCAGTCGCAGTCGTGTCCGACTCTGCAGCCCCATGAATTGCAGCATGCCAGGCCTCTCTGTCCAAGACCAACTCCTGGAGTTCACTCAAACTCACGTCCATCGAGTCAGTGATGCCATCCAGCCATCTCATCCTCTGTCGTCCCCTTCTCCTCCTGCCCCCAATCCCTCCCAGCATCAGTCTTTTCCAATGAGTCAACTCTTCATGAGGTGGCCAAAGTACGGGAGTTTCAGCTTTAGCATCATTCCGCCCAGGACTGATCTCCTTCAGAATGGACTGGTTGGATCTCCTTACAGTCCAACAGACTCTCAAGAGTCTTCTCCAACACCACAGTTCAAAAGCATCAATTCTTCAGCACTCAGCTTTCTCTCACATCCATATGTAACTACTGGAAAAACCATAGCCTTGACTAGATGGACCTTTGTTGGCCAAGTAATGCCTCTGGAATCTGGAAAGTCAGGTCCATAAATCAAGGCAAATTGGAAGTGGTCAAACAGGAGATGGCAAGTGAACGTCGACATTTTAGGAATCAGTGAACTAAAATGCACTGGAATGGGTGAATTTAACTCTACTACTGTGGGCAAGAATCACTTAGAAGAAAAGGAGCAGCCATCATAGTCAACAAGTCCAAAATGCAGTACTTGGATGCAATCTCAAAAAAGACAGGATGATCTGTTTGTTTCGAAGGGAAACCATTCAGTATCACAGTAATCCAAGTCTATGCCCCAAGCAGCAATGATGAAGAAGCTTAAGTTGAACCTATGAAGACCTACAAGAGCTTCTAGAACTAACATCCAAAAAAGAAGTCCTTTTCATTATAGGGGACTAGAATGCAAGAGCAGAAGTCAAGAAATACCTGGAGTAACAGGCAAATTTGGCCTTGGAGAACAGAATGAAGCAGGGCAAGGGCTAAGAGAGATTTGCCAAGAGAACACATTGGTTATAGCAAATACCCTCTTCCAACAACACAAGAGAAGACTATACACATGGGTATCATCAGCTGGTCAACACCAAAATCAGATTATATTCTTTGCAGCCAAAGATGGAGAAGCTCTAAACAGTCAGCAAAAACAAGATGAGGAGTTGACTGCGGCTCAGATCATGAATTCCTTATTGCCAAATTCAGACTTAAACAAAGTAGGGAAAAACCACTAGACCACTCAGGTATGACCTAAATCAAGTCCCTTATGATTATACAGTGGAAGTGAGAAATAGATTCAAGGGATTAGATCTGATAGAGTGCCTGATGAACTAGGGACAAACGTTCGTGACATTGTACAGGAGACAGGGATCAAGCCCATCCCCAAGAAAAAGAAATGCAAAAAAGCAAAATGGCTGTCTGAGGAGGCCTTACAAGTAGCTGTCAAAAGAGAAGCAAAAAGCAAAGGAGGAAAGGTAAGATATACCCATTTGAATGCAGAGTTCCAAAGACTAGCAAGGAGAGGGAAGAAAGCCTTCCTCAGTGATCAGTGTAAAGAAATGGAGAAAAACAATAGAATGGGAAAGACTAGAGATCTCTTCAAGAAAATTAGAGATACCAAGGGAACATTTCATGCAAAGATGGGCTCAATAAAGGATAGAAATGGTATGGACCTAACAGAAGCAGAAGCTATTAAGAGGGGGCAAGAATACACAAACAAAGCTAGTGGAGATGATGGAATTCCAGTTGAGCTATTTCAAATCCTAAAAGATGATGCTGTCAAAGTGCTGCACTCAATATGCCAGCACATTTGGAAAACTCAGCAGTGGCCACAGGACTGGAAAAGGTCGGTTTTCATTCCAATCCCAAAGACTTCTGTTTACATCCTCCCAGCTCTACATACCTTGTTAACCCAAAACAATCTGCTCACACAACTTCACTTGACCTTATTTACATCCAAAAGTTATTTTCAGCGAACACTGCAATTTACAGAGAACTGTGGTCAGAGAAAAACAGAGTCAGTTTTATGGAGATTTTTTTCTTTATTGAGAAACTTAAGACTTGGGTACATCAAATAAAACCAATTTCTGGGGGAAAAAAATCAAAACCCACAATAGAAAAAAAAGTTAACACTGTCTGGGCCACATCAGAACCCAGAGAATATATTCTTTAAATTGAAAAATTCTAGGTGCTTCATAATTGACCTTTTGATACAAAATGACCTATTAAATTTGTAATTGTGGTTCTTGGTGTTGAGGTCCATAGGACAAGCTAGGAAGTCTTCAAACCTTGAGCTGAATTCCATGAGGGTTTATTTGGCTTTTGAATCCTGAAAAGAAAAGCACCAACACAATAAATACATAATCAAAAAAACCTCAGAGACTCACAGAAACCTCTTCTAGAAATACTGCAGAGTAGGGTTTCTCAGCCTTGGTGCCCAATGACATTCTGGCCCAGGTAATTCTGTTGGGGATATTCCCGTGTATTTTAGGCTATTTAGCTGCATCCCTGCCCTCAACTAGATACCGGTAACACATTCCCACATTCCCAGTTGTGACACATGTCACATGTCCTCTGAGGAGGCACCCCTAGTTAAGAACCAGTGACTCTGCGGCTACTGCATGGAGAGCCCCACCCTTGACCTTTCCTGGGCATCCCTCCTCCAACTGCAAACGACAGGGCTCAGGCCATGAACAAGTAGGACAAGACCTACCAACATTCCAGCCCTGGCCCTCACCGTGGGCTCTTTCCCCCTGCCTCTGCCCATGTTTATCTCTCAGGGGGATATTCAGGAGTTAAAATCATTGCAGAAAAGTAAAATAGCCAAACATACGGTTCGTCCTTGTCTAAGAGGTAGCAGCAGCAACAGCGCCCACCTTCTGAGCAGCTTCTTTCTTGGCATGATGAGCCTGAAGGACCGCCACAGCCTCATCCACCTGTAAGAAATGTCCAGGTGGTCAGTGGCATCTAAGGAGAGCTCCCCTGCCCCTCCCTGGAGCCAGGCCCCGTGGGGCGTCTCCTGGTGGTAACTACTTTCCCAGATCCCCACAACCCAGCAGTCCTTAGGTCTCAGGTGAGGCACAACAAAGTGGTCATGGGGGTAGCAGAATCTTCTCTCTGCCACTCCTGGGTGTTCACAGCCACCCCTGGTCCTCCTGAACCCAGTGAGCAGAGGCCAGAGGATCTGAGAACCTGCTCACCTTGGAGCGGAGAGACTCGGGGGACTCCAGCATGTGCAGCAGCTCCGAGTTGTCGATCTCCAGCAGCATCCCAGTTATCTTCCCAGCCAGGTTCGAGTGCATCGTCTGGATAAGTGGGAACAGACGTTCACCTGCGGGAAGGTATTCCGTGAAAAACCCAGTGGAATCCCAGTAGAGGATGGACGCTGGCATCTAGGTCAGTAGTTCAGCGTCACCCCCCCGGCCCCCCACTTCTGCAAGCACATGGATCCCTTACCCAGCATCTGCTTCTGTTCCTGGGGGGGTGCTGCAGCCAGCATGGAGGCAGTCAGCGGCTCCTGCCCCTGCACGTGGACCGCAGGCTGGGGTGCCTGGGAACCAGGAGAGGCGGCAGGTTAACACATGGCAAGGACAGTGACAGTGGTTATGAGCCCAACCACTCAAGTCTACTGAGTGAAAGAGGAGATGGAAGCAGTTGTCCTTGCTCTCGGGGAACTGACTTCAGTCTTGGCGGACGGAGAGGGAGGAAGAGAGTGGTGTGAGGAAAAAACCAACAACCAATTAAAATGGCATGCTACTCGAAGCGAAGGGAAATGATTAAGAAAAACCTACAGTGCTAGGCAGTCATCCACCAAATAATTTTAATTGACTCAAGGCCAGTGATCATAATTTACCAAACGCATCGAAGCCTTGATAATAAACAAGGTCCTGTGAATACTGCTATGTGCAGTTGTCTGCTAAAAGTTTTCCTTTAGGGGTGAATTCCCAGTAGAAACTGGGTCAAAGGGCAGAAATAGCAAAATGCTTATAACTGCATCCTGCATCTCCTTTACTGCACCACCTGTTTATTATATCAAATGCTTGAGGAATGTCAACACGCAATGTCAATACCAGTCAGTCGTTTAAAAGAAGGGCCTTGTAGACAAAAAATATTTCACATAGGGCCTCCTGGGAAATTTCCAACCTAGAGCATGGAGCCGGAGGAAACAAGGCCCAGCAACACTCCCAAGAGCAAACTGCAGAGTTCTATCACAAGCTCCCTGTCTGACCTGCCTGAGGGGCCCAGCTCTAGACAGCAGTTCCAGCTCAGTAAACCTGGGATCCGGGTCCAATTCCTCCAACCCAACCTAATACCTCTGAAGCCAAGCCTTTCATCTGTAAGATGCTCACCTTGCAGAGCAACTAAGGATTAACTCAGCCACTGGATGTGAAAGTGAAATGGAAGCTCAGAGCTGCGAGAGCCCCTGCACATGGTGAGGAAGAGAGCAGGAAGCAGGCTTCTCCTCCGGGGCACTGCTGAGTTAACAACTCTCATCAGGAAGAACACCTGCAAGCCCCTTCTCTCCCACTAGAGTTCCCCACAGGACACAGCCCCCTGATAGAGAGCAGGCATTTAATGCCTAGTAAAGGAATCCAAGCAAGGCAGCTTTGAAATCAAGGGGAGACAGGGGAAACCCTGCTAGGGTTCTGTTTGGTGGGCCTCACCTGCAGGGGCTGGATGGCAGGGTGAGGACTGCGGACACTGGAGGCGTATTTGTAAGGTGCAACAGCCCGAGGAGCAGCGGCAGCAACGGCAGCACGAGGCGCTAAGTTCTGCACAGCTGTGGGAACACCTTAGGAGAAGGACAAGTGAAATTAAAGCCCAACGGTCTGGGCAAAGACCCGTCAAATCCCATCTTTCCCCATTCTCTGTGCATCCAATACCACCTCCAGACTGGCAGCTGTCAGTCAGCCCTTGCTGGGCGGCACCAGCCCCACCAAAGTCCATAGCCAAGCGGTCCGGGCACTCAGACCCTACAACAGACCAGCAAATGCACATCAGTGTTGGCGGCAGACGTCCAACTGGCCACGTCCCACGGGAGGAGCGATTCCAAAGCATGTTCACACAGCACACATGGGGCCACTAGCGCTACTTTCGAGGAAAAGCCAACAGATAACATACAACTCTTGCCACCTCTTGGTTGGAATACAGGACATAAATCTGCAAAGAAGTGCCTTGAATCTCCCAACCCCACCCAAAGAACAGGCTGCCTCTGCAGTCATTCAGCTAACACATTTCTACACTTAAAACTTTTTCACACAGAGTCACCGATGAGGCAAAGAATCTTAAAAGGAACCAACACTCAGAACACAGGTTGTTTTCCTGCTGCTCAAGTACCTACCTAAGCACACAGCTAAGATTACAGAACCAGGACCGGACAACACGGTGAGCCCAACGAACGGACCAACCCTGGGCAGAGCCTAGTCGTCCTGACTCCCTCCTCCCCGGGCCACACTTCAAGGCCAGTTTGCTCACCGACTCTCTGAGCGGTAGTAGGGAGGCCGCGAGAGGCCGGAGCATTACCAGTTGGAGCCAGATGGCGAAGAGCTGGACGAGGCCCAGACTGGCGTATAGCACTTGGCATTCCTTGGAAGCCTGGTGAAGAGACAAAAATCGCACATCACTGGTGAATGACATGGACCTGAACCTAGGCTGTACCCCAGAGCAGGCAGGGAGGGGAGGTGGGGGAGCCCAGGACAGGTACATCCTGGGGGATCAAATCACTGTTCCCCACCACCTACCTTGAGGTCTCCCACCTTGCTGCCAGCGTGGATTAGGCCTTATCTGTGCTAACTGGTTAGGTGTGTAATATGGAGGTCTTCCCTGAGCCTGGAAGAAAGAGCAACCAAGCCCTTTTACTTAAGTACCTGAAGCCACACTAGAGTAGTATCTCATCTCATCTCCGTATCAGGCTCTAGGCTGATTATTTGGGACAGAGGCACTCTCTACTCAAGGGCGTGGGTGAGGGGCAGTCAGTCAACAGGGCCTCTTTGACTCTACCCCGCCACTGTGTGTGCACGACCACAAGTCAGTCCTCCCTTGTTTTATTTGAAGGATCTTTCCTCTGACATTCTAAAGCTCCAATATCCAGAAGTCCATCTCCCCCACCACTGTGGACTACAGGAGCAGCTGTCAGCAGGCAGGTTCCAAAGAGGCATGAACAGACAGCACACCTACCTGTGGAACTGCTGGCACAAAGTAGCCCCCAGCTGCCGGCTGGAACTGATTTAAGATGGCGTTGGCGGGCAGTGCCCTCATCCCGGCCACCCGCTGCATATATTGGTTGGTCAGGTGAGCCTTTCTCTCCTCCTTTCTCTGGGCCAGAGCGACATACAGTGGCTTGGAGCCCACGATGCGTCCATTCATCTCCGTGACTGCTTTGGTTGCCTCCTCAGGGGATGAGAAGCAGACAAAGCCAAATCCTTTGCTTCTCCCATCCTCCAACATCACCTACAAAAACAACACCAGCCACTTAGGACAAAGGTGTCCATGTGTTAAAACCTGAGCTCCCCACTGTGAGAGTTGCCAGGTCGAGTCAGGGCATCTCAGCCCTGTCCCATGATCAACCCCAGACCAACTGAGTCACCACCTCAAAGGGAGAACCCTAAGCATTTTGCCTTTTTAGATCCCCAAGTGACTGAAGTTCCCAAATACCATGAGATGCCTAATGGCTGAAGCAGGAACCCAAAGATGTTTTCTGAAACCCAGAGGCATAACTATCTCTGGGAACTCGGAGATCTGGACAGCAGCATCAAGCAATTTATCTGTAGAACTCATCTGCCCAAGACCTTGGTGAACTGAACTTCAGGAGTTGTAAAATCTATGTGTGCCACCCTCAATTCAATGGGAATAAACACAGCAGAAAGACAACCAGCCAGGAGACAGAGCTGGATTCAAGCCCTGCTCTGTAATCGCTATGCTATAGTGCTTAAAGGAAAAAAAAAAAAAAGGCCTTTTCCTCGCCCGAGCAGCTCATTTCTTGCTTTTCCCAGCCTCTCTCCTCAGAAGCACTGGGAGCAGTGTGACCATGTGGGTTGGATCATTAGCTCACAGCCTGGATAATCTCCTAAAGAGGAGGCCTGGGGAGTAAAGACATGTAACCACCCAACAACTGTCTACCAACAAGGTGGACCAATAATGCACATGAAAGTACGATGACATCTTCATCTTGGAAATGGCACCCAGGAAACTTAACACATGGTGCTTCTGCTCGCTTCTTGCAAATACCATCACGACTCCTGTGCTGGTCAGCTAGAAGAGGCTATCTATCATTCGTTACACTGCTGGAGGCCCATCAAGAGGGTGATAAGAGGGAGGGGGCAAGAACTGAGGCAATTCCTGAAGGTGGCCTCTGGCCAACACCCTGCTACCACTGATAATGCTCCTGGGCTGTGAGTGACAAGCTAAGGGCCAAGGCAGGGTTGCCAAATCTTAACTGGCCCACTGGCCTCCCTTCCTGAAGGACTCTGTGATGTGGGCTACACCTCTGTGAAGTGGGAACAGTCTGTATGAGGCTCTGCCCCAGACTTTCAGGCGCCACCAGTTCCCACCACAAACCCAGAGCACTTAGGACATGCGGTGTGACATCTTCACCTAACCAGTATTCTCTTGCTCCTTATTTTTACAAGGGGGTTTGCACTTACTCCCCCTGGCTAAATCAGTTGATATAATTAACAAGGAAAATCAAGCAGATGCAAAACACAGAACAAACTTTCCACTCTCCTTCTTACGAGACCCAATTCCAAAATCCTCAAAACACCTCCGTTTGAGAAGTGTGGCAGAGTTGTAGAGACAGGCCCCAAGACAAATGGAAAACAGCCTGTCTGGATTTCCTCTGCTCATACTGTAGCACCATCTGTCCCCACACCAGCACGAAGCAGCAGAGAATGGGAAAGATTCAGGTGCTCTTGGGGGCTGGAAGAGAGGGTCTGAGTCAGGTTCACCTCCACACGCCGGTGCCTGGGAGACAGTGCAACGTTAACCCAATGAACTGTCCTTCTCCAGAGCATATACTCAGATGGCAAGTGAAGACAGGAGAAATTCCTAGGCCAATGTGGTAGCTACTCTCAGAAATGAACAAAATTTAGATCCTATCCCTTCAATGAAATGAATGCAATAAACTTCTACAGGATTATAAATTTTGTTTTCAATCCCCAAACCTCAGTATCAAATACCTTAGCACTGGTGATTGATCCAAAAGGAGAAAACTCTTTCCTTAACTTCTCATCATCGATGGTGTCATCCAAGTTCTTAATGTAGAGATTCACCCCCTGAAGCAGAAAGATCTGTTACACACGCCCTGAAACTCTGGTTCTCAAAATTTGATCCCCAAACTCGTTAGAAATGTGGATTCTCAGGCAAGCACCTGCCACTAATGAGGCAGAAGCTGTGCGCCCAGCTCTGTGTCTTCCCAAGCTCTGCTGGGGATTCTGATGCAGGATCAAAGCTGAGGAAGGACCACCTGAAGACTCGACGGGACCATCAATGCAGTCCCAGCCTTCCTCACAGCTGCGCAGGCTCACCAATGACCCCAGCAGGGCTCGCCTTACCACCATTCCAGACAAATGGCTATCATTTAAGTAAACAGAACAGAGTCCCTAAACAATTTAAATCTTTGTCCCTGTCCTAGAATTGCTGCTGTATCTGCTAGGTATATCCTTTTAAACCTGATGATCTTGAGAGAAATCAGAAGAGCAAACTCATGGTTCCCAAAGAGAAAGCCTACCAATCAAAGGATGCTTTTGCCAATACCTTGAGGTACATCCCTGCTGGTAGGCTGGGCTGAGACCACCTCTCACCTGATAGCGACTAATCCTTTCCTGCTTCAGCTGTTCAAATTTTCGCTTTAACTCGGCCTGCCGCTCCACTTTCTTTTGTGCACGGCCAACGAAAATGACCTTCCCAGTGATTTCTTTTCCATTCATCTCTTCCACAGCCTGAAGAGGAAATACATGACTTTAAACCAAGATGCAGAGGCAGGGGCCTTGCTCTGTAGGTATGTTAACTCCCACCAAATATTCTGAGAAAGAAATAATCCCTATAGGGCTAAAAACTAATTTCCCTCTGAAGTCAGCTAAGCCAAACCAAACCTTCTCATCAGTGAAATAGGGTTAATATTTAAATGGGTCATTGGTCGAGATAATACAGTGAAAAAAATCGTACAGCTGTATAAATACAAGCAGAGCAGACATGAGCCTAGGCTGATAATTTGGCTGCCACTACATTTCTCAGGTTCTTTCGAGGATACTGAGTGATACTGAGTGCTGAAGGCCAAGCACAATGCTTTCCCCAGAAGTGGCTATTGCTCCCAAGTTGGCAACTCTGGGCTCTTGGTTCCCTCACCTACAAGTGGGAACAAACCCCTGCCTTATACTTTCAACCTATAGGCCTGAAGAGCTGAGGTGACAGGCACATGCCAAATGCTTTGAAGTTACGTGAAATGCCTCGGGAAGGTGACTCCAGAGCCCAGATACTGCACATAACTACTAGATTCTCAGGGAATGACAGCTCCACCCTATGTGGTGGTTAAGACCCTGCCCACACGCTGGGGCCACTCCCTACAAATTTCCCAGCCCTCATATTACTCTCACCTTATTGGCATCCTCGTGTTTTTCGTAACTCACAAAGCCAAAGCCTTTGGATTTCCCACTGGGATCTCTCATCACCTTGACACTTAGGGTCTTACCTATTGCCAAAGGACAGAACTATTAGTAACAGCATCTCTACCACAGCTCAAAGAAGAGGCTTCTTTGGGAGCTCACTCGATGCTCCTGCTGAGGCCAGACGGACTCAAGAGGCACCATGCCTGGCCTTCTAATTCTGACCAAGCTGCAGAGATGGTCTTGGGAATGGGACAAAGTAGGATAAAGCCAAGAGCTGAGGCCTGGGCTCTATTCCTATTTACCCGGTAGCCTTTGTCATATAAGGCATTTTACCTCTGGGTCTAGATGCCCTCATCTCTTAAATAAGTAAAAAGATGAATTCCAGGTCTGGTGGGACACAGGGGGGCAAGGGACCCTGACTTACCAAACTGGCTAAATAGCTCTTTCAGATTCTCATCATCAACCTCTTCCCCGAAGTTTTTGATGTAAACATTGGTGAATTCCTTGGCTTTGGCTCCAAGTTCAGCTTCCCGCTCTTTTCGAGACTTGAATCTGCCCACAAACCTTAAAAAGAAACCAAGAAAAGTACTGATCACTCAGAGGAACAAAACATGATTTCCAGGGGCCCAACGGAATGCAGATTAAAGGCTGACAGGAGAGGTTAAAACACGAGTCCCCCTCCAACCACCAAGAGAGCAAGCTCAGAGATGCCCCAACTCCCCAGCAGAAAGAGAAAGAGGCGGGACTATCCTTCGAGGATCAGCCCCAGGGCTCCTGGCTCAGGCCAGGGCCCCTCCTACCACATCACATTGCCTTCGTGAAGAAACCTGATGACCATGTTTTTAAAACGTTCATTTCTGTACATCTATGTAAATGCATAGAAAAGGTCTGGAAGGATACAAACCAAACTGTTAACAGTGGTTAATCCTAGGAGTGAGATTGTTGGAGTGAACCAAGAGGCAGCCTTTGTTTTTTATTATATTCATTTCGGTGCTGTTTACAGTTAACTGGAAAAGGTACCCTTACATTAAAAATCTTTTAGATTTCTTTCTAGTGATACCTTTAGGAAGACTTGACCACTGAGGCAACCCATTCCCTGGTCTATTCAATAACACAATGGCCAGAAAAGACTTTTGCTTGTCATAACTAAGATTTACTGTATGGTCCCTTCTCTCTCTGCGTGACTTAACTAAGATGACCATCTCTCCACTCTAAAGTAACCACACCAAAGCAACATGGTCTATTATGAGCAGTCTTCTGCACTGGGATGAGAATTTTCGCTGTTAAAATACTACTGTGGAGCCAGCCTAGTATTTTGAAGGCCACTGATTCATAAGTTAGCCAAGTGGAGGGGACAATTTGGCATCAACTCCTAGCGAGTGACCCCACAGATAGACCTGAGTCATGGAAGGTCAAAGTCACATGGCTAGTATACAGCTTCTGGTCAGTCCCAGGCCCTCTCCACTCTGCCGCTGGCCAAGACCCCTGCTCAGAGTGGGCTCAAGAGCTGCCTTCCAGCCAGCCCCCGTTGCCAATGCTCACAAAACCCACAGACGGATGCTTCTAAGGGAGAGGCGGCAGGCAGGCCATGGCTTGGGCTGGAAGCCCGCCTTGGCGAGTCAAAAGGGCTGCCACGGCTCAGGCAGGGAGACTCACCAGCCCTGGAGTGGAGAGGTAGGAGCAGGCCACACTTGGGCCGAGAGAACCAGTAGCCGCCTTGTGTGTGCCAGTTAATACCGAGGTGGGGCCACGGCTGGCTCATGCGATGGCTGTTGCTCCGGACTGGGACACTCACACTTTGCGGTCATTGAGGAGCATGCCGTTCATCTTCTCGATGGCCTTGTCGGCAGCCTCCTGGGTCTCGAAGTGGACAAAGGCATAACCCTTAGAGCCGTTCTCATCACACACCACCTGTCAAAGATAAGGCGAGCCACTTCAGCACCACTGCCCAGCTCCAAGGACTCTAGAGCCGTGTGGGCTCCTGAGTCTGAGCGGCCTCTAGCCCATCCATGGTCAAAAGGAAGGAGATTACAGCAGGTACCTAGTGATGTTCCACTTACAAATGGTAGCCACCATTAGGCTGCACTCTATTCCAAAAGTTTTATTTCATTAAAAAAATATTTTGAGATCTGGGTACAAAACCACAAGGTTACAGAAAGACAAACCATATTCCAAGCCCACAACAGAATTTCACTCTAGTGTGGAGTCAGCTATGCAAACCACCACCACGCAAGTTGCACAAAATGCCCCCACAGAAACAGGTGCACGGAGAAGGAAGAGGGTGAATTCATGCTTCTAAAATGACTAAATACAGCTTCCTGGAGACCAGGCATTGCTCGGGTACTTGCCACCCTCCCCACCCAAGAGAACCTTTTGATGCCTTCCAAAGTTAGGAAACAGGAAGGATATTTCAGGCAGAGGGAAGAATAAACAAAGACAAGAAAGCACTTGCTGGTTTATGCTGGGCTGTGGCACTGAGATTATCTACAGGGAACTTTTAGACTTCTGAGCCATTTCCAGCATTTTGAAAATTATCATACCCAGCCTCCCAACTCCAAGGCAATTCCCCACTTAATATTTGTTTTTATGATTCAGTTAATTATTCTGCTGGAAATCATTTAATCAGTGTTTACCTTGCAGGACAGAATGTTCCCAAAAGCAGAAAAAGTATCATAAAGTGCCTTGTTATCTATAGATTTGTCCAGGTTCTTGATGAAGACGTTTCCCACACCAGATTTTCTCAGAGACGGATCCCTCTGAGACCACATGATCCGGATCGGCTTTCCCTTAATTACATCAAAGTTCATGGTGTCCAAGGCCCGCTCAGCTGCAGAACAGAAACACATTCCCGTCGAGGATTCCCGTCGAGGATATAAAACGTCACCTTGCGTACTTAAATGACTGTCACCATCCCAGGAACAGATAGCTCCAGGACTTTTCAAGGTAAGCACTCTGATACAGGGAATTCTATTAAAATTAAACGACGTCCATTCCTCTAGCCTGCAACGCTACTGAGGATAGAAGTTCTAGCAAATCGTCCTCCTTCATGGCAGAAGTCTCAGTTCCTCTGGGCTAAGGCAGTTAGGCAAGATAATCTAAATGCATTTATGGCACCAGGATCAAATGATAACACCTTACATTTGATTAAGCTTTATCATCTATAGAGACTTTGCAGGCTATGCAGCCTACTACCCACAGGGAGGGAGGTGGAAGAGGTGAAATGACCCATCTTATCAAATGGACAAATTTATGATCAGGATGGCTAAACAGTATAGCTAACTACCGATTAAGAAACTAATGGCCGACTTTCTGATTATTTTTCAGTAACATATTGCATCAGCGTTATCAACTAGCTGTCACTTAGTTTACAACTCGTCTGTTGGACGAATGACTAAAAAAATCCTGTGAACGATCACTGGGGAAAACGTGCTCTCTGAATTCAGCCCAGTTTCCTGTATTTTTAATTTCTGGGAAAATTCAGACAAAAAACCTTAATTATCAAAATGATGGTCACACATGGAAATGTCCTTTGTATTATCAGAATGAGCAGGATGAAACCTCAACATCTTGCCGCCTAAGCCGCCAGAGCAGTCAGGCCCTGCACCTAGTGGTTTCTAGGCTATCAAGCCTCCATCTGAGTTCCGAGGAATTCCAGGAATTTCAGATGTCCCAGTGCCCAATCAAGTTCTCAACCTGGTGCTCTGGGATCTCCCTTCACTTCTCAACCAAACCCAGGTATACACCATCTGTCAGCAGAACACTTCTCTTTACTGGCAGTAAACCGGTTCAGACCCACTTTTCCTGACTTACGCACTGACATCACCCAGAATCTCCTCCAGGAAAGGACAGGGGCAGGGGGTGTTACCCCTGCCTCAAGGCACCATCTCACTTAAAACAGGGACAAGATCCCTAAGCCTTCCCCTCCACAAGCTCATCTGTCCAGTCAGCCAGCAGAGTAGCTCCTTTTCAGTACTTCCAACCACCTTTCCCACTGTTCTCAGCTAGATTCGTTCAGTATAAGGGAAGGTGGTCAGGGAAAGGGGAGACGGCATGTCCAAGTCAGCAAATGTCCAGGACCGAAGGGCTCACTTCTGAGGACTCTGATCCACAGCCTGCGACCCCAAACTGTGTTTCATGAATTAGCAAGGAAGAAGCCCGTTTCAACACGGCTCCTGTCTATTTCCAGACAGCACTGCACAAGGCAAGTCGGCTTAGTCTGACAAATCTGGCTGCACTTATTTATAGCAGGGAGAGGTCCTGCAGAGGTATGTGTTGGCAGACACACTAACCAATGGCTTGTGCTACTATCTCTAAGTGACAGGACTTTTGTTCAGAAGAGTCAAGGAGGCTGACAAGAGCCAATGGGCCCACTACTCCCCCCTAAAAAGGCCACACTCAGCTACTTCCTTGTGCCCTGTGGCCAGAAAAAACCCAGAGCCCGCTGAGCTGACCGGAGCAGTGCCGTGTCTCTCAAGTCCACTTATCTGGTCTCAGCTGCATCCTGGGCAAGTGACACTCTGCGGGTTTCACGGACAGCGGACCAAGTGGGGGAAAAAGTAGGGACCCGAGACCCTCTGCCACAGGACGGCTCGTTCTCCCAGCAATGGTCTGTCTCTACGGCTGTCCCCTTCTGTTCTGGAGTCACGTGCAGCCCCCGATTAGGTTTCTTTGGGCCCCACTCAGGCCAGGCCTGCAGGCTGGCAGGGCACGGCACCCACAGTCCAGCTTAACCTCCAGCCTCTCGCAGTTCCTTTTCCTCTTCGGAGGTCCTATCTTTTTCAGATGAGATGAAGTGAAAGGGTTTTTGACAAGTGTAAAGCACTGTCCACAGGTGAGGTGATAATCCCCAACAGCCTAGCGGATTTCCAAGGGGCGCCTCCCTGACTACCTGCGCAACCTGCTCCAAAGCCCAGGGAGCTGGCCTGGCACCACACACTCTGGTTGTGCTAACACAAGTGCCTGCTCAAGCTCAACACACAGAATTGTTCCCCTGCTCCCTACCTGCCCTGAAAGATCCATCAGCACAAAACCAAAGACTCTTTAAGCTTAGGGTCAAGTGAGGGGAGGGGACAGCAGTTTTGCCATGTAAAATTTTGGAATAAATTGTGTTTCAATCATCCTAACTTTTCCTCAAGCCTGTGAGGGGCCGGAGCCCCTGGCCACCTAAGGCTCTCTTAACAGAGCAGCCCCCCTACCCCCACACGGAATGACAGCAACTTCCTTCTGGTCCTCCTTGGGCTCCAACACCCCCTCCTCCCACCACTGATTAGCCCAAGGTCACCCAGTTAGAAAGTGGTGGAAGCAAGACTGAAACTCTGGTCATCTGATGCCAGGATCCCAGGATCTCAACCCCCGCATCCCGTCCCCTACTAAGGCTTCTGTGCGCTCTCGCATGCCCCTCCCCGGGGGTGGGGACCCGCCTGGAGAAGGACCCCAGGGTCTCCTGGGAGCCCACAGGTTTGTGGCCACAGCTCGTACTCACCGTCAGCCGGTTGCTGGAAGTTGACGTAGGCATAACCCAGGGAGCGGCGGGTGATCATATCACGGCAGACCCGGATGGACAGCACAGGCCCCGCAGGACTGAACTTTTCGTACAGCATGGCCTCGGTGACGTCCGAGTGCAGGTCACCCACGTACAGGGAGGCCATGGGGTAGCTGCTGGCCGCAGCGTTCATCTCCCCAGCCCCCACCACCCCGAGCCCCGCCAGGAGGACTTCTTAAGAGGGACCGCACAGGACAAAGGGGGCTCCGCTCGGAGCCGTGGCCCACGCCGCGGCTCACAGGTGGCAGTGAAGCTCGGAGAAGCTGGGAGTCGGCTCCGAGGGCCGGAGAGGAGTTCGGGGACGGCTCGGACGAGACTGCCAAACCGCAGACAAAAGGCTCTCAAAAACAATATGGCCCTCCCTGGGAGTTTTTGATTTTTCAGCTGTCCTGGTCTGAAGCTCCCAATTTCAAAAAAAAGGAAAAAAATTAAAACGGGGACTCCCCTCCGAATGACAAAAAAATTTCCAGAGGCAACCCAGCGGTGCCCACGGCGGCCTCCGGGACGCGCGTTTCTCTATAAATATAGGCCTCGGGCTCCCGGCGGTTTAAGATTACAGCAGCCCGGGGAAGAGGGAAACCAAATATTTGTCGGTGCCGACTCGGCAAGCCCCGGGCGGCCCGAGCGCGCAGCCGCCTCCCACGCCGGGCCGGCGAAGGGCAGCGCGGACACGTGGTGTGGGGAGGCCGGCGCGCGGGGGGCGAGGGCGGCGGGCGCGGGGCTGCCACGCGGCGCAACCGGGCGGCGGCGCGTGGACGCGGGCGCGCGGGCGGCTCACCACCGGACCGACGGACGGGGACCGACAGACGCCCAGGTGCGGAGCGGCGGGCAGGCCGGAAGCGTGCGAAAGTGACTTCCCCGGGGTTTCTCCGAAGAGGATTCGTTTTTTTCTTTTTCTTTCTCTCTTTTTTTTTTTTTAATTTTAAAGCGTTTTCGGGTTTTTTTTTCTTTTATTTTTTTCTTCAGGCTACTAGGCCCGAAAGTCGTGGAGGCTGCGGCGACCCGGGGCGGAGAGAGGCGGCCGGGGGAGCCACCGCTCCATTTATACCCGCCCGCCCCGGGCGCTGCTGGTCGAAGGGCGCCTCGCGACCTGGGCGCAGTCGTGCCCGCCCACTCGGCCCGGGGGCCCGAGGCGGGGCGGCCACACGAGAGCGTCCCGGCGCGGCCGCTCGGCGCCACAGCGACCCCTGGCGCTCGGAGGACCGCTCCGCTAGGGCCTCGGCCGGACCCAAGCGCCGCTTTCCCTACGGAAGGCTGCAGTGTAAACCACCCGCTCATCTGCTACTAGAACGCAAGGATAATGTCACCCACTCGCGCGCATCATGTTTGTAATCAGTGTCTTGCCGAAGTGTAAAATAAAGATGATATAAAGTAAATTATAGTTACATAATAGGTGCTCCATGTACATGATTGGGCCCAAATAAAGAAGCTTTTAGATTACTGGGACCTTGCATCGGGAACACGACAGCTCCTCCTGCAGTAGTACCCGTGGGTGATGAAATGCTCTGGAAAGATGAACAAATTTTGGGAAAGCTTCAATAAAACAAGATACAATCATCCCTCTATTTACAAGGTTGTGGTCTTCCTGGAAATTTAGTTGATATTTAAGGACACTGAAAACTGGACATTACTAAAAGGCACACAAATGCTCTCATTGAAAACCATTGGTTTGATTAAATGAATGAATGAAGAGATAATAGTATTTGTGAAGGTGAAGTCGCTCAGTCGTGTCCGACTCTTTGCGACCCCGTGGACTGTAGCCTACAAGGCTCCTCCATCCATGGGATTCTCCAGGCAAGAATACTGGAGTGGGTTGCCATTTCCTTCTCCAGGGGATATTCCCGACCCAGGGATCGAACCCAGGTCTCCCGCATTGGAGGCAGATACTTTAACCTCTGAGCCACGAGGGAAGCGCAGCCAATAGTATTTATACATTTACTCAAAGAAATGGGCTCGCTCTATGTCAACACCAGATAAAGGTGCTAGCGGATACCATGGCGGACAAGGCAGATGAAGTCCCTCTCTCTCTTGACATTTATACTCGAGGTAGTGTATTTTTTTTGGGGGGGGGGTAGTGTATTAAATCAAGAAACATTTATGGAGCACTCCATCTATAGATAGATGCCTTCCTGAGGGAAGCCTTCCTAGACCACCAAGTCGTTTAAAGTAGCTTACCAGCACTGTACATCTCAGCACACCATTCTGTCTTCTTATCTTCAAGGCTCACTATCTGAAATCATGTCATTCACATATGTGTTTGCTTGTTTGGTTTGTTTCCCACTGTAAGAATGCTTCATGAGAG
Organism: Ovis canadensis; assembly: GCF_042477335.2. Taxonomy (NCBI): domain Eukaryota; kingdom Metazoa; phylum Chordata; class Mammalia; order Artiodactyla; family Bovidae; genus Ovis; species Ovis canadensis. The sequence continues at coordinate 14,910,123 of NC_091245.1, forward strand.
CAGAAACATGGGCCAGTGCCTACATGGCACATACTAAATAATAATATCTGTTAAACAAATGAATACCATAAGTAAACCTTGCATAGTCCCTAACCTTGTGTAGCTATCTAGTGGGGAACTTACTACCTGTGTGACCTTGAGCAAGCTAGTTGACATCTCTGACTCAGATTTCCAATCTGTAAGCAAACTAATGGGCTTCCATGGTGCCTCAGACAGTAAAGAATCTGCCTGCAATGCAAGAGACCTGTGTTCAATCCCTAGGTTGGGAAGATCCCCTGGGGAAGGGAATGGCAACCCATTCCAGTATTCATGACTGGAGAATTCCATAGACAGAGGAGCCTGGTGGGCTACACTCCACAAGGTCACAGAGTCGGATATGACTGAGCAATTCAGGGTGGGAACACAGCCCCACCCATCAGCAGAAATTTGGATTAAATATTTACTGAGCATGCCTTGCCCACCAGAAGAAGACACAGTTTTCTGCACAGCCAGTCCCTCCCATCAGGAAGCTTGCACAAGCCTCTTCTCCTCATCCATCAGAGGGCAGACAGAATAAAAACCACAATCACAAAAAACTAACCAAAATGCTCATATAGATCACAGCTTTGTATAACTTAGTAAAACTATGAGCCATGCCATGCACAGCCACCCAAGATGGACCGGTCATGGTGGAAAGTTCTGACAAAACATGGTCCCCTGGAGAAGGGAATGGCAAACCATTTCGGCATTCTTGCCTTGAGAACCCCATGAACACCATGAAAAGGCAAAAAGATACAACACTGAAGGCTGAAGCCCCCAGGTCAGTAGGTGTCCAAAATGCTACCGGAGAAGAGCAGAGAAATAGCTCCAGAAGGAATGAAGAGGCTGAGCTAAAGCGGAAATGATCCCCAGTTGTGGATTTGTCTTGTGGTGAAAGTAAAGTCCGATGATACAAGAACATGGAATGAATGTTAGGTCCACGAATCAAAGTAAATTGGAAGTGGTGAAATGAGACAGCAAGAGTGAACACTGACATTTTAGGAATCAGTGAACTAAAATGGACAGATATGGGCGAATTTAATTCAGATGACCATTATATCTACTATTGTGGGAAAGAATCCCTTAGAAGAAACGGAGTAGCCCTCACAGTCAACAGAAGAATCTGAAATGTAGTACTTGGGTACAATCTCAAAAACGAAAAGGCAAACCATTCAACATCACAGCAATCCAAGGCTATGCTCCCACCACTAATGCCGAAGAAACTGAAGTTGAACAGTGCTATGAAGATCTATAAGACCTTCTAGAGCTAATACCAAAAGAAAAAAAAGTCCTTTTCATCATAGGGTATTGGAATGCAAAAGTAGGAAGTCAAGAGATACCTGGAATAACAGGCAAGTTTGGCTTTGGAGTACAAAATGGAGCAGGGCAAAGGCTAACAGAATTTTGCCAAGAGAACGCACTGGTCATAGAAAACACCCTCTTCCAACAACACAAGAGATGACTCTACACATGGGCATCACCAAAATCAGAGTAATTATATTCTTTGCAGCTGAAGAAGGAGATATAGAGCTATACAGTCAGCAAAACAAGACTGAGAGCTGACTGTGGCTCAGATCATGAACTCCTTCTTGCAAAATTCAGTCTTAAATTGAAGAAAGTAGGGAAAACCACTATGCTATTCAAGTATGACCTAAATCAAATCTCTTATGATTATACAGTGGAAGTGACAAATAGATTCAAGGGATTAGATCTGATAGAGTGCCTGAAGAACTATGGATGAAGCTTTATAACATGGTACAGGAGGCAGTGATCAAAATCATCCCCAAGAAAAAGAAATACAAAAAGGCAAAATGGTTGTCTGAGGAGGCCTTACAAATAGCTGAGAAAAGAAAAGAAGTGAAAGGCAAAAGAGAAAAGGAAAGATATACCCATCTGAATGCAGAGTTCCAAAAAATAGCAAAGATACATAAAGCCTCCCTAAGGTCCCGTCACTTCATGGGAAATAGATGGAGAAACAGTGGAAACAGTGTCAGACTTTATTTTGGGGGGCTCCAAAATCACTGCAGATGGTGATTGCAGCCATGAAATTAAAAGACGTTTACTCCTTGGAAGGAAAGTTATGACCAACCTAGATAGCATATTGAAAAGCAGAGATGTTACTTTGCCAACAAAGGTCCATCTAGTCAAGGCTATAGTTTTTCCAGTGGTCATGGATGGATGTGAGAGTTGGACTGTGAAGAAAGCTGAGCGCCGAAGAATTGATGCTTTTGAACTGTGGTGTTAGAGAACACTCTTGAGAGTCCCTTGGACTGCAAGGAGATCCAACCGGTCCATTCTAAAGGAGATCAGCCCTGGGATTTCTTTGGAATGAATGATGCTAAAGCTGAAGCTCCAGTACTTTGGCCACCTCATGAAGAGTTGACTCACTGGAAAAGACTCTAATGCTGGGAGGGATTGGGGGCAGGAGGAGAAGGGGACAACAGAGGATGAGATGGCTGGATGGCATCACCGACTCTGTGGACATAAATTTGAGTGAACTCTGGGAGTTGGTGATGGACAGGGAGGCCTGGCATGCTGCGATTCATGGGGTCGCAAAGAGTCAGACATGACTGAGCGACTGAACTGACTGAACTGAAGTGAACAATGAAGAGAAATAGAGGAAAATAACAGAATGGGAAAGACTAGAGAGCTCTTCAAGAAAATTAGAGATACCAAGGGAACATTTCATGCAAAGATGGGCTCGATAAAGGGCAGAAACAGCAAGAACCTAACAGCAGAAAAAGATATTAAGAAGAGGTGGCAAGAATACACAGAAGAACTATACAAAAAAATGTCTTAATGATAACCACGATGGTGTGATCACTCACCTATAGCCGGACATCCTGGAGTGTGAAGTCCAGTGGGCCTTAGGAACAAAGCTAGTGGAGGTGATGGAATTCCAGCTGAGCTATTTCAAATCCTAAAAGATGATGTGGTTAAAGTGCTGCACTCAATATGTCAGTAATTTTGGAAAACTCAACAGTAGCCACAGGACTAGAAAAGGTCAGTTTTCATTCCAATCCCAAAGAAGAGCAATGTCAAAAAATGTTTAAATTACCACACAATTGCACTCATTTCACATGCTAGCAAAGTAATGTTCAAAATCCTTCAAGCTATGCTTCAACAGTGTGTGAACCGAGAACTTCCAGATGTACAAGCTGGATTTAGAAAAATCAAATTTCCAAAGATCAAATTTCCAACATCCATTGGATCATAGAAAAAGCAGGGGGAAAAAAAAAAGAAAGAAAAAGCAGGGGAATTCCAGAAAAACATCTACTCCCGCTTCGTTGACTATGAGAAAGACTTTGTGTGGATCACAACAAACTGTGGAAAATTCTTAGATCTGGGAACACCAGACCACCTCACCTGTCTCCTGAGAAACCTGTATGCAAGTCAAGAAGCAACAGTTAGAATCAGACATGGAACACTGGACTGGTTCAAAACTAGGGAAGGAATATGTCAGGGCTATATATTGTCACCCTGCTTATTACCTTACATGCAGAGTACATCATGAGAAATGCCAGGCTAGATGAAGTTCAAGCTGGAATCAAGATTTCTGGAAGAAATATCAATAACCTCAGATATGCACATGACACCACCCTGATGGCAGAAAGCGAAGAAGAACTAAAGAGCCTCTTGATGAAGGTGAAAGAGGAGACTGAAAAGGCTCAACATTCAAGAAACAAAGATCATGGCATTGGTCCCATCACTTCATGGCAAATAGATGGGGAAACAATGGAAACAGTGACAGACTTTATTTTCTCAGGCTCCAGAATCATTGCAGGTGGTGACTGCAGCCATGAAATTAAAAGACACTTGCTCCTTGAGAGAGAAGTGATGACCAGCCTAGACAGCATATTAAAAAGCAGAGACATCACTTTGCCGACAAAGGTCTGTCTATGCTTTGTCTGTAGTCAAAGCTATGGTTTTTCCAGTAGTCATGCAAAGATATGAGAGTTGGACCATGAAGAAGGCTGAACACCAAAGAATTGATGCTTTTGAACTGTGGTGCTGGAGAAGACTCTTGAGAGTCCTTTGGACAGCAAGGAGATCCGACCAGTCAGTCCTAAAGGAAATCAGTTCTGAATGTTCTTTGAAAGGACTGATGCTGAAGCTAAAGCTCCAATACTTTGGCAGCCTGATATGAAAAGACCCTGATGCTGAGAAAGATTGCAGGCAGGAGGAGAAGGGGATGAGAGAGGATGAGATGGTTGGATGGCATCACTGACTCAATAGACACGAGTTTGAGCAAGCTTTGGGAGAGAGTGAAGAATAAGAAGACGTGGCGTGCTGCAGTCCATGGGGTCGCAAAGAGCTGGACACGACTTAGTGACTGAACAGCAAAGTACACTAATAAACGTGCTTACTTAGTCGGGTTTTCATGACAATACACATAAATACACATGAATCGCTTGTGTAAATGATAATTATTATTATCAAGCTACATTTGTACTGAGAAGAGAGGAGAGTTACCTAAGTGAAGACAGGAAGAGCAGCTTGTGCAAAGGCCCTGAGATAGAGTGGACTGGAGTGGAGTCTGAAGGACAGACTGGTGCTGTGAGAGGTAGACGAGACAGCCGGCTCTAGGAGATTTGAACCGTTTTGGACTTTTTCCTGAGATCAAAGGGCAGAGCTAAAGGATTTTAAGAGAGAGCTGCCTTGGTTCAAATTACATTTCTTAAAAAACCTTTTGGGAACTTCCCTGGTGGTCCCGTGGTTAAGAATCCACCTTGCAATGCAGGGAACACAAGTTGGATCCCTGATGGGGGAACTGAGATCCCACAAGCCACGGAGCAACTAAGCCCACGTGCCGCAATCAGAGTCTGTGCCCTGCTAAGGAATATCTTGCATGGTGCAATGAAGATCTCAAGTCTGCAGCTAAGACGTGATGCAGCCAAATAAATTAACTAATTAAAAAAAAAACCCTTTGGGCTACAGAATATAAAAGGATTAGAGGGTGATTGCAAGGAAGAGACTTGGGAGGTGAGGGCCACTAAAGTAGTGGCCGTGGTGATGGAGAAAGTGACTTGATTAAAAAAGAATTTAGTCTAATCTGGGACTAGTCAGATGTGATAACTGAGAGAATAAGAGTCAAAGAAAATAAAATTTTTAAAAATCTGGGAAGATGGGGGAAAAAAATTTAGATTCCCCACATGTCAACACAAGGATATCACTTAATAATAAGTCTTAGAGGGAAGCAAAGCCACCAAAGGAGACTCTTGGATTCCAGGCCTTCGAAATCCAAACAGGACTGGGTCAGGGTCTGGTAGGATGGGTAGAGGCTGCACAAATGACCAGACTGGCGATCGGGAAGGAGGCCTGAGCACAGAAGTGCAAATCTACCTTTGCTGGAACGGGAAGGGGTGCACTTTTTTTTTTCACTGGGGCAGAACTTACTCTTAGCGGGTCTATACTTGAAAGATGGTATGATGTGTCAAGAGAAAGAATGAGCCCAGGGTGGGAAGAGGAAGGGGAAAAAAAACTTCATGGTGACGACATGGCAGCAGGGAGGTCTCTGCAACTGAGGATTCTGTAGTATAGCAGAATGTCAGAGCTTTGCTTTCTGGAGTCAGTCATTTGTCATTTAATCAAGGTCCTATGGCATATCTAAGAGCCAGGCTTGCTCTGTTCCTGGTGCTGGGGACAACCTGTGAGCTTAACATTCACGGAATGTCCTGCCCATACGAAGGAGAGAGATAAAAAAGCAACCAAATATGTGTGTGTATGGAACTTACGAAATGTGCTTTGAATCTAGAAACTTTTTGAGGGTAAGAGCAGGGGAAACCCAGCCCCATCCTCCCAGCAGGAGATCATTCCACCTACAAAAGCTCCATTTCCTATAAGCAACAAAGGCTCTGCCTCTCAGGAAGGAAGACCCTTCCTCATCCACAGACAGGGTCTCTGAGATCATGGAGGTTTGGTTCAGGCAAAAGACGAACCGCACAACTTCGGACCATTGTCCCATCTGCGGGCCTCCTCCATCGTGTGATGGGCTCAGTCGGCCCTTTAAGGAAGAGGGACCCAGAATCTGCCACTAAAGGGAGGATGTTCTTTCCTTTCTGTCCTCCCAAGGCAAACTTCCTGGAGGAGGTAACAGTGGAGCTGAACCTTTAACAGAAGGTGGCGTTTTGTAAGGTAGAAATGGAATGGAGGCCAGGAAATCATTCTACAGACAAAAGTCCAGCGATGGATAAAGCATTTACTTGCTTAGTAATGAAGTTTGGGCCTCAGTTTCCTCACTGATAGAATACAAATGGTATGAGATAATATACATAAACTTTGTACACAGTACCAGGCATACAAAGAGCATTTGGTAGACAGAGGATAATACAATACTTTATTATTACAACATGACATTTTCAAGGTTGCTATGGGTGGCCCAGTGAGGCTAGAACTTGGAGTGTGTGTGTGTGTCTGTCTGTGTCTGTGTGTGTAGTAGGGAAGGGAACTGCAAAATAAAGTTGAAATCTTTCAGAGGTTTTGAATACCATTCTAGAGTGTAGCATTTCCCAGGAGTAATTGATCCAGTGAAGACTATTATTTGGAAATAATGACATTAATAGCTAATGCCACGTGGTATTTTCTACACCCTAGGCACTATTCTACACTCTGTAGAGTAGCTGGCCAAGATCAAAAAACTGACAAGAGTGGGTTGAGGCTTAAGTTTTTTCTTGCTCTAAACCTCGTGCTATCTAAAATAGCACAGGCTGATCTCGTCTTACTGCACTTTGCTTTCACAGACGCTGTGCTTTTTACAAACTGAAGGTTCGTGGCAATTCTACATCAAGCAAGCCTATCAGTGCCATTTTTCCGATAGCCTTTGCTCACTTCGTCTCTCTGTCACACTTTGGCCATTCTCGCAATATTTCACATTTTTTCATCATTATTGTATTCGTTACAGTGGTCTGTGATCAGTGATCTTTGATGTCATTATGGCCAAAAAATTATATGATGTGCTGATGGTTAGCAATTTTTTAGCAATAAAGTACTTTTTTTTCTTAGCAATAACATACTTTTTGATTAAAGGTATGTATATTGTTCTTTTCTTTCTTTTTTTATTTTTATTTATTTATTTTTTTATTAATATTTTCTTTTTTCTTTCTTTTTTTAAATTTTCAGCCACGCTGTGGGACTTGGTGGATCTCAGTTCCCCAACCAGGAATTGAACCTGGGCCATGGCAGTGAACACCTGGCATCCTAACCACCAGGCCATCAGGGAACTCCTTGCATTGTTCTTTTAGACATAATGCTATTGTACATTTGACTACAATATAGTGTAAAAATAAATATTTTGTATGTACTGAGAAACCAAAAAAATTCACATGACTGGCTTTATCGTGAGACTTGTTTTATTGTAGTAGTCTGGAACAGAACCCACCATTATCTCAAAAATCTGCCTATACTAATCATGATAACTAACATGTATTGAGGCTTACACACATTATTTCATTTAATGTTCACAACAGTCATAGAAAGTCAGTGCTATCATCCATCAATATGCAGATGAGGGAACCGAGGCTTGGGAGAATGAGTGGCTTGTCCGCGGCCTGATCACTGGTAGCTGGTGGGACACTGGGAGCCATGGAAATGTGCCAACCTAATTCCTTCTGGAGAGCCTGCTGTGGGGGTGCACTTGATTGACAGCAGCTGTCCCTTTGGCTCCACCACGGTGTTCACGAGGGGCCACAGCCAATGACAAACACGGTGGAGGAATGAGTGCTGCCCTATTGCTGCCTGGTATGAGACTCTTCTACTGGGTGTCCTTGGCTTGAGGACTCACCATCTGTCTAGCCAAGATTCTCTCAAAGCTGTAGTGTGAAGCTCTTCCTGCCCAGGCCTTCCTTCCTGCTCCCCCAACAGGTATCAGATCTACTTCCTGGTCTGAAGGCTCTCCCTGCTTGCTTCCACACCCATCTCCTTTATCCTTCATTGACATTTTCCTGACAAATCTCTTGCATACTTAACCCCATTTTAGTGTCTGCTTCTTGAAGGACTAACAGACAGAACACATGTTATAGATTCTCAACCATCCTGTCTCTTGTGGATGACCCCTGAGGGTGACAAAGCAATTCACACAGACTAATTGTTTTGTGTTGACAAGAAACATGTCCAGCAATGGGTTTCTCTGGTGGCTCAGTGGTAAAGAATCCGCCTGCAACGCTGGAGACATGAGTTTGATCCCTGGATAGGGAAGATTCCCCGGAGGAGGGCATGGTAACCCACTCGCCTAGAGAATCCCATGGACAGAGGAGCCTGGCAGGCTGCAGTCCATAGTGTTGCAAAGAGTCGGACATGACTGAGCAACCAAGTTCACATGTACATGCTGACTCCTCATCTGATAGCTCTGATTTTGGAAAGAACTCACCCACCCACCCACAGAAAGAGGTGATCTTGGTGGCTAACAGGATTAAAGGCATGTGGATGCCTTCTATGAGAAAGAACCCAATTTCCCTGCCCAACAGGTAGAAATCCTCTGTATCTCTCAATAACACCTGAGAGCTTCCTAGCAGTGTAGCATCTCAGGCCCTACTCCCTGTCTATTGAACTAGAATCTGCATTTTATCAAGATCACCATTACAATTTGAGAAGCTATATACTGTCGTGCCTACCTACCACCACTCTGCTCTGCCCAGGGCCCAGGCCCTTAGGATATCCATACAATTCAATATTATTCAGCTAATAATAAAAAAAATAGTAATGATGTACTGTTACATGCTACATGAAAGAACCTTGAAAACATCATGCTACGTGAAAGAGCCAGTCACAAAAGACAGCATATTGTAGGATTTCATTTACATGAAGTGTCCAGAAGAAGCAAATCCATAGAGATAGAAAGCACACTGGTGGTGCCTAGGGCTAGAGGAGGGAGGTGGGTAGGAGGAAATGGGGAATGACTGCTAAGGGATAAGGGGTTTCATTTTGGGGTGACGAAAAATATTCTAGACTTGACTGTGATGATGGTTGCACAACTCTATACTCAAAACAATTAAATTGCACACTTTAAATGGGTGAATTGCATGAGTTGTGAATTATAGCTCAGTGAAGCTGGGATATATGTAAGAAGGTCTGGCCTCAAAGAATTGTTGTGAGAACTCAACAACACACTCATGTGTGCAGAGCTTTGGTTCTGCAAGAGTAGCTACTGTGGAGGAGACACAGACCCTATCTTTGAGTTAGCTCATAGTCTAGTGAAATAAATGACAACGGCATAAGAAACAAAAAATCCAGAAATGAATGGACAATGATCTCTAAATTAGGAATAGCTACCATGTTGGGCAGATCATAAAAGAGAGAAGTAACTTGCTTATTCATCCTTCCACCCATCCATCCATGCATCCATCCACCCAGCAATTGCTTGACACCTATTATAAGCTGGATATGGGCAGCAGAGATGAATAGTATAAGAAGTAGGCACACGAACATATACATTCCATCATAGTATGGTAAATGCCTTGGAGAAGACATAGCGTAAGTCCAAGATGGGTGTAACTGACTAACTAAAAAGATGGAAAAGTTCTCTCCAAAAGGGGACAGCTGGGCCCTTCTCTTTGTTTTTGATATAACCTCCTTATCATTTCAAACTAAAGAGCAATGCTTGCTTATTGAAATAAGCCAAACTGTAAGGAACAGTATAAAGATGAAGGCAAACTTCCCTCTCCCCAGTGGAATCATGGTTTTGTGAATTCCTTCTATACTTTCTCTCTGTGGTCACACAAATGGGTATCTACTTGGCACTGTGTCATGTGTGATTGTTATACACTGAGATCAGCCCTGGTAGATCTAACCTATTCCTCGTCAATAAGAGTGAACCATAATTCCTCAAACATTCTCTATCCACAAACACACAGTGTTTCCCGGTTGGAGCCATGATAAAATATTGCATGAACATCTTGACCTTAATTAGCAGGGCTTTTAATTTGACTGAACAGAGTCTCAAAAGGATTACAAGGGTCAACGAGCACATGTATTTTAAATTTTAAGAGGCACTACCAGAGTTTTCCAAAAGCTTTCTTTAATTCAGTCTCCCAAGAGAAATGTATGAAAAAGCCCAGTTCTCTGCATCTGTGCCAGTTCTGAATGTTGTCAATTTAAAACATTTTCCTCAAGCTGATAGGCAAAATGGTATCTCTTTGTTGTGCTGTTGATGCTACTAGGGTTACTGCCTTTTCATATGGTTATTGACATTTCCATGTCTTTATTTGTGAGGTGACTGAGCCTGGCTTTGAACTAAGTAAATGGCATTGAGAAAGTAAATGGGACACTTAGCAGAAGACATTCCATGCAGAGAGTCTGTCCAAAGAGCTGCGGAGGAAATTTGTTGAGAGAATTACAAGTGGTTTAATGTCGAAAACTTTGCAGGATGATGAGAATGGCAGGAAATAAAACGATGAAATGGCAGGCTATATGCAGGGCTTCCCTGGCTGTCCAGTGGTCAACACTCTGAGTTTCCACGGCAGGGGATGTGGGTTCGATCCCTGGTCAGGGAACTAAAATCCCACAAGGTGAAAGGTATGGAGGAAAAAGAAAAAAACAAAAAACAACTGAGAAGAAATGAAAATGGACATACCTTAAAAAAACTGGATAGGGCTTCCCAGTGTCGCAGTGCCGACAGGTGTCACAGTGTTAAAGAATCTGCCTGCCAAACAAGAGACTCAAGTTCCATCCCTGGGTTGGGGAGATCCTCCAAAATAGGAAACGGCAATCCACTCCAGTATTCTTGCCTGGGAAATCCCACGCACAGAGGAATCTGGCTGGCTACAGTTCAAGGGGTTGCAAAGAACTGGACATGACTTATCTACAAGATAACAGCAACAAAAACAGATCAATCTGGGCTTCCCTCGTGGCTCAGTGGTGAAGAATCCACCTGCCAGTGAAGGAGACACAGGTTCGATCTCTGGTCCAGGAAGATCCCACATGCCACGCAGCAATGAAGACCCAGCACAGCCATGAACAAAACAGATGAAGAAACAAAAGCTGGATACATGGACAGAGGACCAGATCTATTTCTTTGGCTGTGTTGGTTGCAGCTGCAGTACATAGGATCTTCATGTGTCATGAGGGATCTTTCGAACTCTCTCTGGCTGTGGTGCCCTGGCTTAATAGTTTCAGGGTGTGGATTTAGTTGCTCCACAGCGTGTAGGATCTTG